>NC_067126.1:7198473-7523647 GCF_021347895.1 Acanthochromis polyacanthus | reverse complement strand
CAGAACGCTCATTGACAAATACAGAAATCGTTTAATTGCAGTGATTGCCTCAAAAGGTTGTGCAACAAAATATTAAGTTATGGGTACCGTCATTTTTGTCCAGCCCTATTTCATTAGTTTGTTTTTTTAAATAATTATGTTAATCAAAATTCAAAAGTGATGGCTGATTTTGATTATTTAATTTTCAATAAATTTTTATGTATTGTTACTTTTGTGAGTTTCAAGTGATTTCAGTGAGAATTGTGGGTTTTTCCTTCTTTAACTGAGGGGTACCAACAATTTTGTCCACGTGTGTATAATATACAGTATTCTACAAAAAGTAGCTTCCTTATCGTGATGGAAAGGACTGGCGGCAAAATAGGGTTAAAAGGGAGAAAAAAATGTGAGCATCTTAAAAAGTCTATAAAAAAATATAAGCACATCAACCCCCAAACACAACTGATATTAACCTTTAGACGCATAACTGGGTCAAAATAAACACGCTCCGCTTAAAACATCCCCCGCCTTATATATCGTACCTCTGAGTGCAAGCAATAATAATATATACTGGACGATACACCTAGAAAATGATACATCTTCACTACAATAAAAAAAAACAGTCAGGTCAAGGTCATACATCCGAAAAGGCACATCTACATTACCAACAGGCTTAGTGTGCGCAATATGAATGAAATCCCTCAACTAGTTTCTGAGCTATGATCCGGAAACCAAAAAATATTTGAAGTGCCTCACTATGACCTTGAAAATCAGGTCAAGGTCATACACCCCAAAAGGCACATCTATACTATATAGAGATGGCCTGGGCGCAATATGAATGAAATCCCTCAAGTAGTTTCTGAGATATGCTCCAGAAACGAAATGCGGACGTACGGACATACGGACGGACATACGGACGGACGGAACGGACGGACGTGCCCACGCCAATATCCCCCTTCGTGCCTACGGCCGGCGGGGGATAAAAAATGACCCGGTGAGGTCGTTTTCTTTCAATATCTTCATTAATATTCCAGCTATTCCTGAAAAAAACATGCTTTTTGTATTAGTGCATTTAAATTTTCAAGTTACCTTTATACTTTTAAAGAACATTTTTATTAACACTCCAAGCTCTTTATCACTGACAATATCACACAGGAGGTGATGAAGTACACAAACTTGGAGGAAGAGTGGAAAAAATGTCAACAAAATGTGTGTTGACATTCTTCTACTGCTGTTCTGTGGAATATTCTTCCTTTTCAATGATCAAAATGTTCAAAAATCTGCTATAAAGGGAAAATAAACATTTCAAACATGGAAATCGGTCTTGTGTGGACAAAAATATAATGCAAACAATAATACAAATGATTAATCTGAACCAAAATAACAAAAATGGCATAAAAACGCATTGATTCTTATGTTTGACCCTCATATGGAAGAGTGTAGGGTCCAATCATTTGTGGATCTAAGGGTTAAAAAAATAAGGGTTAAAAAAGGTGTCAAATCTTTTATGCTTTTTCTAAATTTATCTGAATTTAAACCCATTTGTTTCACCTAAAAGAAATAACGGTATACAACGCATCAATGGCTATCGCTTTCAAACATTTATTCTTCTCGTCGCTTAAACTCAAAAAAATGCACTGAAAGTGGATCAATTTTTATAAAAGTTATCTGGGAATCTATCTAAAGTTAGACATATTGTTTTAAATATCCATAATGTCTGATGGAGAAGTTTCATTCAGGATCACAGCTGGTCAAGCAGAAGAAGATGTGAGATGGAATCACATTATCTGGTTTCAGGTCGTTGTTCTTCTCACCTGATAGGACCTCTCCATGGTGATGGCGAAGTAGTACTCTCTGTGTGGATACCTGCGCTCACAGATGAACACCTGGTTGCAGATACGACCCGCCTCCCCGGTCTGCTTGGTATACAGCTTTCGACCGATCATCTGGGATGAAATGTCTCGGGCCTCCTCCGGCCTAAAGACGAAGGGAAGGAAAGTTCTGTTTTTTGCAGCACTGAATTGAAAAACTTCATACTGTAGAGAACTTTTTTTAACAATCATCTCACAAATCGGGCCCTCTAGTTGCATTATTTTTGGCTTTGTTGGGTTTCTCTCTTTCACATATTACTGCAAGGACTACACCTTACATTGCGAAGTATGAATCGATTGGTTTTGTCTGTTAAGAATATTCATCTCAACTGTTCAAAAGTTGTTTTGTCTGAAAAGTGGTTCAAAATTATTTGTGATTTAACCCTCAGAACCCCAAAACACATGAAAGACAAGTTATATGTAAATAAATAAAACTTTTTTTTTAAAAGCCACCATTTATCTGAGCCAGAAACTGTAAAAACAGGAAGAATTATTGGATTTCTACTTTCCAATGGTTCTTAATCACATGTGGTGTACAGCTAAATTAACTAAATGAACCAAATATAAGCCTAAAATTGTGATAACTCCTCAACATCACTTAATTCTTAAATTAACTGAAAGTTCTGCAATTTTGTGGACACTGACTGCTGCACGGAGCAAGGAGGACAAACCAAGCTCAGAGAGAGGTTTGGTGGGTGGCCGGATGTAATCGTTAGGCTTGACATCTACAGTCGTGGTCAAAAGTTTACATACACTTAAAAAGAACATAATGTCATGGCTCTCTTGAGTTTCCAGTTATTTCTACAACTCTGATTTTTCTCTGATAGAGTGATTGGAACAGATACTTCTTTGTCACAAAAAACATTCATGCAGTTTTTTTTTAATGACTTTATTATGTGTTAACAGAAAAAGTGACCAAATCTGTTGGGTCAAAAATATACACACAGCAATGCTAATATTTGGTTACACGTCCCTTGGCCATTTTCACTTTAATTACAGGTCCTTCTCAAAAAATTAGCATATTGTGATAAAGTTCAGTATTTTCTGTAATGTACTGATAAACATTAGACTTTAATATATGTTAGATTCATTGCACACAACTGAAGTAGTTCAAGCCTTTTATTGTTTTAATATTGATGATATTGGCCAAAAAGTAAAGAAAAACCAAAAATCCCTATCTCAAAAAATTAGCATATTATGAAAAGGTTCTCTAAACGAGCTATCAACCTAATCATCTGAATCAACGAGTTAACTCTAAACACCTGCAAAAGATTCCTGAGGCCTTTAAAAACTCCCAGCCTGGTTCATTACTCAAAACTGCAATCATTGGTAAGACTGCCGACCTGACTGCTGTCCAGAAGGCCATCATTGACACCCTCAAGCAAGAGGGTAAGACACAAAGAAATTTCTGAGCAAATAGGCTGTTCCCAGAGTGCTGTATCAAGGCACCTCAGCGGGAAGTCTGTGGGAAGGAAAAAGTGTGGCAGAAAACGCTGCACAACTACAAGAGGTGACCGGACCCTGAGGAAGATTGTGGAGAAGGGCCAATTCCAGACCTTGGGGGACCTGCGGAAGCAGTGGACTGAGTCTGGAGTAGAAACATCCAGAGCCACCGTGCACAGGCGAGTGCAGGAAATGGGCTACAGGTGCCGCATTCCCCAGGTCAAGCCACTTTTGAACCAGAAACAGCGGCAGAAGCGCCTGACCTGGGCTACAGAGAAGCAGCACTGGACTGTTGCTCAGTGGTCCAAAGTACTTTTTTTGGATGAAAGCAAATTTTGCATGTCATTCAGAAATCAAGGTGCCAGAGTCTGGAGGAAGACTGGGGAGAAGGAAATGCCAAAATGCCTGAAGTCCAGTGTCAAGTACCCACAATCAGTGATGGTCTGGGGTGCCATGTCAGCTGCTGGTGGTGATCCACTGTGTTTTATCAAGGCAGGGTCAATGCAGCTGGCTATCAGGAGATTTTGGAGCACTTCATGCTTGCATCTGCTGAAAAGCTTTATGGAGATGAAGATTTCATTTTTCAGCACGACCTGGCACCTGCTCACAGTGCCAAAACCACTGGTAAATGGTTTACTGACCATGGTATTGCTGTGCTCAATTGGCCTGCCAACTCTCCTGACCTGAACCCCATAGAGAATCTGTGGGATATTGTGAAAAGGAAGTTGAGAGTCACCAGACCCAACACTGTGTATATAGCCAAATTGGTGGCCTATTTTCCCTTCAAGTGGAAGACAGCTATTGATTAGAGGGATTTTAAGCATGTTTAGCTATAAACAAAATAGTGGTTCTGCAGCATAAATACTTCAAAATGTATACAATTTAAACTTTGAATATACAGAATACTTAAGAGTTAAGAATTATACCATATCAGTAACATTTGGCCTACATTATACATGGCTGTTCATCCAATTGTTGCACAGTTTACAGCTGTGTAACTTAAAAGTAACAATCCTATGTCTTTTTCATGTATTTCACTCTTTAGAGTATTGTCCTTAAACATTAAATTTTGATTTAAAGGGTTTCAGTTTATTGTTATACTTCTTGGGCCTCATTCATGAAGCGTTCTTAAGAACAAATCTGTTCTTAGAGCCTTTTTAAGAAGATTTTGGCATTCACAAACGTGTTCTTAACTGACCTGTTCTTAAAAGTAAGAACAAATTCTAAGAACACTCAGGAGGACTCTTACGCACAAAAAATCTGCTCTTTTAGAATTTTGTTACAGTCAAAACTGATCCAAAAATTTGAATTTCTTTCTTAAAATGATTCAAATATTACCACAAATTATTTAATTTAAAACTAGATTTATTCAAGTGAATTTTAGTGATCAATGGGTTTATAGTTCAGTGCCAGTTAAACTCAAAATCAGATTTTAGATCTGAAGCTGCACTTGGTCACATTAACATGTTTGGAGGTCTGTGGGAGGTACAAGCGCAATGACCACTACGACGTGCACGCGCGATGACTGCCGCCACGTGCACGCGCCCCAGTGTGCACGCACGCGCTGACCGGGGAGACAAGGCGGACATGGCCTGGGCAGTTTTACCTGTCACTGCAGCAGAGGCAGAGGGTGTTTTATTACGACCAGGGCCGGCCCTAGGACTTTGGTGACCCTAAGCAAGATTTTTTTTGTGGCCCCAAAACATGCACAGGGTAACTACCAAATCACATGCACAGCTTGTAATTGGGTTAAAACACACATGCACATGATTAACAGCAAATATTCAGCCCACTCCTGAACTTCCTTTTTGGAGCCATGATGCCATCTCTAGTGCTACTGCTTTTCCATCTGTGGCTTCTCCAGACCAGTGTAATCGATCAAGTTTGAAACGGTGCCGTGGTGTCACAGTAGCCTAACTTACGCATGAAGCATGGAGTCACCAACTGACTGCTGGTTTATTTTTTCTTTCCTGTATTTTTCCCGTATAGTTTTCTAATAAGCCAGTTTAAATTGATATGTTACCATGATGATTTATGTTTTATTGGAATAAAGACAGGCATGGGCGTAACCACCATCTCAGAAGTGAGGGGGACAAATTTTTCAGAGCGATTTATCATTCTCTTACATTTAATTGCACCGTCCTTAGTGGTTAAAGAACCACATAATCCCTAACAGTCACAGTACAATACCAGGGACCAACTAAGCTAGTTCTTTAAACTATAAAGTATAAAACTTTAAACTATAAAATCTAAAGTTTTAGTGGCCAAACTCTAGTTAAGTTGACAACAATGTCCCTTGAACATCTACTGGACGAGTAGCCAAAGGTGCCAAACACTGAACATGAAATGATCAGTACTTATCTTATTCTAGTATCTTATTTTCAGGAAGTTATAATCTCTCCTTACCTGTAAAGACCCTACATCCTTGTCCCTGCTGCTGGCCTCTGATCCATCTCCTCCCTGACTCTGCTCTTTCTGTTATGGCAATAAACATTAAAAATGTGGTAAGAAAAATTCTGAAATAGCATTAGGAAGAGTAAAAATTGCAGTAGAATTTAACCTCAAAATCACTTTAACCCATAGATACATATTTTTTTCTCAGCCACTTATATATTTTTTTTCACCTCTGCAGACCCTGCATGGTCAACATTACTGCTGGCCGCCGCCTCTGGTCCATCTCCTGCCTGACTCTGCTCTTTGTTATGGAAATAATCATTAAAAAATCTGAAAATCAAAATTCTGAGATAGAATTACAAAGGAGTAAAAAAATAGTTGTAAATTTATACCATAGATAGCCTATTCTTTTTTCTCCTCCCTGACTCTCCTCTTTTGGGACCAAAAGACTTAAATGCATGGAGAGCAATTGTGAGCACATCTTCTGCCCAGAAATGAAAGAGGACTGGGTTTATTCCAAGAATAAACTAATTAGCAGTAATGTAACAGAGGCAACCACATTTGAATGATTGTTAACTAGCTTAACATATTGATATATTGCCACGTTTTACCTTGTCATCATTTAGCTAACAAGTCTAACATTGTTTACATCCAACAAGGTCACACAACTTACACGGTTTGTTTGGAAAAAAATGTTTTTTGCTTCTTGCTGGCTCTGGTTGGTTTGCTAAACATTACTCCAGCTGCACATTCAGCACTGCTCAGCACAGCAGCACGTCTCCTGTGGAACACCTGCGTTAGCATGCGCTCATGGTGCATTCAAAGACGGCTCGGGAAAACACGTTATTGTAACGGCTGAAAAAAGTGCCTTGACATGTCTGGGGCTGCCGCTGCCGCCCAATCAGCGACACTGAACTTACAACGCGTGTTGGGTGGTTGCCAGGTTAGTCCGAAGCAAGTAATGTTAGATGGCAGTCTGTGGGTCAGACCATCAGACACAGTCAATTCGGGGGCCCCCTAGTGGCGGCGGGGCCCTAAGCAGCCGCTTAATTCGCGTATAGGGAGAGCCGGCCCTGATTACGACACACACCCTTTCTGAGTATTCACCTTATTCAGCTCCGCCCATTTTCCAACGGGCGGGACTTCCTGTTTTGAGTAGCACTTCTGGTAACTCGATCATGCCAGTGTTTACAACTGAGAGAGTTATGTGGGAAGAAACGGAAACCTCTTTAAAAAAACAGAAATGGATCAAGTCTGCCGCATCCGCAACTTATTACAGAGTGGGAGGATGACATGAAAAAGTGGCCACAAGTCATGTATGGCGATATTTTTAACTATTTCGTGTTGTCTCTTGGCGTTGAACGCTCGGCTATGAGGAATTATAAGAGCACTGAAGCCTATCAATATTTGCACAGTGGTAAAGTCGGCGCTGTTCTGTTACATCAAGAACGGGAATATACGTTTCTTAAAGCTAATGTCAGCCCGAGTCAGGCTAGTACCTCCACACACATGGCGTAGGTGTTGGTGACAGCTGATGGAGTGGTGGAGACCACAGGATGCTCCTGTATCGCTGGGTTGGGACGGTCCTGCTGTCACACTGCTGCGATATTATGGAAGGCATGTTGATTTGAATAAAACTTTATTTGATTCATGTATATATGATGTGGTTGTGCAAATGGAGGTTGTTATTGTCATTTCTGAAACAGCTCCTGCAGTTTACTGTGTTATTAGCCCTGTCACAAGCTAATGCTAATTCCCTGGAGCAACAAAAAACTGATTCTGACCAAACCGCAGTCATAACAACGTTTCAAAATAGCAGGGAGTATCTTTTTACCTCACTGATGGCATAGCTAGGTCTTTAGTGGAAACTGAACTTTGGTAGAATCGCTGTAGCTGCGCTGACAGTGACCGATGCAAGCTGTGTGTTTACATAGCCATGAGCTGGTCCGCAGCATTCAGATCGAACCTTTCCGTGCTCTAAACAATTCTGAGAGAGAGAAAGCGTCATCTTTCCCCAGTTGTTGTGGCACCCATGGACAGCACAATTGATGCCAGACATGTTAAAATCGCTTAAAAGAACAGTTAAAAGTAGCTACAGTAGCGAGAGGACTCGATGTTGTTGTAGTGCGAAGACGGTCAACCGGAAGTCAATCTCAAAAATGGCGCTGCCCTGCCTCACTTCCTGAATAAGGTGAATAACAGTTTAGCTGTCTCAGGTCAGACTTTATTGGCTGTTTGAAGCTCTGTCATCTGCAGAAATGACCATCACTCTGGTGGGCGGAGTTTCACCTGCACTCCAGTGCTCACTGTCTCAAACACTCTCTTGCTGCTGCCTTATAAGGAAGTTTAGAGGGTGTACCTTTTACATTTACAAGTCAATACAATGTAAATGTCATGTTAATGAGAGGGGAGGGTGTTCGTAGAGACTGTTCTTGAATCCGGCGCATCTCTCTCCTAAGAACAGATTTGGCTTGTCAAGAACGCTTCGTGAATCCGACGTACTTTTCTCTTGGAAGTTCTTAAAGCCGTTCTTACGAACGCTTTTCTACGAACGCGTTCATGAATGAGGCCCATTGATCTCAAATATGATGTTATTCTTAAGGGCTGGTTGAACCATTTTCTGTACAGACTTAGCATACTTATAGAAAATGGTTCAATGGTGAGTTGAAATGTTAAAAATGGGTCTGATTTGCACCTATCCTGTCTGTCTGCATCTGTTATTATCATTTTCAGAAAACTTTGTTGTGGTTTTTACAAGACTCTCCTGCATGAGCAAAAAAAAAAAGAACAAAAAGTTGATATTGACCTGAGTGGGTGACACTGGTTTGATTATTTGATCTGATTATATCCTCTGGCTACATGATTACACATTCTGTCTTACAGATGCATGTGCATGTTCATAATCACAAAATGAGAGACCTGAACTGAGGACCACCGACATCCTGGCTGCCATTAATTTTGAACTCTTGTAATTGGTGGTGGATTCAGCTTGAGTAGAATAGTGGAGGTGATAATCATAAAATTGATGATGTAAATTAATACATGTACATGTAATATGAGCTAATCATTTTGAATTTTATATTTTAAAATGTCTATCTACAGTATGTGGAGGATGCTTGTACATATTTATAGACACCAATTCTTTTGCAATTCACTACTATGAAAATGGCACTAATTTTCCTAACACTATTTTGTCTTTCAGATGCATGTGCATGTTCCTGATGGTACTGAAGTGTAGCATTTTCATGTGCATATAACAGCTTACTGACTAATACGTGCAATGTAAATTCATGGTGGAGGATTGTAATTAGACATTTTAGTTGGTGGAAGTAATCTGGTAAAAATGCAGAAAACATTCAAGCTAGTTGCTTCAGGCCTGATGGGACAATCAAGCACTACTGCGAAACCAACAGACTGGTCGTTACGTTTCTTGTGCCAAACAGATGATGCAGGATTAGGTGAACTGAAATGTCCAGCAAGGAGAACAGAAGAAACATCTGGTTATGATTACATTGCAAATAATCTTTCAGAATTTGACAAAATCAATCGTGTGCCTATGAATATAAATCTGAATAGGTTGAATGATGGTCAGGGCATAGTAGAGACACTCAAGGCTCATAATAAAACGTTTGAATGGCAATTAAATAATTGGTGTGCTTAGTTACTTTTTTGTCTGAAAGTTTAAAATATTTTTTATTGGTCATTTCTACATTGTCAACACTTTTTAAGTATTTACAAAGTACATTTAGCCCTGTTTTTGTTGTTGTCAAAGAGATAGTTACAAAATAAATACACACAATGCATATTTCTTGCTAAAAACCGAGTATCCTAAATAAAACATTGAATCCACCCCCTTAATCTTTTAATTTTTGCTGAAGCTCTCCTTTTTCTGCTTACCAATGGTTTTGGCTATGCATCTGCAAAATTTGGTACTTTTATCACTATTTGAACAATTCTTCCAAATATTCTCCTTAACCGCTGCACTATTTGGCCAATATCATCAATATTAAAACAATAAAAGGCTTGAACTACTTCAGTTGTGTGTAATGAATCTAACATATATGAAAGTCTAATGTTTATCAGTACATTACAGAAAATACTGAACTTTATCACAATATGCAAATTTTTTGAGAAGGACCTGTAGATGCTTTTGGAAGCCATCCACAAGCTTCTGGCAAGCTTCTGGTTGAATCTTTGACCGCTCCTCTTGACAGAATCGGTGCAGTTCAGTTAAATTTGTTGGCTTTCTGACATGGACTTGTTTCTTCAGCATTGTCCACATGTTTTCAATGGGGTTTAAGTCAGGACTTTGGTAAGGACATTCTAAATCCTTAATTCTAGCCTGATTTAGCCATTCCGTTACCACTTTTGATGTGTGTTTGGGGTCATTTTCCTGTTGGAACACCCAACTGTGGCCAAGATCCAACCTTTGGGCTGATCATTTTAGTTTATCTTGAAAAATTTGAAGGTAATCCTCCTTCTTCATTATCCCATTTACTCTCTGTAAAGCACCAGTTCCATGGGCAGCAAAACAACTCCACAGCATAATTCTACCACCACCGTGCTTGACGGTAGGCATGGTGTTCTTTGGGTCAAAGGCCTCACCTTTTCTCCTCCAAACATATTGCTCGGCATTGTGGCCCAACAGCTCGATTTTTGTTTCGTCTGACCACAGAACTTTCCTCCAGAAGGTCTTATCTTTGTCCATGTGATCAGCAGCAAACTTCAGTTGAGCCTTAAGGTGTCGCTTTTGGAGCAAGGACTTCCTTCTTGCACGGCAGCCTCTCAGTCCATGGCAATGCAAAACACGCTTGACCATGGACATTGACACCTGTGTTCCAGCAGCTTCTAATTCTTGGCAGATCTGCTTTTTGGTGGTTTTCAGTTGACTCTTAACCCTCCTGACCAATTTTCTCTCAGCAGCAGGTGATAGCTTGCATTTTCTTCTTGATCGTGGCAGTGACAAAACAGTGCCATGCACTTTATACTTATAAACAATTGTTTGCACTGTTGCTCTTGGGACCTGCAGCTGCTTTGAAATGGCTCCAAGTGACTTTCCTGACTTGTTCAAGTCAATGATTCGCTTTTTCAGATCCGTGCTGAGCTCCTTTGACTTTCCCGTTGTAGCGTTTGTGGGCATTTGTATCCACTGAGCCCTATTTAAATGGCCTTAGAGACGTAACCAGCTGTAGTCACTCATAATCACTCACAAGAAGTTAAGAGGCAATGCTATGAAGCTCATTTCATTGACACAACTTTCTAAGTCACTAAAATTGCTAATTCATGTTGCTGTATGTATATTTTTGACCCAGCAGATTTGGTCACTTTTTCTGTTAACCCATAATAAAGTCATAAAAGATAAGATAATCCTTTATTATTCCCCGTGTCCGGGGAAATTTCCCATGTTACAGCAGCATACATCATACAGCAGAGCAACAATAGCAACAGTAAACAACAATGTAATGATAATCATAATCACAATCACAATATGTCCAGGAGTGTAGAAAGGGAAAGGTGGCTTATGGAATGATGTGAAGTACAGAGAAACTATGCAGATTATGTGGTAAGGGATTGTGTGAAGCAGTCCATTTTTGTGTAAACATCAGACAGTGATGCTGGTGTTATAAAGTCTTATAGCAGATGGAATGAATGAGTTGCGATAGCGTTCCGTATTGTAGGTTAAGTGTCTCAGTCTCCTACTGAAATTGCTACCTTGGGACTTCACAGTGTCATGCAGTGGGTGGGAGGGGTTGTCCCTCATTCATGAACCAAACTTCATGAATGTTTTTTTGTGACAAAGAAGCATCTGTTCCAATCACTCTATCAGAGAAAAATCAGAGTTGTAGAAATAACCATAAACTCAAGAGAGCCATGACATTATGTTCTTTACAAGTGTATGTAAACTTTGACCACGACTGTACTACTTCATGCGGTGGCTGGCATCAGGATGTACAAATGATGCACATCCCCTGTACCCCACCTTCATGGTAAACATATAAACATACTTTACAATGGAAAAAAAATACATTCAGCACAGAAGTTTAGAATTAATTATAAAGATGATTTAAAAATAGACATTAAGATCATACTACACTACAGTGCACAGCTATTCAAAATCTGTTTTCTTGTATGTGTATGAATTTTGATGACATCGTTGCACATCAGCCACTACAGTTGATCCTATTGCATCATTTCATGCACTGCCAGTGATTGCCTAGCCATTGCAAATTAATTTAAAAAAGAGTGAAACCAAGACGGCCAACACACGGCCAGAAACACCAAGTTGCTCGTTTCCTTTTGCTCAAACCTTCTATAAAAGAGAGCTTTGCAGGAAACAAAAATATGGTGACATCAAGTAACATCTAAGGAGTCATGCAATTGCAAAAATTTCCAAGTATTGATTATTTTTTTATCAGGATGAAATTATAATTAATCACATGTCCACTTAAGTGTACATCATGCATCACAAGCTATATTTCAACTACAATTCACAGGCTACAATTATGCTATTACTGCTGCTGTTCTTGAAAATATATCATCTGCAGGAACTTTTTTTGGCAGTAAATAAACTTGTTAATGTTTTTAGACTGTAACTTCAAGTTTTTCTATATATTTATATTTTGTAGAGCTCAGGAGCAGGGTATAATACACAGGCCAACAGGATAGTAGAGGAATTACTACAGTCAAGTGAGAAGAATGATGCTTGTAGAAGTGAGGAGGAATGGCTACCAGAAAGGGAAGAATTAGTAAACAGTAGCAGTAGTAGTGACAGTGGAGCTGAGGACAATGAGTCCAGAAAGGATGCCGAGGAAGATGAGGCTGAGGATGCATCACAAGGTATTATGCCAGGATATTATTATTAGTGTAATGCTATCCTCAGTTCAGAGACAGTTCCAATTTTGTGCCAGTGGTGTGTATACTCTTTCTGTTATGACCTGTCTAGTAAAACAGATTTTAGTTTGATTTTGATATGCTGTCAAAGTTTAGAATAGTTTCCTTGCAGTAAATCTAGCCATAAAAACATCCAGTGTAAGTTAGTGCTGGGGCAGTGCACCCTGCTATGGCTGACAGTCGATGTATAATGAGCGAGAGACTTTACAGGAGAGTGAATCCCCCAATGGTGTTTGATTATTTATGTTGTCTGTGCTGTTTTTATTTGTGTTGTTGGTCCTTTGACCACTTTTACTTAAAAGTCCAATCAGGGACTGTCACATTCCCTCCTATGCCAGTGATCAGACTCATTTAATGAGGAACAGCTGGGAGGAAGCTCAGCTGAGCGTGATGACAATCAGGAGCAATCAGCTCAGCATAAAAGCCTGGCTCTCCTCAGCCTCCATTGCTGGATCATTGCGACTGAACTCTGCACTCTGCACACCGCACACCGGATGCTACAAGCTATATGCCGTTACATACCCTTCGCTGTCTGGACTCTGTTCATGCTTCATGCTGGATACACACCACTCGCTGACCACATGCCACACGCCATACGCCACACTCCACACTCCGTCTCCCAAACCCTGGACTGCTGTGAGTTACCTTTCCCCGGGTTTAATTTAGTTTGTTATTCCTCCACGGCCATCTGGACCGTCGCCCTTTGTTTAGTTTTGGTTTAGTTGTTCATCGTCCGGTTAATTTCCCCGTACCTTCCACTAGGAGTGTTTTTCTGTTTGTACTTGTGTTTATATATATTTTTGTATATTAAATCCCTATTAATTCACCTGCCTGCCTGTTTCGCCTGCTGCTTGGGTTCACACCACCAGATCGTGACAGAATGATCCAGCCGCCCTTGAACCCAGCAGGCGCATTGCCCAACCCTCTGAATTCTCCCTCGGAGAGTTTCTGCTCCCTGTCCCCTAGTCTGCTGGCTTCTGAGCTAGTTGACCCACCGGTCTCTAGCGTTTCACACAGTAGCCAACCCGACCCTATTTCCCCACAAGCCACAGCGCCACCTGCCAAGACGTCTGGCTGCCGAAGGCGAAACGCCAGGAGGCGTCGTGGCGCACCGGTTTCGGCTCCAGAGGAACTCTACTCCTCCTCGGCTCTAGAGCTGGGCGACACCTCTGCAGCCCTCATGCTTGGGGGACCTAGTGTGGCGCCCTCGATTCCAGAGGCTTTGAGAGCGGCCTCGGCCGTCATTGAAAGGCTGAGGGCCGCTGTATCCCGTCTTGGGGGGTCAGGGGCTGTCGCCTCCGTCCAAGAGACGATCGACGCCATCATCTCGGGGTTGGAGAGGTCCAAGGCGGCCTAATCCACCTACGGGGAGGCTTTAGCTACCGCAATGGATCCCAGAACCATCACCACATTCATGGAGGCAGTAATTACTGCCACTGCGGTCCTGGAAAGGCTCAATGCCGCCTCACTCCCTCTGGCTGAGGAGAGGCCCCGAGCCATCTCACTCCTTTCACCTGAGGACAGGCCCTGTGCCGCCTCACTCCCTCCAGCTGAGGAGAGGCCCAGTGCCGTTCCACTCCTTCCGGCTGAGGAGAGGCCTCGAGCCGCCTCACTCTTTTCAACTCCAGTGGGGCCCATTGCCCCATCTTCGGGGCCAATCGTCCCGTCTTCTGTCCCTGTGGGGCCCATCGGCCCGTCTTCTGTCCCTGTGGGGCCCATTGGCCCGTCTTCGGCCCTTGCGGGCCCTATAACCTTGAAGAGGCATAAGGCCTCCTCCGCGGCCTGAGAGGAGCTCAACGTTCCCCCCACGGCCTTAGAGGAGCTCAACGCTCCCCCCGCACTGCTAAAGGAGCAACGGGCTCCCGCTGCCGCTCCCAAGGAGCAACGGGCTCCCGCTGCCGCTCCCAAGGAGCAACGGGCTCCCGCTGCCGCTCCCAAGGAGCAACGGGCTCCCGCTGCAACTCCCAAGGAGCAACGGGCTCCCGCTGCAACTTTAAAGAGGCACTCCGCCTCTCCTGCGTCCTTAAGGAGGTGTTCCACCTCCTCTGCAGCCGTAAGGAGGTGTTCCGCCTCCTCTGCAGCCTTAGAGAGGCGTAACGTCTCCCCCAGATCCTATCTGAGGCAGCGTCCCGCCTTCTCTGCAGCCTTAAGGAGGCGAATCGCCTCCTCTGCAGCATTGATGAAGCTTTCCGCCTCCCCGGCGGCTTTAAGGAGACGTTCCACTTCCTCTGCAGCCTTCCGGAGGCGTCCGGCCTCCCCCGTGGCTCTGGTGAGACGTCTCGCCTCCCCCGAGGCCTTTGTGAGGTGTCCCGCCTCCTCCGTGTCTTTGTCGAGGCGTCCCGCCTCCCCCGTGTCTTGGTCGAGGCGTCCCGCCTCCCCCGTGTCTTTGTCAAGGCGTCCCGCCTTCCCCGCGGCTTTGGTGAGGCGTCCCCCCTTCCCTGAACCCTTGAAGATCGTAGCGCCTCCTTGGCAGCTTTGAGGAGACGTAGCATTTCCCCCCTAACCCTGAAGAGGCATACCGCCTCGGCAGCCGTGTGGGGGCCTTTCTCCTTCCTTTCTTTTTGTTTAGTTCAGTCGAGTTCCAATCCGATCCAATTTAAGTCCAGTCCTGTTCCGTCCAGTCCAAACCCAGTCCCGGGTTCCCCTGCAGGAGTAGTCTCCTCAGCCTTGTCCCTCCAGTCCTTTTTTGTCCCTCCAGTCCTTTCAGTCCCTCCTGTCCCTCCAGTCCTTTCAGTCACTCCTGTCCCTCCAGTCTTTTCAGTCCCTTCTGCCCCTTACCCTGTTCTGCCTCCTGTCCTGTCCCCTGAGGGGTCCCCAATTCCGAGTCTAGTCCTGTCCCCAGTTCTACTTCACAAGAGGTCCCCTGGTCTTAGTGTAGCTCAGTCCTCTGTTTTTGGTTTGATGCAGTTCCCAGTTTCGTTCCCCGAAGGGTTACCAGTCCTGTCCAGCAATCGTCCGGTCCAACTTGAGTCCAGTCCAGTTCAGGTCTAGTCCAGTTACGTCCAGTCCTAGTTCAGTCCAACTATTCTCCACTCCAGCTCGAGCCCAGTCCCGTTCCAGTCCAGTCCAGCTCCACCCCTGGAGGGGCCACCGGTTCTGGCTCCGCCCCCGGAGGGGCCTCCGGTTCCATTCCCGGAGGGGCCGCCAGTTCCAGCTCCGTTCTTGGAAGGGCCGCCGGTTCCAGCTCTGCCCCTGGAGGGGCCGCTGGTTCCGCCCCCGGTGGGCCCACCAGTTCCTGCTCTGTTCCCGGCGGGTTTCCACCATCGCCGGTCCCCAGACCGGCCACCGACCCGACCCCTGGAGGGGTCCCACCATCACCGGTTCCCAGTCTGGCCCCCGGAGGGTCCCCGTCGGTCCAGCTGCCGGTTCCCAGTCCGGCCCCCGGAGGGTCCCCGTCGATCCAGCTGCCGGTTCCCAGTCCAGCCCCCAGAGGGTCCCCGTCGATCCAGCTGCCGGTTCCCAGTCCAGCACCAGCCCGTTCTACGTCCAGGCCGTCCTTCGGAGCGGTCCATTCAGCCTGTCCGGCTCCAGCCTGTCCGGCCCCGGTCTGTCCAGCCCCCAGGCCATCCTCCGGAGCAGTCCAACTCCAGCCCCGGGACCGTCCTCCAACGTTGTCCCCCCTGCCCACCTGGTCCCAGCCCGCCCGTCCCTCGGGCCGCCCCTGGAGTGGTCCCGCCTGCCGGATCCCTGCCGGTCCCAGAGCTGCCTGCCGGCACCCCGACCAGTCCAGTGTGCGCCAGAAGGCGCACCTTGAGAGGAGGGGTACTGTCACATTCCCTCCTGTGCCAGTGATCAGACTCGTTTAATGAGGAACAGCTGGGAGGAAGCTCAGCTGAGCGTGATGACAATCAGGAGCAATCAGCTCAGCATAAAAGCCTGGCTCTCCTCAGCCTCCATTGCTGGATCATTGCGACTGAACTCTGCACTCTGCACTCCGTACTCTGCACTCTGCACACCGGACGCTACAAGCTATATGCCGTTACATACCCTTCACTGTCTGGACTCTGTTCATGCTTCATGCCGGATACACACCACTTGCTGACCGCATGCCACACGCCATACGCCACACTCCACACTCCACACTCCGTCTCCCAAACCCTGGACTGCTGTGAGTTACCTTTCCCCGTGTTTAATTACCTCCACCAGGAGGTAATGTAATCATCGGAGTTTGTTTGTCTGTTTGTCTGTTTGTCTGTTAACAGCATAACTCAAAAAGTCATGGACGGATTTTCACCAAATTTTTACAGGATGTCTGAAAGAGCAAAAGTAACAATCGATTAGATTTTGGAGGTGATCCGGATCACTGTCTGGATCCAGGATTTTTTTGAAGGACTCAGTACATTTGAGAGATGGCCGGCAGGCCATCTCTCCTGGCAGCCATCTCTCAAATGTACAGAGTCCTTCAAAAAAATCCTGGATCCAGACAGTGATCCGGATCACCTCCAAAATCTAATCGATTGTTACTTTTGCTCTTCCGGACATCCTGCAAAAAATTTGGTGAAAATCCGTCCATGAGTTTTTGAGTTATGCTGTTAACAGACAGACAGATGGCCTGGCGGAGGTCTGCGCTCTCTGAGTGCTTTTCTAGTTTAGTTTATAATTCCTCCACAGCCATCTGGACCGTCGCTTTATGCTCCACACTCCATATGTAATGCATCGGCTCTATGTGTCCCATGGTAATTGCATGGTCCCTGATTAAGTAAATAAAATAAATAAATACATACATTATATTAGTTCATAGTTCACATCACATTTCACAGTTCAATACACTGTATATCATTTTATCCATTTGTTTGTTAAATCCATATTTCTAAAACAATATCCATGGTGTCCATCTGAGTGGACATGTAAATATATTTTAATAAAAATAAATTGAAAAAAATAAAGTTCAAACCTTATTTTTTATGCCTAAAGATGGACAAAAACAAATGGTAAAAAAAATCCTGACTGAGGTTATCATACTTCATGCATGAAAGGGTTAAACAACAAAAATGTTTAAAATGAATACTAGTAAGAAAACACGGTTTTCTTCCTGAGATCACAACCACCACTATTGATTCTCCTAATTGTAAATGTGTAGATGTGGGCTTCCTGCAATATAGTCATGTATAATAGTGTTTAAAGATGATGAGTGATAGTGATAATGGGATATGTGTAATAGTGTTAGAAGGGACTTGTAGAGGGTAAATATATGGAATGTAGACGGGGATATGTGCAATAGTGATTAAGAGAAACATGCAATATTATCATGTGCAATACAATTATATGTAATAGTGTCAGAGGGATATATGAAATGAACTCATGGTGGACTTATAGTGACAGTGGGGTACGTTTAGTAGAGCAATGTGCAATAATGATAGAGGGACACGTGCAATAACAACAAAGAGATATTAGCAGTATAGTGTCGATCCTCAGGGCCAGTGACCCCCTAATTAACTTATTCAGTTGTCAGGGAATCACCGGACCAGCTCTCCATCCTTCGGGTCCGGTCCTACTGCCCCCTGAGATTTTACTCAGAGGGATGCCGCAGAACTGTTAAGCTGGTAGACGAGGAAAATTCGCCTAGCTGTCTCACTGCCTTCATCCAGACGCCTATCCCTGCTTCCTCTGATAATTAATTTAACCGAGTAGCCACTTCGGTATAGTTAAATTTAACCACCAGACACACCTGTTAACGGCAGCTTTTCCTCTCATAGATCTTGCACTTGTTAAGTTGCTAGGTTAATTCAGAGGTTATGGACATATAGACAACCTCTAGGATATGTTTATACTGGGCCAACCTGACCCCTATGATTAGGTAACCTTTCAGAACCTTTGCTATTGTTATGCACGCAGTAATCTGACTTTTTACATCCAGAGCTAGATGTATAAGTATTCATTCAGGGATAAAAATAGCACTTGCAATTTGTTGTCTTTAATTGCAGGAAAATGCTTTATTAAAATATATTTAGCAGGGCAAAAGCATAGCCAATAAATCATCAGACAAATAATCAAACCTTAGATAATATTCAAATCACTCATCCTAACTCCTAACTGGTATTATGCTTTCCTAAAAGAGAAGTAATATTCACCCAGATTACATAATTTGGAGGGAGAGCAGTCACGGTGTGGCCACACCCGGCTGCTCACCTGAGACCCGCCGGGGCCCAGGGGGAAGTGGACGGGGGTCCGGACCAGATTTAGATCTGCATATATCCATTTTTGTTGTTTGGTCCAGTATTCCTCACATGGAAAATAGAGTTCAGTAATGTTCCTTCAGACAGCATTATTTCCAGATCACAGTTCAGTAATCCTCCAACACTGCAGGAAACGCAGTACTTTGGTCCATAATTCCATCAGAACAGTTATTCCTTTGCAGATCATGTTGAATTCCCTGTCCGAGTTACGTGGTAATCATCCCCTGTGCTCAGACAGATGTCTGGATTGCACCCAGGCAGATACCCGCAACGATCTCCCCACTTGCATCTCGATCAGATGTAACTTATAGTTTACTGTATCTTTACCCCCTCCCAACTCACACACTTGCCCCATACACTGACCGCATGATCACCTCCACTTTTAAGGAACTGAAACTATCTGTTTTGGACTGTCCAGACAGCCCATCTTGCCCCCCTGATCTCTCTTGTCTGCAACTCAGCACAGGCTCCTGATCAGGAAATGGAAAAGCAGATGTCAGCCTCTAACTGTCGCTGGCATCCCATTGTGCAATCTTTTGGACAATGTGTACAGACTTATTAAAAAATCCCAATCTATTCTGAGTTCACTTAACTCATGACTTCTCACCTCATAACAGTAGTCAAAACTCTTTCTAAAACACCTCAGTTTCATAGTAATCAAAACTGTTAAAAGCATTCCCATTTCATAAAGCATAAGTTCCTCTTTTTAGTCAAATCTGTCAAAAACATCACTTTTCACAGTGAGCTGCTCTTCTGACTCCTACACTGTTTCAACATTAAAGAATGTAAGAATAGACACTTGGTTAGATCAAACACATTCATTAGGTTATGGCATAATCTGATCCTAAATCACAGGTTATAATATCACAATGTTCCCTTATTTAGCTGTTGTTCTGTCAGAGTCTCCCCTTTGTGGCTGATTCTGGGATCTCATATCTCCATGCTTCACAACAATAGTCATCGGCTAATGTTAATTACTGGTTGGTAGCTGCCAATTTTTGTCTGTTATGTGCAGTACGTGTTATCACTTGTTGTTTGTTTTTCTTTTTGCATGTCTTTGTTCAGTTATGGTTTTATGTTATTTGTAATTTCTTTATCTTTGATCTGCCAATGGGACTCGAGATGGAATTTAGCCGTATGGCTACAATCTTATTAATCTACAATCTTAATTTACGTAGGAATGTACATTAATACGAACTGTCTCATTTTTAGAAAATAAATAAACAAACAAACAAATTACTTGTTGAGTATCATGCCATCACCAACATTTAGCACAACTTGAAAAATGCTAACATAGCGGCTAATATTATCCTGTTTAGCCTAACATAGGGCTTTACATTATACTATTTAGCCTACATTAACTTATTTAGCCTACATTAACTTCTTTAGGCTAACATTGTCTGTTTAGGCTAAAATATTATAAATAAATTTAACTCTGCCATGTGAGGTTTGTCATGTATGACAGCACTATTTTCTGCAGGTTTACAATTTGTCAATGAAATCCTTTCCAAAGTCAAGAATCAGTCTCAGTGCATTCAGGATCAGAGCATCAACATCTGCATCCTGGCTGGTTTCTTTGCTGTAGTTCTTCACAGGAAGGATGCAGTTGAGTGGAATCCCCAGTTCAGAGCTGAGCTGTGTCATCTAAGTTTAAAAGAAGCAATAATTCAGTTTTCGTTCAGCCTCCACAGGTTTTTGAGCTCACATTCTGAGGAAATCCAGCTGAAACTCACCTTTTTCTTTACAAACTTGCTCTTGTAGATGTTCTGCAGGTTCCTTTCCGTTTCAGGACAGGCTTCATCAAGTTTGGTGACAATAAGCAGTTGGGGAATACCTGTCGATACAAAGATTCACTTTTACTCACATTGTTGGAAAGTAGAAACCAGGGATTTTTGTCAACTGTTTTGCAAACATCAGCCCACACCAGCCTTTATCTGCTCTTACCCAGGTCACTGGCTGCTTCTCTGATCTGCCTCATCTTCTGTAAAACTGAGTCTGAAATATCTGCTGCGTTTCCAGAACAGACACAAACCAGAACATGGGCTCTGTCGTCCAGAGATGGTGTAGAGTTGTAGCCAGAATCAGAAGGAGACAGCGAAGATGCAGGGTTGAACTGTAAAATGTTGAAAAGATTCAAGTAAATGAAGACTCATAAACAGAGTCACTATGAACAGAAATGTTTTGTTCTTCTGTGGATGTGGGAGAAGCAAAGAGAAGTAAAGTTTTCTGATTATCTGTCTGAAGCCCAAAGTCAGTCAGCAGGTTTGGAAGAGATGTTCCCTACAAAGAAATCACCAAATTGACTCCAAAATTAGAACAAGAAACTTTACAAACAGAGAGGATCATCAGATTTTGAAGTTCTTGGGGGTCAGTGAATGCATCATGTGTTCCTGTCTGGAAAAATAGCCCAATGTAAGCTTAAAATTGTAATGTTTCGACAAAATTGCACCATTCTACATGTCTTGTTTTAAGATTTGTCAAAGGAAAACAAAAAATTGACTAGTTATAGTTGTTCTGTTTCCATAGAAGTGCAGGGGCCTCATTTATAAAGCTTGCGTATGCACAAAACAGGGCTAGAAAGTGACGTACGCCACTTTCTACGCAAAGGTTGTAAAAACAAACTTGGCGTGAGAATGTGTGCACCGGTGCACTAACCTTGATGCTTGTGTAACCCAGAGTTACAAACCATGATGAAAGATAAATATTGATTCTGATTAAAAAATTTTCATTGCACAATGGAAATAAATATGGTTAAAAACATGTTCATATTAGTTCATTAAAAGTTCATAAATATCCTTAAAAAAAAAAAAACTATATTATACATATTTACTGTCGTATTTTGCCTGGCAACTTGAGCAACCAATCGCAACCTACTTTGATATTGCTATCGGCCAATCAGGTCAAGGTCCGCTCTTGCTCTGTGCGTGCCCTGGACCTGTCTGTCAGACACGCCAGAGACACAGACGGGGGAGATCCTTTGCACGAGGTGGCTAGCTAACGTGGAAGTAGCAGCTTTTCCCAGAAGGATATTTGGACTTAGAGTGAGGAGGCTGCGAACACACCCTAGCTTTGAAGCTACCTGTCCCTCACGTGGTGCTTTTCATGAGTGAGGAGGCTGCGAACACACCCTAGCTTTGAAGCTACCTGTCCCTCACGTGGTGCTTTTCATGAGTGAGGAGGCTGCGAACACACCCTAGCTTTGAAGCTACTTGTCCCTCACGTGGTGCTTTTCATGGTCAGGTTTTTAGTGAGGATTCCTTCTAACGCTGGATTCACAAGAAGCTACGAGACTCTCCAGATCTGGATGGCGAGCCAACCTTGAGGACAACTTTGCGCTGGTAAACACGTATCAGACAAACACAAAGGAACAGTTAAAAGACTGACATAAAACGGAAAACGACATTCGCCAAAGGAACGAACTGACTGACAAGACGACTCTTTTTTATTTCATTTTATTTTACATTGTATTTTTGCAGCGCGCTGTTGTTATTTTATGTATGTTCCCTTTTTTTTTCCATTTAAAACTGCAAGTAAATTTGCTTAACTTGCAACCATTGTGTGGTGGTATCCTTTGCTGTTGCATACCCTGGGCTCCGGACGAACCTTCCTTATTGGCCCAACTACCATAGAAAAGTACTGTAAGTGCATAAAAAGTGTTACACAAAAGTGGCGAGCCAGCCAGGAGCCTAGGGTGTTCTGTGACAGCATTGGACCACTGATTGAAGAGTAAACATACTACCAAAATGGACTTTGTCGAGGTGTACGGCATTAAGGTGCCCAATGCGGTCGTTGTTGATGGAGTCAAGAATAGAGCGAAGGAAAAAGAGGTTTTTGAGTTTTTAGAGCAACATGGTGCTATCAGTAGAATAGTTATCGTTGACGATGAATTATCTGAAATTCACGGAAGTCAAGTTGTAGAGTTCGAGTCCGGTGTAGCTGTTGAAAAATTAGCACCTGCCTTACCTTACCTCTTTAAATCCGCTGACAATCCTGAACTGACATACACCATACGAGGTCTAACTGATGTGTATGCACAAGCTGTAGGGGGCAGTGTTACCGACACTTATCTTAGCAGTTTGAAAAATTTAGCTAAGTTAAGTGGGAAAGACTTTGAGGAGGTTTTGCGGGACGTATTGTCAACAATAGGTAAAACTGTTGAGAATGTTGCTATTGCTGAAGCTAGTCCCACCAGTGAGGTTGAAAATAGCCTCACTACGCCAACCCCTATTGTAGAACCTTCACAAAGTGGTGTTTCACCCTCACACCACACTGAGAGTCTTCTCTCTCCTAAGACCACTCAGAACACCTTCCAAAGCCCCACAAAGTCAAACTTGACATCCATGTTGAGTCCAACCGATCTTAACCCACCGGAAATCCAGAAGATAGTGGTGGAGCATGTTGTCAAGAGTACAGAAAGATCCTCACATGGTCACTCCACCTTAAGAATCAGAGCTTTCTCTGGCAAGACACCCAGACCTTACAGCGAAGCAGACTACGAAACCTGGCGTTCTCATGTTGACTTAATGCTTGAAGACCCTTCCCTGTCGGAGTTGGAGAAAACTCGTAAGATATTTGAAAGCCTCCTTACTCCTGCTTCTGATGTAATTCGCCCCCTTGGACCTGACGCTGCATCTGCTGACTATCTTAAGCTGTTGGACTCAGCTTTTGGCACCGTGGAAGACGGTGAGGAACTTTCATGAACACACTACAAGATCATGGAGAAAAAGCGTCTGCATATCTCCACCGCCTGCGGGTGGCACTCGATCTCACAGTGCGTAGAGGTGGTCTTGAGTCCAATGAAATGAACAAACAACTTCTTAAACAGTTTTACAGAGGCTGTTGGGATGAAAGTCTGCTAAATGAACTGCAGTTGGCGCTAAAGCACAAAGACCCACCCTCGTATGCAGAGTTATTGCTTCTCCTCCGTACTGCAGAAAACAGACAAGAGGTTAAAAGCACACGAATGAAAAAACATTTGAGTGCCACAAAGCCGAAAGCGGCCTCTCATGAACAAACAGTCACTGAAACAAACATAAGCCTAGCTGAAGCAGAATCAAGCAGTCTAAAAGAGCTGAAGAAACAAGTTGCAGATCTGAAGAGTCAGTTAGCTGCAGTTATGAAACAAAAGAAACAAGTCCCACCAAAGAAAGAGCAAATAAGAAAACAAGAACATAAAAAACCTGATCATGCCAAACCTGAACACTTACCTACACCTAGTCGTTCCAATGTTAGGCCCAAACCTTGGTATTGCTTTCGCTGTGGGGAGGACGGGCATATTGTGGCTACTTGTGAATCAGAGCCAAATCCTGCCCTCGTGGAAGCTAAACGAAAGGAGCTAAGAGTGAAAAGACAAATATGGGACAGCCAGCACGACCAAAGCTCTTTAAACTAAAGCATGACCCTGTTGTGGGACAAACAGCGGCCAATGCAGAGTTGATCAGTCCCAAGAAGTCCAAACAAAAAGCTCCATTCAGAAAGCGTGTTGATCTAAAGTCACACTCCCGAACAGACACCTTTCGCCTCCCTAGTGGCTTAGTTGGTACAAAAAGTACAGCACAAGTGAAAGTTGATGGTCATACTGTGAATTGTTTAATTGACACTGGCTCTCAGGTGACTACTGTTCCTGAGTCATACTATCGGCAACAGTTGTCCACTCACGAGATTAAGCCACTTCATGAGTTGTTAGAAGTGGAGGGAGCTAATGGTCAGTGTGTACCTTACTTAGGCTACATTGAAATATCTGTCACTTTCCTTAAAGACTTTTTAGGTATTGAAGCTGAAGTGCCTACACTTGCCTTAGTTGTCCCAGATGTGCGAGCAGTGTCTCAGTCCTTAGTGCTAATAGGGACAAACACATTAGATGTACTCTACGAACTGTACTCTGATGCATGTTCAGACCTGCAAACATCTACACCTTATAGCTATAGGGCAGTGTTAAAAGTTCTTGAATTGCGGCACAAACAGTCCAAAGACAGTAGCCTTGGTTTAGTGACAATGCACAACAAAGAGCCACAGTTAGTTCCTGCAGGCCAGACAGTTGTTTTAGATGGCTCTGTATCAGTAACAGCTGGTGGTAACAGTGAAAGGTCTGTTCTCTTAGAGCACCCATTAATGTCAACCTTACCTGGTGGCATCCTCGTAAACCCTTGTCTCGTAGACCTACCTGAGAGAGCCCCTTATCTTGTCCCAGTTGTACTTACCAACGAGTCCGAACGTGACGTGACAATCCCTCAGAAATGTGTCATTGGAGAAATCAATGCATATCAAAGAGTACTTTCTCAAGAACACTCAGTGAGAGCCCCAACGCCTAAACCAGAACAAAAGTCCAACCTAAAGTTCAACTTCGACTCTTCTCCCATTGGCACTGATTGGAAGGAGCGCTTGACAGAAAAACTTAATCAAATGCCTGAAGTATTTGCACAAAATGACATTGATTTCGGAAAAACAGATCAAGTGAAACACACAATCAAACTGTCAGATGAAACACCATTCAAACACCGAGCGCGCCCCATACATCCAAACGACCTGGAAGCGGTCCGTAAGCATCTCCAAGAACTCCAACAAGCAGGCGTGATTAGAGAATCTACCTCCCCATTTTCTTCCCCCATTGTAATAGTGCGGAAGAAAAATGGCGAAGTCCG
This sequence comes from Acanthochromis polyacanthus, assembly GCF_021347895.1. NCBI lineage: Eukaryota > Metazoa > Chordata > Actinopteri > Pomacentridae > Acanthochromis > Acanthochromis polyacanthus. The sequence goes on along the minus strand of NC_067126.1, from coordinate 7,498,255 downwards.
CCTATGTATCGATTACAGAAAGCTAAATATGCAGACTGTTAAAGATGCTTACGCCCTCCCCAACTTGGAGGAAACGTTTTCCACCCTGACAGGTTCACAGTGGTTCTCCGTCCTCGATTTAAAGTCGGGGTACTACCAAATTGAGGTAGAGGAGGTGGACAGACCCAAAACGGCGTTCGTGTGTCCCATCGGCTTTTGGGAATTCAATAGAATGCCCCAAGGCATTACAAACGCTCCCAGCACATTCCAACGCCTCATGGAAAAATGTATGGGCGACATGAATCTGCACGAGGTGATTGTGTTTCTCGATGATATCATTGTATTCTCCAAGACGCCTGAAGAACATGAGGCCCGCTTAATGAAAGTTCTCGATCGCCTCAAAGAGTATGGACTAAAACTCTCCCCCGAGAAGTGCAAGTTTTTTCAAACTTCAGTCAGATATCTCGGCCATATTGTGTCCAGTGAGGGGGTAGAGACGGATCCTGAAAAGGTGAAAGCCTTAAGTACATGGCCTGTGCCCCGTGATCTGAAACAACTTCACTCGTTCTTAGGCTTTTCAGGGTACTACAGGCGATTCATTAAGAACTACTCAAGCATTGTTAAGCCCCTCACCGACCTAACAGCAGGCTATCCTCCCCTGCGCAAATCCACAAAACCGAAAGCCAAGTCTGTCCAGTACCATGACCCAAAGACACCGTTTGGTGAGCGATGGACTTCCTCCTGTGACGTTGCATTCAAAACCATCATTGAAAAACTCAGTACTGCGCCTGTCCTGGGTTTCGCTGACCCTAAGTCACCCTATACACTACATACCGACGCCAGCACTACAGGGCTAGGCGCCGCTCTCTATCAAGAACAAAACGGGCAGGCTAGGGTTATAGCGTATGCAAGTCGGGGGTTGTCTAGAAGTGAATCCCGTTACCCTGCGCATAAATTAGAATTTTTAGCCCTAAAGTGGGCGGTAACGGAAAAGTTTGCAGACTATTTGTATGGCAACCAGTTTACTGTCATCACAGATAGTAACCCTCTTACGTACATCTTAACTACTGCTAAGATGGATGCCATGAGTTACAGATGGCTTGCTGCTTTATCTACTTTTAATTTTAAACTTCAGTACAGAGCCGGCAAGCTTAACTCAGATGCGGATGGTCTATCCAGAAGGCCACATGGCGAGCTGCTAAACGACGCTGTGTCTCAAAAAGAGTTTGATCGCATAGAGCAGTTCACACGTACTCACCTGTCCTTACCGGAGAGTAGTGTTAGTTCTGAAGTAGTGTCTGCCATTTGCGAGAAACACCTTGTCTGTACCTCTCAAGACAACACCATTCCCTTGGTTCATTCACTAACCATGCTTGCAGCCGCCATTCCAAATGACTTTGTTAACGAAAACGAATGTGGTGGTCTTCCTATCATACCCCACATGTCCTCCGAGCAAATCCAAAAGGAACAAAGAAATGATCCTTGTTTAAGAGAAGTCATTGTCCAAATCGAAACTGGTGAAAAAGTCCCACCAACTGCACGCACTGAACTTCCCAACATCAATCTGTTGCTCCGAGAACTCAATCGACTTGAAATGCATGATAACATCCTATACAGAACATGTCAAGACAGAGAAAATGTTTCTTACCAACTTGTCTTACCTGAGCAGCTCCGCGATTCAGTCTTCCAAAGTCTCCACTGTGACATGGGTCATTTAGGCACTGAGCGAACATTAGATCTTGCTAGAGCCAGGTTCTATTGGCCACGCATGGCGGTAGACATTGAAAGTAAGATCAAGACATGTAATCGCTGTGTACGACGTAAAACTGCTCCTGAAAGAGCCGCTCAGCTTGTCAATATAAAGTCCACCCGACCCCTTGAATTAGTCTGTATGGACTATCTGTCCATTGAGCCCGATCGAAGCAACACAAAGGATGTGCTCGTGTTGACCGATCATTTTACAAAATACGCGATTGCCGTCCCCACCAGCAATCAGAAGGCTCAGACAGTTGCAAGAGCACTTTGGGATAATTTCATAGTCCATTATGGGATTCCTGAACGGTTACTCAGCGATCAGGGTCCTGACTTTGGGTCCCACATCATCCAAGAGCTTTGCAAAATCATGGGCATTCGTAAAATTCGGACAACACCGTATCACCCCAGAGGGAACCCAGTAGAACGGTTCAATAGAACATTGCTAAGTATGCTCGGAACTCTGGAGGAAAAGGACAAAACTCAGTGGCACAGTCATGTCAAACCACTCGTTCATGCGTACAATTGTACGAAAAATGACACAACTGGTTATTCTCCGTACGAGTTACTCTTCGGTCGTCAGCCGAGATTACCAGTTGATTTGGCATTTGGACTTCCCTTCCATAACAAAAACTTCAAGTCACATTCCCAGTACATCGACAAACTAAAGACAACGCTACAAGAAAGCTACAAGTTAGCCACAAAAAATGCAAATAAAATGGCTGAAAGAAACAAAACAAGATTTGATATGCGTGTGAAACCTTCAAAACTTGAACCAGGCGACAGAGTGTTGGTCCGAGCAGTCCGCCTCAGAGGCAAGCACAAATTAGCAGACAAATGGGAGACTGATATTTACATTGTGGCGAATCAAGCAGGTGACTTGCCCGTGTATTCCATAAAACCTGAATCAAAAGAGGGCCCTGTCCGCACAGTTCACCGCGATCTGTTACTCCCCTGTGGTTTTCTTGCCCCTGTTGAAGAGAAACCAGTCCAACCAACTTGTACTCGCAAACCAAAAACAAGACAATCACCTGAACAAATTGAGGAATGTGAAATCTCAAAGCTGGAAAATGATGATGTCTTTTGGTTCAGAGAGGAACCTAGTCAACAGCCCGAAAAGGTCACAAAAGTCTATGAGATCCCCAAACCAAGGACATGTTCAAAAAATCAAAGCTCAAATGAAACTGGAAATGACAACTTACCTGAATGTGACAATGAAACTGGAAATGACAACTTACCTGAATGTGACAATGAAACGGAAATGGATAGCTTACCTGGATGTGAAAACTTACCGGATGATGGAAGCACAGAGGAAAATGAAACAAATGTGGAAAAAACAAGTCATGATGAAATCAAGAATGACACCAACTTACCTGTCGAACCTATCAGTGATGAGCCTGTGAAAGAAAGTGAACCGAGTGACAGTCAAACAAACTCAAGTCAGTCAACTCCAGACCCTGAACCCACACAATCTGTGAGGCGCTCAGAGAGAATTACAACTCAACCAGAAAGACTGCAATATAGTCAGTTGGGTACTCCTCTCGTGTCTATTGCTCAGTCTCTGTTTCAAGGACTAAGCATGGCTTTTACTAGTGCCTTAACAGATTCCGAACCTAAATTACTGTCAATGAATGTTAAAACCCCGGTTATTACAATCTAACTAACCACATGCAAAGGGACTTGCATGATTCTAAAGGGGGGATAGTGTAACCCAGAGTTACAAACCATGATGAAAGATAAATATTGATTCTGATTAAAAAATTTTCATTGCACAATGGAAATAAATATGGTTAAAAACATGTTCATATTAGTTCATTAAAAGTTCATAAATATCCTTAAAAAAAAAAAAAAAAACTATATTATACATATTTACTGTCGTATTTTGCCTGGCAACTTGAGCAACCAATCGCAACCTACTTTGATATTGCTATCGGCCAATCAGGTCAAGGTCCGCTCTTGCTCTGTGCGTGCCCTGGACCTGTCTGTCAGACAAGCCAGAGACACAGACGGGGGAGATCCTTTGCACGAGGTGGCTAGCTAACGTGGAAGTAGCAGCTTTTCCCAGAAGGATATTTGGACTTAGAGTGAGGAGGCTGCGAACACACCCTAGCTTTGAAGCTACCTGTCCCTCACGTGGTGCTTTTCATGAGTGAGGAGGCTGCGAACACACCCTAGCTTTGAAGCTACCTGTCCCTCACGTGGTGCTTTTCATGAGTGAGGAGGCTGCGAACACACCCTGGCTTTGAAGCTACTTGTCCCTCACGTGGTGCTTTTCATGGTCAGGTTTTTAGTGAGGATTCCTTCTAACGCTGGATTCACAAGAAGCTACGAGACTCTCCAGATCTGGATGGCGAGCCAACCTTGAGGACAACTTTGCGCTGGTAAACACGTATCAGACAAACACAAAGGAACAGTTAAAAGACTGACATAAAACGGAAAACGACATTCGCCAAAGGAACGAACTGACTGACAAGACGACTCTTTTTTATTTCATTTTATTTTACATTGTATTTTTGCAGCGCGCTGTTGTTATTTTATGTATGTTCCCTTTTTTTTTTCCATTTAAAACTGCAAGTAAATTTGCTTAACTTGCAACCATTGTGTGGTGGTATCCTTTGCTGTTGCATACCCTGGGCTCCGGACGAACCTTCCTTATTGGCCCAACTACCATAGAAAAGTACTGTAAGTGCATAAAAAGTGTTACACTTGCGTACGCACAAAACAGGGCTAGAAAGTGGCGTAAATCACAACCTTTGCGTAGAAAGTGGCGTACGCTGTGTACGTTGTGATTTCTAAAAACAAACTTGGCATGAGAATGTGCGCACCGGTGCACCAACTTTGATACTTGCTTACGCACATTTTGGAGAGAGAGGGAATGGCAGTGTCGGAGGGTGAAGTGGCGAATTGAAACCAGATTGATCTCAAACCTTTATTGTTATCACAGATTAGACTTGTAGAGCCAGATAATCATAAACCCTCATTGTTGTAGATGTTCCTATAGTGCGCCATTCGGCCTATGACTGTATTTGCAGAACTATGTTCATATATCAAACTTCCACCTTCAAATGATATAGAGCGGTTAGTGGCACTGATTGATTACTAATTTGGAAAAGGCATGTGACAATCAGTCCAATCGCTGATCAAGCAGATAAATCGCCGGTGACAGCCGTGCGTAATGTGGCACAATGGATGCGCTGGCATTGCTGGAATATCACATTAAGAATGGAGAGAGATTTTAGGGATCACGGGGATTTCCCGGCTAATAAGCCGATTCAGATTCCCTAGAGCAGTACTCTTGGATCTATGTGCTGAACTGGGCCGTCTTAGACAGACCCACCCGCCGAAACCACGCCATCCCGGTACAGACACAGGAGCTGACGACTCGGGGGTTTCTGGCGACACCGGCTCCTTCCAGCGGGAAGTGGCTGACAGGTCTGTGTTTTATATGAAGAATGTATGAGGTTACATTTGTTGTCTAAATCCTACCTGGGTCTGATATACAGTTAAATGATGTCCTTTAGGTCTGGGATATCACAACCATCCCTCAGCGCAATAATGCCAGCTGTTTTGGATGACATTATAAACATGACCAGTCAGTACATCAGGTTTCCTTACACTGTGGGTGAACAGGCCAACATGAAACGGCAATTTGCAGCGATGTCCAGTTTCCCAAATGTAATTGGCGTAACTGACTGCGCTCATGTTCCTGTAAGGGCTCCGAGTGAAAATGAATTTGTCTATGTGAACTGAAAAAATGTACATTCAATCAGTGTACAAATTATTTGTACATCGGACATGATCATAACATATTTAATGGCAGGGTGGCCTGGGTCAACACATGATTCATTCATCCTGACGCACAGCAGTGTGGGGAAAAGACTGCAGGCCGGCGCTGTGTAAAATGCCGTGGATCAGCAGCTTATTTATATACAGATACATTCATGAGTTACTTTGCATTGACCATTGATGGTAAAATGTGGGTGTGTTGTGGGCGGAATGTGAGGTGGATCCACCTGTGCAATCTTCCAGCTGGTGTGTGATTTATCAAGAAATTGCATGCAGCTGTGCTTACGCACAGTTTTATAAATCAGGGGCGAAGGGCATACGCCCATTTCACATTTTCGGTGTACGCAAACTTTTAGTATGGATCCTATGCAATGTTTTATAAATGAGGCCCCAGGTCTTTATGTTGTAGTAAAAAATGAGCCCACATTGTGTAAAAATGTGACAGGAGCTACAAGAAAAGCACTCAGAGAGCGCAGTATTCCACCAAGGCTGCTCAGTTTGAAGTATCATTTCAGACGGATGATATCTGTAATAAAAAATGACCTTGTGCTGAGCACAGGCATGTGTTATGCACGTACACATTATGTATTTATACCGACTTACATGTAAATTACTCTTATAAAGGTCTATTGATCAGTTCATGACTCGTGTTAAAATAACATTCCCTCCATGCTTTTAATTTGAAGGCGTATTTTTAATGCTACAGGTTTTTATTTTGTCACCATTCCAGCAGAGCAGGAAATGTTTCTCTTAAAAGCAGTTTCTTGACATGACAAAGACGCTGTCGAAAAGTCTGAAAATTCACGCAAAGGTGAAAGAAAACGGTTCCACGCTGTTGCTGTCTAGCAAAGGATGTGTCTAAACTTAGAAACACCTAGCTGGTATGGAGACAAGCTCTTATGGTCAATAAATGAGTGAAGGACAGAAAGGTGAATTTGTGTTCACATAAGGCTGACGGCTGAACGTAAAGAAGGGCTTTGTGAAACATCAGGAGTTTAACCATTGTCTGGCTGGGGTTTGCTACATCGCGTGACCTAAATATGTAGCGGATGGCAGGAATTGATGGGACTCAGAAACACCCCACAGTCTAATCAATTATTCCTTGTATGATTTCCAACGGATAAATCACAGTCAATTTGTAGTAGGATCGCGATCGTGTGATCATCAGACAGAAAATCCCAAACAAAGCCGTGGATCCAGATTATAAACCACATTAGTGCCAAAATCTAATCACTTGGTCCTTGTGTCATTTCTGATCTTCCCTGAAAATTTCATCCAAATCCGTTGGTCCGTTTTTGAGTAATGTTTCACACAGACAGATTCACAGACAAACGTACGCCGATCGTTACATAACTCCACCATTCCTTGGCGGAGTAATAAACATTTGACATTACTTGGGGTTCAGAGGTACTAAAATACAAAACTTCACCACTAGTGTCAGTTTTGCATTTAAGATTTTACCAAAAAACAGTCAAATAGATAATGTAAATGTTCATATTTACCACACACTTCTAAAACAAAGTGAAGTGTTTTACAGTTGTACCTTGTAATTCTCCATCACGTGTCCCATCATGGCCAGTTTGATGTCTTCCACTCTGACTCCTCTCCCACTGCCTTCCTCCACACCCATGATGTCATTGAAGACAAAGGGGTAATAGCTGCCCCAGCTGTGTTTCCTGATTTTATGGGTTTCATACTAAGAAATAAAGATGGTGAGATGGGCATTTCAGAAAATTTTAAAGCAGCAAAACTCAAGACAAACATCTAGAGCACTACATTTTTTTGCTTGATCAAAAATATACATACAGCAATTTGTATAATAAGATTTGGTGATGTAAGAAGCTGTGTGTCAAATGTTCTTAGTTGGGTCTTAACTTCTCCTGAGGGATTTTGGTTGACTACAGTTGATGACTCAAAACCAATTTTAAAAAGGCCCATTTTAAACACTAAACTCAGCCACAAACACTAGCAGCTACTGATCCCAAATCATCTGTTTGTCAGTGTAAAGTATTCATGGTCCAGTTGTATTTCTGCCACCATCAGGAAGAAAACACAAACTATCACCTGCTGCTGAAAGACAATTGGTCAGGATGGTCAAAAGCCAACCAAGAATCATCAAAAAGCAGGTCTGAATGAGTGATAAGCTGCTGAAACACAGCTGTCAGTGTCCACAGTGTTTTACATCAACATGAGCTGAGAGGATCCATGAAGGAGGAAGTTCTTCCTCTAGAAGCAGAACCTTAAAGCTCCACTCAAGTTTGCTGATGATCACATGGACAAAGAAAAGGCCTTCTGGAGGAAAGTCAAGTTAAGAAATCTTTATTGTCCCCACGGGGCCATTTTTGATGCAGCCAGCAGCAAAAACTGTTACGGAGCGGGGTTTTTGAACCCAAAAAGCAGGCACTCAGAGCCAGGCAGATAATTAACCAGAGATTTAATAAACAAAGACTAATGCAACAAAAACTCCAGACAGGAGGTATTCAAATAAAACAGGGCTCCAACTAAAACATGAGCAATGGACAGAAATAGGCCACAACAAGGGCTAGAACAAAAACGGGATGACTCACAATTTATAAGTCCATGGATCGGGAGCCGAGGCGGGGACAGAGGGGAAAAACTCCAGGAGCAGAGTGTGGGGAATATTCATTTCAACCTATCTATCAAACAATCATGTTTTAATTCTGTCTTTAGTTATAATCCACATTATACATAAACTTAGTTTCGATCTTTATCCCATAAGAACCCAGACCCATTTTTCCTTAAAGGCATTATGGAGGATGTTTTTGTTGTTTAATTTGTCTGATTCACATAAAATGAATATACTGACCTTTAGTGGACTTGTATGTATGGTTTATAAAAGAATAAAAAATTTAAAAAAATAACTGTGGACATGGCAGGACCTGAAAAACATCAGCCAATCAATGCGCTCGGACCGAGGCGTTTGCTTTGCTCCCTTTCCTGTCAATCAAAAATCTTCCGGCTCAGGCCTAGTTACGTAGATTACGTACGCCTTGGACTTACGTGTTTTCTGTATGTGTTGCTTTGGTATAGCTTCGTAGTTAGCTGGCGACTTGTTTTGCTCATCTTTTTTTACATAATGGCAGATAAAGATCCAGGGGGACCCAGCCGTAAAAGAAAGTCATTTTTTGAGGTCAGAGAAAATAAAAGACAACTGGATCACGAGAATGCAAAAACAAAAGTGATTATTGGCGAGTCATTTGGGCGATGGCGTCAGCTCAAGCAACAAATGGACCTAAAGACAGATGCCTTGGTTGCTAAATTCCTTCTGGACAGGTAAAATGCATTACTGATTATTGATTATACTGCGGCTGCAGGCAACTTCACGAGTCCTACGCAAGTTTCTGGAGGGGGGCGTTTCTTCGTAAATGTTAAGAGGGGGGAGGTTAGAGGGGGGGTGAGGGAGAGGTTGTATGTGGGCATGCACATGCTACGTTCAAAGTCGTAGGAAATTAAATCTCCTCTAATGCCTTTAAAGGACTTAAAAAGTTAAGGTCAGACACATACACACGTGGACAAAATTGTTGGTACCCCTCAGTTAAAGAAGGAAAAACCCACAATTCTCACTGAAATCACTTGAAACTCACAAAAGTAACAATAAACAAAAATTTATTGAAAATTAAATAATCAAAAACAGCCATTACTTTTGAATTGTTGATTAACATAATTATTTAAAAAAACAAACTAATGAAACAGGCCTGGACAAAAATGATGGTACCTCTATAAAAGATTGAAAACTATTTGACCAGAGTGACATGATTAACTCAGGTGTGTCATTTAATTGACATCACAGGTGTTTCCAAACTCATAATCAGTCAGTCTGCCTATTTAAAGGGAGACAAGTAGTCACCCTGCTGTTTGGTGAAAAGGTGTGTACCACACTGAACATGGACAACAGAAAGCGAAGGAGAGAATTGTCCCAGGACATCCGAAAAAAAATGATAGACAAACATCTTAAAGGTAAAGGCTATAAGACCATCTCTAAACAGCTTGAAGTTCCTGTGACAACAGTGGCTCATATTATTCAGAAGTTCAAGACCCACGGGACAGTAGCCAACCTCCCTGGACGTGGCCGCAAGAGGAAAATTGATGACAAATTGAAGAGACGGATCGTTGGAATTGTATCCAAAGAGCCCAGAGCAACCTCCAAAGAAATTAAAGGTGAACTCCAAGGCCAAGGTACATCAGTGTCAGATCGCACCATTCGTCGTTGTTTGAGCCAAAGTGGACTTCATGGGAGACGACCAAGGAGGACACCACTGCTGAAAAAAACTCATAAAAAAGCGAGACTGGAATTTGCAAAAATGCATGTTGACAAGCCACAAAGCTTCTGGGAGAATGTCCTTTGTACAGATGAGACCAAACTGGAGCTTTTTGGTAAGGCACATCAACTCTATGTTCATAGACTCAAAAACCAAGCATACGAAGAAAAGAACACTGTCCCTACGGTGAAACATGGAGGAGGCTCAGTAATGTTTTGGGGCTGCTTTGCTGCATCTGGCACAGGGTGTCTTGAAAGTGTGCAAGGTATGATGAAATCTGAAGACTATCAAGGCATTCTGGAGAGAAATGTGCTGCCTAGTGTCAGAAAGCTTGGTCTCAGTCGCAGGTCATGGGTCTTCCAACAGGACAACGATCCAAAACACACAGCCAAAAACACCCAAGAATGGCTGAGAGAAAAGCGTTGGACTATTCTAAAGTGGCCTTCTATGAGCCCAGATCTGAATCCCATTGAACATATGTGGAAGGAGCTGAAACATGCCATTTGGAGAAGACACCCATCAAACCTGAGACAACTGGAGCGGTTTGCTCATGAGGAGTGGGCCAAAATACCTGTTGACAGCTGCAGAACGCTCATTGACAAATACAGAAATCGTTTAATTGCAGTGATTGCCTCAAAAGGTTGTGCAACAAAATATTAAGTTATGGGTACCATCATTTTTGTCCAGCCCTATTTCATTAGTTTGTTTTTTTAAAATAATTATGTTAATCAACAATTCAAAAGTGATGGCTGATTTTGATTATTTAATTTTCAATAAATTTTTATTTATTGTTATTTTTGTGAGTTTCAAGTGATTTCAGTGAGAATTGTGGGTTTTTCCTTCTTTAACTGAGGGGTACCAACAATTTTGTCCACGTGTGTAGTAGGGAGGTTAATCAACTTTTGACTTCAAATCATGATGCAAAAGTCCCCTTTGGTATGTACAGCCATGGCCATAAGTTTGGACACAAGTACCATGACGCTTGTGAATCTTAGAAAATACCACAAAATTGTCACTTACAATACAGTACACAACTCCTGAGAACTATATTAAGTTTCATATTTAAAAAAAAACATCAAAAGAGTTTGGTGTCATTTTGTTATTCTTACCAAATACCTTTTTTTTTGTTATTTTCTTCTAATATTATGTTTTGGGAACAAAGTTGTTCCAGTTGTTGGAATTTATTGATAATATTATATCCCTTGTTGATTTGTTGACTAATTAAACTGGTGCTGTCAAAAAATATTAGTTATGTTCTGTCATAGACATCAAAACAGACATAGTAAGTCATGCTGTGTCCAAACTTATGGCCATGGCTGTAAGTACCTTAGGGTCATACATGTAAATTTATCCTAAGACACAAGTGAGATCACGCTTTGGCGGCCATATTTAAAATGGCCACCGACCATCCTTGAGAGGCCCATATCTTTTCTTCTGTTATAGCTATAATGGCAAACTTGGTGTCAAATTGTACATTTTTTGGGGGTCAAGGAATCCAATAAAATCGGTTTCAAGACTTAAAAAAGAATGATATTCTCCTCACCATGACAACTGAAGGTAAAATATGCAATTTATTTTTAAAAAAACACACATACCAAAAACACAGTCAAATCAAAACTCAATAATTTAATAAATACAGCTTAAAGTGTTGAATATGTGTATTATGGATGCTAAGAAAATGAGTAGTGAGACAAGTCCATAACTACAATCAAAGAAAAAACATTTGTCCTCCCTTGTCTTCTTCAGTTTCTTGTTCATTTTAATGCCTGGTACAACTAAAGGTTCATTACCTGAAGAACGCAATGAACATGACAAAAAATGCAACTGATTCCATAATACTTGTCTTATTACATCTTATTTAACATCCTCTGACTTCATTGTATTCCCTGGTATATAAGAGTATTTTGTGTCCTATCTGACATGCTTAAGCTTCATTGTATTCCTGGGGTAACTAAGAGGACATCTCATGTCATCAGCAGCACTGCACATGCAAAGGCCTAGAGTGGATTCCTGCTGACATTCAAGCCATAGCACAACTCAGAAGTTGTCAGCTTTCACATAATGCCTAAAATTGAAGAATTATGTGAAGCCACAAAGGCAGCCATCTTGGTCCTTCTGGAAATTGGCATGAGTGAGAGACAAGTAGCGAAGAAACTGAAGATCTCCAAGACAGCCGTTCATTACACCAACAAAACAACAAGCCCAACATGGTTCTACCAAACTGCTAGCTGGTCATGGCAGGAAACGTCTTTCTACCCACCAGATGACCGTCACTCTTCCATTCCTGAGTCAGGAATCATCCTCAGACCTCCAGGGACCTTAAAATGAGTGGACACTGGAGAAATGGGACTTGACTGTTGATGATTGGACAACAGCTCTCTTCAATGATGACTCCAATTTTCACTTGATGCCCACTCCAGCCAACTTACTGGTTAGGATGAAGCCTGGTGAAGCTACAAACCAGACTGTCTGCCCCTACAGTAAAACATGGGGGTGGATCAGTGGCCATCTGAGGTAGTTTCAGTCTGGGTGGAACAGGGAAAATGAACCAGGTCATGTACAGCACTACTCTTGAAAACAGTCTTCTTCCATCAGCTGGAAAACTCTTTCCTGCTTCCAATTACTGGATTTTCCAACAAGACAATGCCCCTTGCCACACAACAAGGTCAGTTAAAGCCTGGATGGAGAACCAGAACATTGGAACCATGCCTTGGCTGCTCAATCACCAGATCTAAATCCAACTTAGCCTAGCCGCGCTAGACAACCCACAGCAACGAATTTAATTCTCTGCCAGGGTGGGTCTAGTTACCCTCCATAAGGCTCAAGGTTGGATGCTCCTAAAACTGGCCGGACGAATCACCATGAAGCGTAGAGTCAGAAGGAGGGCGTAACTAAGTGACGACAGAGGCGCGATGATTCTGACAGAAACAACCGGAAACAACTGGCCTAGCCGCGCTAGACAACCCACGACAACGAATTTAATTCTCTGCCAGGGTCGACAACAAAAACGACAACAGTCGTTGAGCTCCATTAGCACCGACTCTGAATAATCTTTCTGTTAACATGTCTGTAATATACTTGAGCTTCACCCATTGACTGTATAAATAAGGCTTCACCGAACTACCGCATCCTCTGATTTCCGGTGCTCTAGGAGCCTATTCGTTGTGCTGATTGGTTGTATACCTACCCAATTGCTGCAGAGTGATTTGATAGACAACCTTTTAGCCCGCCTTCCTCCCTGTCGAGCGTGCCTAGACCCTTGCGTCTTCAGAGCATGGGTCTAGCGCGGCTAGGCTAAATCCAACTGAAAACCTGTGGAAAATCATCAAACGCTAAATAGAGAACCACAAGCCCAAAAACAAAGCAGATTAGTTAGAATTCATGCAACAGGAATGAGCTGCTGTGACAGCAGAACAATGTCAGAAGTTGGTAGAGAGCATGCCAAAATGCATGGCTGTAGTCATCAGAAACAATGGTTATGGATCAGTACTAACTCCTGTGTGGATCATGGGACTAAAACAGACAGAAAAGAAAACATGGAATCCTAAAAGCTGTTTTTTGGCAGTACAATGCCATAGCTATTGATGGAAGAACTGAAGTCATTTTGGTTATTATCAAGAAAACCATGGAAAATGTCTGATATCAGCTCTGAAATTAAACTCTCATGAGTTATTTTTGTTGTTGTCATTATATTTGTCCAAACAAATGTACATTTAGTGGTACCAGGAATTAAAATGAACAAGAAATTCAGGAAAACAAGGGTGGGCTAACATCTATTTCCATGTTAGAAGTAGGAAAAGCCATACCTGTAATTTTTTAGTGATGAGGACTAATAGCTTGGTGTAAATACATCTCAAAGATGATTGTCTATTTAGATGTCTGCACAACTGTGGGAACATGAGCCATAACATCTACAGAAAGACATACAAAGCAGCCTCTGCATGCAGCATTTGCAAGGTGCCTTACAGCCAGTCTTAAATTTGCACATGACAAGATCTGGCAAGTCCTTTGAAATAGTGGAGCCTGTCCTCATAAAAAAAAAACAACAACCACATAGGTCGTCTGTACACGCCCGTATTACGACCGAGTGTTACATTTTGATGTTAAGCGACCTCTAGCGGTTGAGTAAATATCGACACTCCGGTGTCGCAGGTGAAACATCACCATGAACAAACTTTTACCTAACACTATCCCTAACCCTAACCCTAACCATAACCATAACCATAACCCTAAACCCGTGTTGCGAAAGTGAGGAAAAAGCCGTTTTGCGAATTAAATCCCGTAATGTGTTCCTTTTCCCTGTAGGGGCGCTAACGTAAATACACTCTCATGGGTCGTATTCCGTTGCACGTTACATACGACCTGTGTGGTCGTATGAGTTGGAGGACTTGTTGAAATAGTGGCAGTTGTAGTGTAGACAGGAGATGGTGGAGAGTCTGGGGAACCCTGCTGCCATCCCCATAGAGATGGCAAGACTGTTGTATGCTATTGGACAAGTGCCTTGCCCCATGCATGTCCACTCTAAAGAGAAACATGATTCGTGATACCAAGGCCCTCCATTATTCTTAGCCATATTTATATCATGTCCCTACACAATTTTTTCTTATCTGATAAGCTACTTGAAGGAGGTGCTGATGGAGTGCATCACTACTTGGTGGAATGTGGTGAAAGCCTTTTCCTTTGTGAAAAAAGAGGGAGCGTTGTGCAGCATCCACAGTTGTGATGTTGTCCTCAGATACACCACAGAGCATCGGGACAAATCTCTGGAGCCTGGACTACGGTAGCTGATTGTTTGTCTGAGGACTTTCATTGCATGCTGAGCTATAGTGGGGCTGGTAGTCAACTCTGTGAACAGTGGCAACATGTATGATTTTGATGGGTGAAGTAGCCTCTATGATGCAATAGCATTTCTGCAGCTTTTGTGCTACATGGCAGGATTTTAATTCATCACCTGCACTACATAGTGACTCGCCCTGGATCTTATCTATAGCTTTCTTTTTAAACATGATTGCAATCACTGTCATCTTCCCCCTGGACAGAGCTCTGTCCCATCTGGAGAAGCCTGCAAGTTCTGCAAGAATCATGTTCTTTGATTTTAATTTCCAGTTTTTAATACGATTCAGCCGGTTCTTCAGAGGGAAAAGCTGGAGGTTACAGGAGTGGATCACCACCTCTTGGGTAGGATAATGGACTACCTCACAGACAGACCACAGGTTGTGAGGACACAGGACTGTGAGTCTGACATGGTGGTCTGCAGCACAGGAGCCCCATAGGGAATGGTCTTGGCTCTGTTTCTTCTTCCAGTACACTGCAGACTTCATAGACCACTCAGCCAGCTGTCATCTGCAGAAGTTCTCTGATGACTCTGCAGTCGTCGACTAGCCAAGCTAACATCCCTGTTGGACAGTATCTCCCACCCCATGCATGATACTCTGAGGCATTGGACAGCTCCTTTAGTGACAGACTGATTATCCCAGGTGTGTGAAGAAGTTTTACTGCAGGTCCTTCCTTCATGCTGGTATCAGACTTTCCAACAGACCACACACACACTCACTTAATAACAGTTACCAAATTGTCATATGCAATAAGCTAAAGTGAAATTCATTTGTGTATATATTTATAATAATGAAGTTAAGTAACTAGCAAAATGTAGGCTATGTGCTTGCTTCAATAATGAAGCTAAGTAGTTGATAGCGAGCTAGCTATAATGTAGCTAACTATTTATTAATTAGCTAGTTATTAATTATCAAACCTTAAAAAATATTTTCTATTCAGTGAGAAAGGCATACGAACCTCAAAGTGTCAACCTGTCACTTTGGACCTTCAACAGCTGCTACAGCTGTTACAATCCCTAGTGCATCTGAGCATATGCTACTCCTGACTAGTTGAAATCTCATGCTACTTAGGACAAATGTAATGCACAGAAGTAGTTACACTGCTTAAATAAAAAACTTTTTGATGGAAATGATAAGTAAAGTCACTCTGATGACACAATTTTTATGTAAAATGTGCATCTTTACCCCCAGTTGTCATGGTAAAAGGAAAGCTGTTGGTATTTTAAACTTGAAACCTATTTTGTTGGCTTCCTTGACCCCCAAAATGTACACTTTGACACAAAGGTTGTCATTATATCTATAACAGAAGTAAAGATATGGGCTCTAGAGGATTTTCGGCACATTGGCGGCCATTTTTGAAAAAAATGTGTTTATTTCCAAAACAAAGGGTGATCTCACTTGTGTCTCAGGATAAATTTATTTGTATGACCTGAAGGTACTTCCATACCAAAGGGGACCTTTGCATCATGACTTGAAGTCAAAAGCCTATTTTTTGGGATTAACCTCCCTAGTAATAAAGCTTTACAAGGAAGAGACTGGGGCACTCAAAGTGTTTGTTACACTGGTGTCACCGTGGGTTCTTATGGGTTAAATTCCTGAGCTTCCAAAGGAAATACAAGCGCTGGTTGGCTTTCTTGCACACAGCATCAACCTGATGCTCGAAGGACATTCTGTCGTCAATTACCGTCCCAAGATATCTATACTGCTGAACTGATTCCACAGTTTGACCATTAATCGACAGGGGAGCGAAAACTGAACGGGACTTCCTAAAATCAGTCTTCATTTCCTTGGTTTTCTGAACATTAATAGTGAGGAAGGACGACTTGCACCACTGAATGAAGTCCTCTACTACAAGGCCGGGCACAGGGTCAGGCTGAGAAGGGACACAATCACAGAATCATCAGAGAACTTCACAATATGATGCTTCTCATATGAGCTCCAACATGCATTCGTGTATAATGCAAAAAGAAGGGGCGACAGGACGCATCCTTGGGGGGAGCCAGTGGAGGAGAAGAGAACATCAGACAAAACGCCATTGACCCTGACCCGTTGTGATCTGACAGTTAAAAAATCCAACAACCAGGCGCCCGTATAGCTCATTGGGTTAAGTGGGCAACCCATGTACAGGGGCTAGTCTCCGACGCAGCCCGGGTTCGATTCCTGCCCGTGGCACTTTGCTACATGTCTTCCCCCTACTCTTCTCCCCATTTCCTATCACTCTTCACTGCTACTATCAAAATAAAAGGCAAAAAATAAATAAAAATCCAACAACCAGTAAATCAAACTCCTGTAGATCTTCTAATTTAGAAGACACTGGGACAAAATATGGGGTTGAATGCAATTAAAAGCAGATGTAAAGTTGATAAAGAGCAGGCAGACAAAATTTTTGACGCCATCTAAATGCGACATAATCATGTTAAGTAGGGTGATTGTTGCATCGTCAACCCCCCTCCCTGACTGATACGCAAATTGGAGAGGGTCCAAGTTTGACTGGACAGTGTTCATAAGATCCTCTTTCACAATCCTCTCAAAAGACTTCATTACCAAAGAGGTAAGTGCCACGGGTCTAAAGTCATTCAGTGCCTTCGTGCATTTGTTTTTGGGCACAGGGACAATAATCGAGTCCTTCCACAGGTGGGGCACCCTGTGGACCTGAAGTGACCAGGAGAAGATGAAACTGAAGATGTCAGCTAGCTGCTCGGTGCAGTTCCTCAGAACCCGACCTCCAATCCCATCAGGACCCGGGCTTTTCCTCTCCTTCACACCACGGAACACCCTCTGTACCCTCTGCTTGTTGACATGCATTGCCACTGTACTGTTTAGATCTAAGGAATAAAAACTGAGCATACATATGTTTGGGGGAGAGAAGGTGAGGCCTTGAACCCCAAGAACACCAAACCTACCATCAAGCATAGTGGAGGCAGTATCATGCTCTGTGGAACTGGAGCTTTACACAAAGTATTTGGAATAATGAAGGAGGAATCTAAAGTAAAACTGGCCAAAGGATGTTTAACCAAATATTTCTGAACCCATATTTGTGACCCGGCAAATTTTGTCATATTTAAAAAATACTTTCAGAAATTTAATAAAGTCATGAAAGCACCAAAATTATTATTTTTTTGCTTGTTTGTTTTTTGTTGTTGTTGAGATGAAGAAATCATAGAAATCCCACTACATATATTATTGAAACTAATGTTTTTAGTCTATTTTTTATGCAGTATCTTGTCTTGTATCTCAGCAGAAATAAATGCCAAATGATCAGACATTTCATGATACATATTACATGTGAAAGTTAGTACCAAGAAATCTGAAGGTAGTTCAAACACATCAAGTCAGAGTGAACAGAGGAGAGTTTACATACTTTTGTGGTGAAACTTGCTCCTTCAGAGTTTGTTGTGCTGGGCAGCGCTGTATGGGCTATTGTCCCTCGTACGACAGTGCTGACAGAATTGATGAAGCTGGACTTTCCAGCACCAACTGGCCCGTAGAGCAAAACTCGGAGTTGTTTCACTGCATCTCCTTCAGGTTCAAAATCCCTCACGTACTGGAGATCATGCTGAGTGTTTCTGTTCAAATGTGCAGGAAATAGATTTAAGACAACAGTTTTAGCATGACTAACAGCTAGCATGCTCACTGTGAAGCATCATTCTGATTAAATTCTTAGCATTTTACTATTTGCTAATCAGTATTAGATTAATGCTATTTTATTTATAGCATTCAATCAATTTAAATTTGCTAATTAGGACTGGACAAATGAAATTTTGACTCAATGGTGTTGCATAAAAAGTCACAAGATCACCAAAGTTAAATGTCTGAAGCACTTTTTATCACAATCCATCCAATAGTTTCAGCAACAGTTAATTTCAGATTCACTCTGAGCCACAAAATTCAGCAGCCAGTTTGAAAGGCATGTTATCTTTTTAAAAGATGCCAAAATTACATCATTTCTCAGCAACAGAAACTGTACAAAATGAAAAAGATTCTGAAAAAACTTTACAATGATCCTTGAGCTGATCATGTGTGGTGTGTGCGGCTCAGTTTGAAAAAGTAACCAGATCTAAGCAGAAAATTGTCTCATTTAATCCAAATCACTAGTGTAGAGCCACATTTTTCCAGATATTATTTTCCACATTTTTGTTAAATAAATAATTTAGGAAATCATTTTTTTGTCATTTAGAACACTATAACTTTATTGTGCTAGACAGCAGACATTTCTTTCATTCTCCATACTTATAGTCATGGTTTTACTGTTTCTGTAGAGGTGCAGACTTTATATTCAAGTTAAAATGGATTCAAGTTCATATCAGACTCTCAAACATACAAGAGCAACAAGAACGTCTGGTAAAATGTACATTTACTCACCCCCACTGTAATTGTCTCCATGGAGTTTTAAAAGCTGTCAAGAAAATTGTATTAGAAGGAATTTGGTGTTCAACACCAGTTACTGAAATAACAAATTCATCAAAGTCCTGCAGAAATGGAACAACTTGAGAATAATTCACAGAATTCATGTTGTAACTCACTGGGAGAAGGAGGTCGGGGTGGAGCAGACGCTGCAAAGTAAAACAGATGCAACAGTCTGAGTAAGAAAGATATCAAAAACAATCATTGTAATTCCAGTCAAAATGAAGAAATACATTTTTTAGACCCACAATTATCAGCAGCTACATAATTAGGTATCCAGTCTGAAACTTGTGACAAAAGTTTTAATTTTAAGTGGAATTTAGTGATATTAAACAGATGATTCTAATAAAATAGGAGACTGCAACAAAAGAGTGAAGCTGATGTAACATGACCAGACATGACTCCTGCTGCATCATCAACAGAGAATAACATCATTAAGTTAAAGTCTTGTGTTCTGTCGGTGCTTTCATATTACCCACCTGGAGTTGATGATGAACCTCCCATGACTGAAAGAAAAGGATAAAAATTATGAATGCAGTGATAATGTTTCATTTCAGTGACCGATTTGATCTTGACTTGTGAATTTCAATAAAGTACTATTTAAAGGAAAAAGGAAGTTTGGTATAATTTACTGTAAACTATTGTTTAGTGAAACCATTTGCAACTACTGAAAGTAAACATCAATTTTAAAAAAAGTCAACCTGATTCTTTTCTTCACACACGTGGGAAACAAATCAAGTCCTTCAGTAAAATACTAAACAAATGATTTTTTTCATCCTTACATAATTGTTAAAACACATGAACCATAGCAATATATGTCTTAGAATAAAAATACAGAAATGCAATTCTTCTTTTCTAACCTGATGTTAAACACAGTACAGAACTCTTACCTTTGCTGCTCAGCTGCTGCAGAGAGGAAAGTAGAATGAAGCTGCTCAAATACAGAGAGAGGGGATTTTATAGAGACTTTACTTTCACTTTCTTTTTGCAATAGACCACATGGTTTATAAGAACTGGGTGGTGGGCTAAGGGCTGCAGGATAAATCAGGTGTTTTCCAAGAAATGGATGGAGAGCACAAATTAGGTAGACAACTTCCTATATTGCTATCGACTGTCTCACAGATAAGCCTGGAGCTTTCAAGCTGTGGCTACAAGAATCTCACTTGCAGACGCAGCAAAAGCTTCTTTATGTTCACTGCTTGGGCAGCACAGAAGGAGACAGTAAAGTTTGGAAAAACACATTATGTAACACTTATGAATGAGTTTTCAGTTCCTGTTTCTATTGTTGCTGGTAGGAAGAGGATCAAATGGGTCAATATCATTATAAAGTACCTTTTGGTGTCCTCATCGGAATCACTTAGTAATCATTAATATGTTAAATGAAAAGTTTAGGTGTTATTACAAATGCCCATGCCATACATTGACACACAGCTCAGTACCAGAGTAACTTTTTAAAAATGTCCTTTGCTAGTTTTATATCAGGACTGCACATTGGGGTGGTGGTTAGCACTTTTGCCTTGCAGCAAGAAGATCCCCAGTTCAAATCCCGGGGTGGGCATCTGCATCACAGGACACATTTTCTCTGGCCAGGCAACAGGGGAAAAACCCCTGGCATGCCGTATCCATGCTGCTCTTCTTAGATTTCTGTCCATTGTAGTGCCTCACAAACCAGTGCTTTGGCTTATATGTACCCTCACATCATTAGCCACAAGTGTGATCAATTTTGAGTTGTTGTGTTCAACCGGTGGCACCTGAGCTTTAACTGTGTTTGACTTTTGCCACCTGTGCTCACCATTATGCAACACAGGTGCATCACAATGACAATGTGTTGACAAGATGTGTCTAAACAGGTGAAAAGTGCTTATGGTTTTGCCAAAAGAGTGACTGATTCAATAAGTGGGTTCAGGCAACTGAGAATTTGGTTCAGACAATAGAGTTTAGTGTTTTAGCAATTGAGAAAAACTGTAATTGTGACAGCAATGTTGGAACACTGTCCCAGTTCTGCTTCCTAGTGTTCACTTTTTGAAAAAATTGTGCTATGAGTGAAAAAGTGTGTTCAAATGAGCAAAAACTGGGTTAAGTCTGTTGCAAAAAGAGTGCAAGAGTTTTTGAAACTGTGTGCAAACCATGAATCGTGTCCAAAATTTGGACAGCAGAGTCCTGCTTGTCCTGTTTTTGAGAAATATGTGCAGTCAGTTGGTGGTTGTGTGCAGTGAATGGAATTCTGTGTCTCATCAATTGAGAAAAACTGTAACAATGGTCTAAGGTCAATTTGATACAAGAGATATGAAACTGAGTTGAAATTTGTCATTTATGACTAAGGGGCTGCAGTGGTTGTTAAAAGTGAAAGTGAAAGTTGCTTTCTATAAGAGCATCATGCTGTTATTGGTTATTCAGCATCTTCACTCTGATCGTCCCTACAGCAGCAGCAGCAGCAGCAGCAGCAGCAGCAGCAGCAGCAGCAGCAGCAGCAGCAGCAGCAGCAGCAGCAGCAGCAGCAGCAGCAGCAGCAGCAGCAGCAGCAGCAGCACAGTGACGGTAGGAATCCACACTGACAGAAATCCATTCATGTTTGTGTGAGAGGAGTTTTAAATGACAAAATAATGCTGTTGACATCACATACTTTGTACTAATTTGCATGTTTGTATTTTAGTTTTAGTTATTTTTTCAGTTTTTGATTGAATCTGTTCTTCTGCATGTGAACATGAGTTAACAAACAGCAGAACAGAGTTCTCCTGTTTCTCTGCTGTTCTTGTCCCTCTATGGACCTCGTTTGTTTAGACTGCTGCAGTGTCGACGTTACAGATCTCAGATCAGACAGCTGCAGATGATTCAGTTCTCTCTCAAAGCTACACTGGCTTCCTCTGTGTCAGTCAGCTGCTTTAAAATACTAATGCTGACTTGTTCAAAAGCAGCATTTAGTTTTTAATTCAACATCTTGAAGTCTTTCTTTGCTGCTTCTTAGGTTTCCTTTTCCTTCTTGGTTCTCAAATTACAGCATGGAAAGTCCAAATGAAATTAAGTGGCTCTAAATACTAATTACTATCAATGTCACTAGAACAGTTTAGTTGTTGCTTCTTACGTTTTTTTCCCTGTCCTCTTTCCTTCTTGGTCCTCAGATTACAACATGGAAAGTTCAGATGAAGGTAAGCAGGAGTCAATAATAATGTCACTAAATTGGTTAAGTGTTGATTTTGTGTTTGACCTACAACAAAAAGCCAAAACTGAGTCAGGAGGCTGGATTTCATGTGCTATTAATCACCTTCAAAAACATTAAGGGACTGTGCTCCACACCAGAGATGCAAATGTTAGACAAATTGCTTCATCAATTAATAATCATTTAATCATTGATGTGACTGAAATACACCTGACATTACTCCAGATGCTGATAGAGTTTACCATAATCACAGACAGGTGGCATTTACAGTAACAAATTGCTTCATCAGTAGCTAAAAATAACACCATCCGAGTCATCTCTGGCTTGTCTTGAACGCATGAGCTCATGCTGGAGGTCATGAACCACCACAGAAGTCTTTGTCATGGTCCCGTTCTGCATGTGTGCACTGTACATCCATCAGTGTGTAATACTGTGTCTACCTACTAAAACTAAATCATTGTGTTGCTTTTGGTTTGTCAGCAGAAAGCAAGAAGACATTGTCCAGTCATGGAGGTGAGTGAAATGCAGCTCGCAGTGATTCCATCTTTGTGCTCTGTTCAGTTTGTTCATCTTCTTTACTTTCTGATGGATGCAGGGACAGTTAAGGTCCACAAAATCGTGACAGGAAAAACTTTTGGAGCCGACGAAGTTCTGCTGGAACAACTGAACTGTAAGGAGCTGCAGGTGAAGAAGAAAGACCGGCAGGGATGTGACATCATCATTCTCTTCTGTCCAATTAACTCTCGTGTTGGCTCAGATGTGGAGTTGGCCATGAGTAAGGTGTCAGGTAAAACAAAGAAAACAGCTTGGTCACATAATGCCAGTTGTGTTGGCATTTCTTGTCACTTTCTTTCATTTGTCAGTTACATTAAAGTTTGACTGTATATCTAAGAATAAACATACAGATTTTGTCCTCACAGAGTCAGATGAATTAGTAAATTTCTTCTTCCTCTATGTTGGTCTCTCCAGGCTGCAGAGAGTTTCACGTAAAACTGCAGCTCAGTATTTTAAATATCACTTGTCATTCATGTGGTTTTGGCTGATTTTGACTGAAATATTGATTTTATCACACTGGAGGCCAGGCTGTATCTGTCATTAAAATGTAACACGATAAAACCATTTTTAGAATGGCATGGCACATCCACTGAAGAGGCTGTCTGGTATTACTTTGGCTAAGACACATACAGCATTTAATTGGTGTGCTTCATTTCTGTTGCAGATTGACAAGACAAGCATTTTAAACTTAGACGGCTTAATGTAGACACAAGCTGTGGACTGTGCTCCAAACAGAATAAAATCTTTAAGAAAGGGCAAGATTGCACCCTCCTCTGTGAATTCATCCTGCTCAGAAGTTCCTGTTCATCCTTCTGCTTTATTCTGCAGGTGAAAAACGAGTGATTCTGATCCTGATGCACCACACCAGAGACGAGGACTATTCAACCGCTGCAAAAAGGTGGTCAGAAACCTTTGACAACGTCGTCTTCGATGTCAATGTTCTCTACCATGAGACTGTGCCAGGATTACTGACGTGTCTGAAAAACATGGAGGCAATCAGTGACATACGTAAAGAGTTAATGCAGTACAGTAGCAGTACAAACCAAAGCTGTGTTTCTCATAAATCAGGCGATAGTATCATGCCATGTCTTCTGCAGTGATAAACAACCTAGAATAACAAAAGCAACAACAAAAAAAATGAATACACACAGTCTAAATGATCACTATATTCCTCATTAGTATAATATTTCATGTATGTAACGTGTAGTTTAGAGTCACAGACACCTAAATTAAACTGTCGATATGAAATAAAACCTGACATGAAATCCAAGTCTTATTGGTGAGAATGGAATTATGAAATGAAGAAATAAAACTTATCATTGTACAGCTGTTCTTGTTGAAACTCCTGCTGCTTGATATCACTGTATAACTGCTGTATGTGAAGCTGTGGAAGGACTGATAGATGGAGTGATGTATGTACTGTACTGCAAGGGTGAGAATGTCTCTGAAAATAATGAATTGCCTTTATCAATATTTGTAAGGAGTAAGAAACATACCATTGCAGTTGAAAACAATCCTGAACAATATCAACATTAAAAAAGTCTGAAATTGTGTCACCTGAGATGGTTCATTTTGTTTCTATTCCAGAAACATCTGTTCATTTTTTAGCACAATTGTTAGTATCTGTTCTATTAATTACTTTATTAAGTGAGCTACATTTTTAATCCAACACTACAAGTTTTCCATAAATTCACTCCTTTACCTGAAATAGAATCAGTTTTGTGCATTGTTCTTCCAATTCCTCTTTAGTAATTGTGACTTTCTCTCATTTTAAACACATTTCTCATGCAGTTAGGTGATTTAACTTTAAACTCTTTGATTTGACCCAATAAATGTCAACCAAATGTCTAGAATCCTCAATTATTGTTGCATTTTCACCAAACATGATAAATGTAATCTTTTCATTGACAGCTGTGATTACAAAATTTATTTATTCGAGCACATTGGTGCAGAGGGCTGCACAGTGGAACAGTGGTTAGCACTTTTGCCTTGCAGCAAGAAGATCCCCGGTTCAAATCCGGGGTGGGCCTGGGATCTTTCTGCATGGAGTTTGCATGTTCTCCCTGTGCATGCGTGGGTTTTCTCCAGGTACTCCGGCTTCCTCCCACGTCCAAAAATATGCTGAGGTTAACTGAGTACTCTAAATTGCCCGTAGGTGTGAATGTGAGTGTGATTGTTTGTCTGTATATGTGGCCCTGCGACAGACTGGAGACCTGTCCTTCGCCCGAGTCAGCTGGGATAGGCTCCAGCACCCCACGAATGGATGGACATTAGTGCAATCATGACCAAAAATCCCTCTGAAATCGTCACTGAAATCATTAAAAACTAATATTTGTGTATCAAAGAGACAAGCAATCTCTTCCTAACTTAACAATGGCACAGCTGTAATTCTACATCATTCCTTTCTGTAGAACATGCAGATCTTAAAGGGTCTCTAGATCTCTCCATTCACTGTAAAACTAATCTGAACCACACAATGGTAAGCTGAATATTAGAGCAATTCAGACATATGTGTTTGAAGGGTCAAAAAATAATATCTATAGCTCCACCCACTGATTTCTTACACATGAAACCACAAAAATCTGAGCCAAGTTTTGAGTGTTTTAGCTTTGACTGCTTCTTTCAGACATGATACATTCTCTAGTATGTTAAAAAAAAATGCAGTATGAGCATGTTAAGAAGGCAAAAATACTTGATTTTTATTGAAGGAAGTCTTTAACTTAGTGTGCTACGACTCTTCCTCTTTTTGGCTTTTCCCTTCAGGGGTCACCACAGTGAATCAATTGTCTCCATCTAACCCTGTCTTCTGCATCCTCTTCTCCCATACCAACTACCTTCATGTCCTCTTTAACCACATCCATAAACCTCCTCTTTGGTTTTCCTCTAGGCCTCCTGCCTGGCAGTGGGAAACTCAGCATCCTTCTACCAATATATTCACTCTCTCTCCTCTGGACATGTCTGAACCATCTCAGTCTGGGCTCTCTGACTTTATCTCCAAAGCCTCTAACATGTGCTGTCCCTCTGATGTACTCATTCCTGATCCTATCCATCCTGGTCACTCCCAAAGAGAACCTCAGCATCTTCACTTCTGCTACCTCCAGCTCTGCCTCCTGTCTTTTCCTCAGGGACACTGTCTCCAGACCAAACAACATGGCTGGTCTCACCACAGTTTTGTAAACCTTTCCTTTCATTTTAGCTGAAACTCTTCTATCACACATCACACCTGACACTTTTCTCCAGTCGTTCCAGCCTGCCTGTACACGCTTCTTCACCTCTTTTCCACACTCTCCATTGCTCTGGACTGTTGACCCTAAGTACTTAAAATCCTCCACCTTCTTGATCTCTTCTCCCTGTAACCTCACTCTTCCACTTGGGTCCCTCTCATTCACACACAGATAATCCGTCTTGCTGCGGCTGACCTTCATTCCTCTCCTTTCCGGGGCAAACCTCCACACCTCTAGCTTCCCCTCCACCTGTTCCCTGCTCTCACTACAGATCACAATGTCATCTGCAAACATCATAGTCCATGGAGACTCCTGTCTAACCTCGTCTGTCATCCTGTCCATCACCATAGCAAACAAGAAGGGGCTCAGAGCTGATCCCTGGTGTAGTCCCACCTCCACCTTGAACTCCTCTGTCACACCTACAGCACACCTCACCACTGTCTTACAGTCCTCATACATGTCCTGCACCACTCTAACATACTTCTCTGCCACTCCAGACTTCCTCATACAAAACCACAGTTCCTCTCTGGGCACCCTGTCAGAAGCTTTCTCCAGATCTACAAAGACACAATGCAGCTCCTTCTGACCTTCTCTGTACTTCCCTACCAACATCCTCAAAGCAAATATTGCATCTGTTGTACTCTTTCTTGGCATGAAACCATACTGCTGCTCACAGATGTTCACCTCTGCCCTTAGTCTAGCTTCAACTACTCTTTCCCATAGCTTCATCGTGTGGCTCATCAGCTTTATTCCTCTGTAGTTGCCACAACTCTGCACATCTCCCTTGTTTTTAAAGATGGGCACCAGCACACTTCTCCTCCATTCCTCAGGCATCTTCTCACTATCTAAGATCCTGTTGAACAACCCAGTCAGAAACTCTACTGCTACCTCTCCGAGACACTTCCATACCTCCACAGGTATATCATCAGGACCAAGTGCCTTTCCACTCTTCATCCTCTTCAATGCCCTCCTCATTTCATCTTTACTAATCTTTGCTACTTCCTGGTCCACAACAGTCACCTCTTCTACTCTTCGTTCTCTCTCATTTTCTTCATTCATTAACTCTTCAAAGTACTCTTCCATCTTCCCATCACACTATTGGCACCTGTCAACACACTTCCATCCTTATCCTTTATCACCCTAACCTGCTGCACGTCCTTCCCATCTCTGTCTCTCTGCCTTGCCAACCTGTACAGATCAGTCTCTCCCTCCTTACTGTCCAACCTAGCATACAAGTCATCGTAAGCCCCTTGTTTGGCCTTTGCCACCTCTACTTTCACCTTACGCTGCATCACCCTGTACTCCTGTCTACTCTCTTCGGTCCTCTCAGTGTCCCACTTCTTCTTAGCTAATCTCTTTCTCTGGATCCACTCCTGCACCTCCTCATTCCACCACCAAGTCTCCTTATCTCCTTTCCTTCCAGATGACACACCAAGTACTCTCCGACCTGTCTCCCTGATCACATTTGCTGTAGTTGTCCAGTCATCTGGAAGCACCTCCTGACCATCCAAAGCCTGTCTCAACTCTTTCCTGAAAGTCATACAACACTCTTCCTTTTTCAGCTTCCACCATTTGGTCCTCTGCTCTGCCTTTGCCCTCTTCATCTTCTTCACCACCAGGGTCATCCTACACACCACCATCCTATGCTGTTGGCTACACTCTCACCTACGACTACTTTGCAGTCACTGATCTCCTTCAGATTACACCGTCTACACAAGATGTAGTCTACCTGTGTGCTCCTACCTCCACTCTTATAGGCAGTGGCGGCTGGTGATAAAATATTTTGGGGGGGCGCACTAGCAGACGGGCATTACAACACAACAAAACAATTACTTGAACATAAATTTTGCTCTCCTCTCCTTCACGCCAGCAAATTTATCAATGACTTTCCGATTGAAATCTGTCATTTCACAAACAAGTCTTTTTCCATGGAGAGCATGGGCAAGGCTTTCAGCCTTTCCTGGGTCATGGTGTTTCTGAGAAAAGTTTTCACTCTTTTCAAGGTTGAGAAACACCTCTCTGCTTCAGCTGTGGTCATGGGTGTGGTGATCAGGATCCTTAAAAGATTGACAGTTTCTGAAAAGACAACTTCAAGATTGTTCTCCATGAACAGCTGGAATAGGTCCAGTGCACCACAGCAGGCTCTGAACTCTACTTTGCTGTAGATGAGACCGAGTTCTGTCTTCAGCTTGCTTCCATTCAGCATCGGGTAGGCCTTCAAAGTGTGTTGCAGTGCCTCTTCAGGAAATGACCCGTGATGTTCTTCAAACCTGTCCCCCTGCAACAAGGTTGCACAGACGAGATGGTCGGTGAAGGAGAAGCGCACCTTGGTGTGTCCCAGAATGGTGTTGCAGATCTACAGAGAGAAGGATACAAAAACATGTAGAGAAAAAATAGATATGAAATGAATATACTTTTGTTGACACTGTTACCCTCTGTTGCTGCATGGTTTTGGAAAAATATCTTGCTATTATTGACTACTGCAATTGTGACATGATTTTTAATATTTTTGAATAATTTTCATTAAACAGATTGTGATTAGATGATCTCTGCAACATGACAATGACATATTTAAATGCCATATTTCAAAACACATTTCTCCTCTAACAAACATTACAACCTCCAATGAAACATAGACTATGAGATTTCTACAACATAAACTCACCTCTTCTGCAACCCTTTGACGATCCTCTGAACCGAGTGCCCGATGCCTCTTTGCTGTCGGACAGCCACTTCTTTGCTCACCCATGGAATGGAGAGAATTTCTGTGAAGGATAAGGAGAAGTCATAATAATAACCAAAAAGGGGAAAAGAGAGCATGTTGAAAAATGTGATGATCATATTACTGTCAGGAATACTTATTACCTGATGTTTTTGATGTCCTGTTCAAACTGCTGGATGCTCACTTTTATGTGGACTGCATCTATGTTCTTCTTCTGGAGCTTGGCATAGAGGAGGTCTACATGTGGCACGATGTGGTGAAAAAGTTCCAGAAAGAATTTAAAGTCCTGATGTTCCAGCAGCATGGCCATGGCTCCTGCCTCTCTGATGGTACTGGCATCAAAGTCACCTGAGTCTCGTATGTTCTCAAAACACTGAATGAGATCCTCTCTGTGCTCAAACACTGTTGATGGCTCGGCTGTGAAAGTTCCATCTGACATTGCTGGATGTTGGCAGTCTATGGGCCACCATTTTATCAAGAACAGCTGTACGCTTGGGTGATCTGGAAAAAAAGCTGGCAAATCCACCCAGGTCAGAAAAAAAAAATTCTCACCTTGGAAATGTGAGAGGGGGCCTGCTGCATGATCAGGCAGTGGATATAGTGGGCATTTGGGTACACATCTTTGATTTTCCTCTGAACACCTGCAGTGGCACCCCTCATCACACTGGCTCCATCATACGTCTGGCAGATTAGCTTGTTTTTCTGATCCTCAGGAATGATGGCAGCAAGACGCTCTGTTAATGCAGTAGCAATGGACTCAGACGTAGCTGACTGCAGAGGAATGAATTCAAAAAAACTTTCCTGTGCACTGCATTTGTCATCAATGTAGCGTAGTACAAGCACAAGTTGTGACTGTGTTGAAATATCTGTTGTCTCATCTGCCTGGATTGACACAAAAACACTCTTTTGGGCTTCTTCAATTATTTGCTCCCTTGCAACAGACAACATACAGTCCAGGAGCTCATTTTGGACAGTTTTTGAAGTACCCTTAAAAACAGTGGCAGTTTCAAGGTGCTCTTTCAAAGCTCCATCCAGAGAGGCAACAAAATCTACCAACCCACGAAATATCCCAGGGTAAACAGAGCTCTCACTCTCATCATGGCCACGTAAAGCCAACTCAAAGGCCCCACAAAATTTCACACAGTCTATTATCCTGGACAGTATGTGACGATTTTTTGTCACCTCTTCATTGTGCCTTCTAATGCCAACTCTGTAGCCCTCATCTAGTTGTTCAGCAATGCTAACACGGCCAAAAAACTGTAGCTTCATGCTGTTGGCAAGGTGGCTACGGCTACCTTCATGCCGTTTGCATTTTTCAGAGAGATGTTTCAGGTCTCTGACCCCCGTTGTTGTCCACAGAACTTCAGTGCCAACACTTTGAAAAAGCAAGCAGGGAAAGCAATACAGAGCATTGCTAACTTCACATCCAGCTAGCCAGCTGTTAGCATAACACAGGCAGGAGAAGCCCCGGGTGTAACTCCATCCACAGTCACTTGCCTGCTGCTGGATTTGTAAATCAGGTTACTCCGGTCCTAGCTCCTTTATCCTTTTTTTTTCCTCCAGCGAACGCCTCGTGAAAGGATTATTTTGTAAAGAAACAACCGAATTTTCTTTTGCTGCCGCCATCATATTCTGTCTTGTTGTTGTGGTCTGTCTGTCTCTCTCTGTATGTGTCTGTGTACGCTGCCAGGGGTGACTTTGATTGACTGGTATCATGAATCAATCAGATCAGATGAAAAATGACCACCCAACCAGAATTTCTGCTTCTCCTCCAGCTCACATCCTACCTGTGGAGCATACCCACTAACAACATTGAACAGCACGCCTTCGATTTCTAGCTTCATGCTCATCACTTGATCTGACACTCTTTTTACCTCCAGGGGCCTGTTTCACGAAGCAGGTTCAAGAAACTCTGAGTTTCATCCTCAACTCTGAGTTGATCTACTCTGAGATAGAAAACTCTGAGTTTTCGGTTTCACAACGGCTGATTTCAGTTGGTTTAATTAACTCGGAGTAGTTTGACCCGGAGTTAAGCGCGTGAACTCTGAAACTCTGAAAAGACAGCATCAATGAAACCCCGATTCCACGAGTCACCATGGAAACGGGGAAGCGAAAGGCTGCGTTTTTGAACTGGAAGTTTTTAACGCGCTCATATGGCGAGTTTGAACACGTTTTTAGAAAGAAGCACAACACCGCTGCAGCTGCAAAAGAGAGGGAGACGGCATGGAGAACACTGCTGCCCGGATCAATGCGTAAGTTTAAATGTAGTCCTTTGTAATCGTAATAATATTACAGGGAATAACTGTCTGAATGGTAGCCTAGTAAGTTATTTGATTTAGGTGAAATCTCGCGGGGGAGAAGCGCACGTGGCAGCAGCTTAAGATGAAATATAAAAACATTGTTCAAACAGGTCAGACCTCGGCATTATCTCATGGAGGTACTTCATGTTGATCATGTTTTACATTGTAAAGTAGCCTAAATATTAAGTGGCTGTTTAACTGTGCAGTTGTTTTATCCACATAGCCTAAATGTCTGCATCCATATCATGTCCTGTTAAATAATTGAGCCTATTTAAACTAACATAGACTTCTGCTCAGCCAACAGAAAAAAAGCAGATGCCTGCAAAACGGTGGAATAAAATGTCATGGATGCATATATATATATATATATATATATATATATATATATATATATATATGATTATTTAGTTCTCTTTTGTGTCTTTTTTTGTCTTTTGGCCCCTTCACACCACAACAGACCTTGTAATTGTAAGTAGGCAACACTCCAAAGATTTATCCAAATGGTAGTTTAAGTTTACTGAAACATGTCACTGATCTAGGATGAAGAGGATGAAACTGTGTCTGCTGCCTTTACAGAGGGGGATCCAGAAAGGCAGACAGAGCTATGTTACTGACAGTTCTCTTTCCATTCACATTTTGGGTAGAATATAGAGTGTGACATTTAGCCTACACTGAAGTATTGCACATTCTCATCTTTTTAACAGAGCATGGCTGGACAGCAGCAGAATGGTTCCTCAGCTTCCACTGCTCAGACTGACACAGTGAGATGGATGTTCAGGAAACACCAGAGCTTCAGTCTGTGGAATTCATGTGCAACTGTATAATTGAATGTCCTCTATGTATTCCCAGTTATCAGTAAAACAGATTTACAAACTGCATTTGCTGAGAAAAATCCAAAAAACAGATTAGGAGGGCAGATCTGGAAACTGAAATACTGGAGCACAAGTTAGAGGTGGTGATGGTCACAGGTGAATTATGTTAACTACTGGAACATGAACTGAACCATCTCTTTTATTTGTAGGAAATAAAGAAGACCAAATGAAATGTGTATCATGTCTTTATTTGCTGTGGTGGTGATGATGGTGACTTAAACTCTAAAGTGATTATTGCATACGGTGTCTCTGACTGCTCTGCTGTCCTGGATAGCTGCAGGTGGATGGGCTCATCATCTGGGTCTTCAGTTTGTAAGGCAAGGCAAGGCAAGGCAAATTTATTTATATAGCACATTTCAACAATGAGGCGATTCAAAGTGCTTTACAAAGACATTAAGAACAGAGGATGACAATTATTAAAAGAAAAACAAAAGAAAACATTTATGAAATCAAAAACAGAAGTCAGAAAACAAGGTCAATTATTAAAAGAAAAACAGAACAGTAAAAAGATCAAAAACAAGAGTCGGAAAACAAGGGCTGTTGAAAATAACTGTCATAAAATAAGAGTTAAAATAACTGTTAAAAGTAACTGTCATAAAATAAGATTTAAAATAATTTCAAATACTTTAATCAAAAGCAGCTGAGAACAGGTACGTCTTCAGAATAGATTTAAATGTGCTGAGAGTTTCAGCTGATCTACAGTTTTCTGGGAGTTTGTTCCATATATATGGGGCATAGAAGCTGAATGCAGCTTCTCCGTGTTTGGTTTTTACTCTAGGAACTACTAGAAGATCTGATCCAGATGACCTGAGTGGTCTGGGTGGGTCACACTGAGTCAGGAGGTCCCTGATGTATTTTTGGTCCTAGACCATTTAAAGCTTTGCAGACCAGCAGCAGGACTTTAAAATCTACCCTCTGAGTGACAGGAAGCCAGTGTAAGGACTTTAAAACTGGAGTGATATGATCTCTTTTCTTGGTCTTAGTGAGGACTCGGGCAGCAGAGTTTTGAATCTGCTGCAGTTGTTTGAGTGTTTTTTTAGATAGACCTGTAAAGATACTGTTACAGTAATCAAGCCGAATGAAAATAAATGCATGGACTAGCTTTTCCAGGTCCTGCTGAGACATCAGACCTTTAATTCTTGAGATATTTTTTAAGTGATAGTAAGCCGACTTTGTAACTGCTTTAATGTGTTTTCCAAAACTGAATTCTGAGTCCATCACCACACCCAGATTTCTGGCCTGGTCTGCAGTTTTTAACTGTAAAGACTGAAGCTCTAGGCTCACCTTTAATCGCCCTTCCTTGCCTCCAAAAACCATTACCTCAGTTTTGTCTTTATTTAACTGAAGAAAGTTTTGACACAGCCACTCATTTATCTGTTCAATACACTTACCCAGCACCTGTATAGGGCCATGGTCTCCTGGGGACATTGTAATGTAGATCTGTGTGTCATCTGCATAGCTATGGTAACTTACATTATTGTTTTCAATAATCTGAGCCAGTGGGAGCATATAGATGTTAAACAGAAGAGGCCCCAGAATGGAACCTTGGGGAACTCCACATGTAATTACTGTCTGCTCAGACGTGAAGTTACCTATAGACACAAAGTAATTCCTATTCTTTAGGTAAGATTTGAACCAGTTGAGTACTGTGCTGGATAGTCCCACCCAGTTCTCCAGTCGGTTAAGTAGTATATTGTGGTCGACTGTGTCAAACGCAGCACTCAGATCCAGCAGGACTAGGACCAGCATCCTGCCGCTGTCTGTGTTTAAGCGGATGTCATTAATTACCTTAATGAGAGCCGTCTCAGTGCTGTCGAAAATCTGACTGAAAAACACTGAAGCTGTTATTTTTTATTAGGTAATTGTTTAGCTGTTGAAAAACTGCTTTATCAATGATCTTACTTAAAAATGGGAAATTAGAGATTGGTCTGTAGGTCCGTGTACGTCGCCGTTATTCTATTTTCGATTTGGGGTCAAAACACCAAAAACGGATAACGGCCGTTTCCCGTTTTTCGTTTTCAAAACAAAAATCGGAAAACGGAAAACCAATCCATTTTCCGATTTTCTTTTTTCAATAAAAACGGATATCAAAAAACAAATTAGAAGTTAAATTTCATTTTTTGATATCCGTTTTCTAACTACACTTTTGCAAGACAAACATCAGAAATGACGACATACACGGACCCACTCTCCTAGAACCAAATCAAAACATAAATGTTGTTAACCCTTTAAGCTGCAGTCAATTCCAGCCATTTTCAGTACAAAAAATCGCTAATATTCTATTTTTAAATAAAAAATATGACGAGACATACAGGGAATATTGGACGGGCATCGCCAGGTGCATTTCCTTGAAAACGACCTATTCTTGGTAAATATACCGACTTCAAGACATGTTTTGGACGAAATATTTTACTGACTTGTTTTGTCTGGATGTCCAAGGTTGGATTATGGCCGTTTTTTGTGGAATATTTTCATCTGTGTGTAATAATGAACCCGGAAATGTGAGTCGCGCTGTGTACATTGAAGCCGTGTATAGAGAAAGGATGGATGGATATTCGTTGTTTGTCGGACAAATGTGTTTATATTACCCGCTGTGGTAATCACATCTGAAAGTGGTTTATACCGGCGGATTCATGAGAATCTAAGCTTTCCATCGGCGTATAGTGTTTATATAATCACGTTTGCAGCCGTCGGACATTGTTTAAATTCCTATGCAAATTAGTAGGTGTACCGCCAGCGGTACACTGAAGTTTTTAAACTGCACAAACACATGAGTGCAAATAGTGCTTCTCTTACATGTTAACGTGCTTGGTGGTAGGGTCCACGCAGGGATCTTACCCTTAACCCTGCCCTCACAAGCCTTGACATTTCTTGATGACAGGTAGCCGGTCATCATTTTGCGGCCAAATGATGATCCAGTCTGGAAGAACATTTAATGTTGAAAATCGTGTATTCTGAGCTAGAGCACCCAGAAGGTGGCGATGTTCACATTATTACTATGACATTCAGATATAGTGGATGAGATTGTTCACAAAGTATATAAAAACTAGGCATGCAATTATGATAGACCGCTTCGGCAGTGCTGTTCTGACTATTACATTTATTTCTTAAGTCACCCTGCTAGTCCTGTGAATAAATAAGACAGCAGTGAAATCCATTGTACCCGATTTGCTTGCCCTTTGGGGTAACTCTTGTAATATTGGGCTATAAAAATAATAAATAAATAAAAAACGGATATCAAAAAATGAAATTTAACTTCTAATTTGTTTTTTGATATCCGTTTTTATTGAAAAAAGAAAATCGGAAAACGGATTGGTTTTCCGTTTTCCGATTTTTGTTTTGAAAACGAAAAACGGGAAACGGCCGCTATCCATTTTTGGTGTTTTGACCCCAAATCGAAAATAGAATGACGGCGACGTACTCGGACCTCTGTAGCTATTCATTTGTAACTTGTTGAGGCTGCTCTTTTTTAAAAGTGTCATAATCACAGCAGTTTTTAAAGCCTGAGGAAAAACACCTGACATAAGAGACAAGTTCACAATCCATAAAAGATCCGCCAGCAGTACTTGGGAGACTTTTTTGAGAAACCTTGTTGGCAGAATATCCAGACAGCAGGAGGAGGAGTTTAGTTGATGTATAATGTCCTCCAGGTTTTTGTGATTAATAGGATTAAATTGCGTCATGGTGTTTGAAATGGTTTTACGCTGACACAGGACATATCCGGAACCTGCTGTGGGGGCATTAACTGCTTGTCTAATGTTTTGGATTTTCTCTATAAAGAATGATGCAAAGTCGTTGCAGGCCCTTGTAGGGCAGGGTGTTGCTCTCCTCTAATAGTGGTAATATTATGAAGAACAACACATGCCACAGTAATATCACAGGCCCTCTCAGGGGTCACCCTGAGGAGACGTAGGCTCTGGAAACGGGCTTTCAGCAGGCCTATGGTCATCTCCACCTGGGCTCTGGTCCTGCAGTGAGTCCGGTTGAAGTTCTGTTGGGGGCCTGGTTCAGGGCATGAGGTCATCAGCCTGGGTTGTCATGGTAACCCCTGCCACCCAGCAGAAGGCCATCAAACTCTCCTGTAATGTATAGTGGATACATCAGAGTATATTAAAGGAGGGAGACAAGAGAATTCTATTGTGAAAATCTTTAGGCTGCTGACCATGCTGCAGTCTGTTGCTCAGGTTAGACTCTCCATAAATCCTGGAGTCATGAACAGACCCAGGTCACGTGGCCTCCACATTAGAAATGATGTATGCAGCATCACATATGATCTGGACAGTGCAGAGAATGACAGATGTTGAACTATGATGCAGTAGAAACAGTAGTCATTCTACCTGTAGCCTACCTGCACATTTATGCTGTGAATGGACTTCCTGTTCATGATGTGAGGGAGCTGTGATGGGGAAGTGTGTGCATCTATGCAGCCAATCACACTGGGAAATCCTAAAAGAAATTAAAATGACTAATCCCAGTCTGAGGCTGCAGCACAATGTGATTAACAGAATATGATTTAAAATGAATTTAACAGATCTCTACATCATTCACCTGCAATCCTGTGGAACTCCTCCTTGATGTTCTGACAGGTTTATGTCCACAATGATGGTAAAAGTCGTTTCAGGGGCAGGAACACTTTTCTGAATGTCCTCCATACAGTTACCTTACGCTGCATCTCCGACATTATATAAAAACTTCCATTTGCAAAGAACCGCAGCGCAACACACAATATCTGCTGGATGTGAGAGCATGACTGCGGCTGGTAATGTAAATGTAAGGATGGATTAGGTTGTTTATGTAGATTATGGACTTCAAACAATTACGAAACGGTACCGCTCAAAAAGATAATTGTCCGGAAATGCGAGAACATTTACAGCCATGGCCGTAAGTTTGGACACAAGTACCATGACGCTTGTGAATCTTAGAAAATACCACAAAATTGTCACTTACAATGTAAATACCAGTCATAGCCATCAACCAAAATGAAATACAGATATTTCCAGTGCATAAATTTGATGTTTGACAGCAAATAGTATATGAAAAACTTTTGTCAGTCAATGACAAAATTTGTGCAACAATTTGCAGTTAATATTCCAATGTCAATATTTGCTGTCAAACATCAAATTTATGCACTGGAAATATCTGTATTTCATTTTGGTTGATAGCTATGACTGTTAAGTGACAATTTTGTGGTATTTTCTAAGATTCACAAGCGTCATGGTACTTGTGTCCAAACTTATGGCCATGGCTGTACCTGTGAAGGTATGGAAGTGTCTCGGAGAGGTAGCAGTAGAGTTTCTGACTGGGTTGTTCAACAGGATCTTAGATAGTGGTTTTGTATGAGGAAGTCTGGAGTGGCAGAGAAGTATGTTAGAGTGGTGCAGGACATGTATGAGGACTGTAAGACAGTGGTGAGGTGTGCTGTAGGTGTGACAGAGGAGTTCAAGGTGGAGGTGGGACTACATCAGGGATCAGCTCTGAGCCCCTTCTTGTTTGCTATGGTGATGGACAGGATGACAGACGAGGTTGGACAGGAGTCTCCATGGACTATGATGTTTGCAGATGACATTGTGATCTGCAGTGAGAGCAGGGAACAGGTAGAGGAGAAGCTAGAGGCGTGGAGGTTTGCCCTGGAAAGGAGAGGAATGAAGGTTAGCTGCAGCAAGACCGGAATGAGAGGGACCCAAGTGGAAGAGTGAGGTTACAGGGAGAAGAGATCAAGAAGGTGGAGGATTTTAAGTACTTAGGGTCAACAGTCCAGAGCAATGGAGAGTGTGGAAAAGAGGTGAAGAAGCGTGTACAGGCAGGCTGGAACGGCTAGACAAAAGTGTCAGGTGTGATGTGTGATAGAAGAGTTTCAGCTAAAATGAAAGGAAAGGTTTATAAAACTGTGGTGAGACCAGCCATGTTGTTTGGTCTGGAGACAGTGTCCCTGAGGAAAAGACAGGAGGCAGAGCTGGAGGTAGCAGAAGTGAAGATGCTGAGGTTCTCTTTGGGAGTGACCAGGATGGATAGGATCAGGAATGAGTACATCAGAGGACAGCACATGTTAGAGCCTTTGGAGATAAAGTCAGAGAGGCCAGACTGAGATGGTTCGGACATGTCCAGAGGAGAGAGAGTGAAGATATTGGTAGAAGAATGCCAGGCAGGAGGCCTAGAGGAAGACCAAAGAGGAGGTTTATGGATGTGGTTAAAGAGGACATGAAGGTAGTTGGTGTGAGAGAAGAGGATGCAGCAGACAGGTTTAGATGGAGGCATTTGATTCACTGTGGCGACCCCTGAAGGGAAAAGCCGAAAGGAAAAGAAGAAGAAGTGGTATGAACATGCAAATATAGAAAAAGAGGTGGGGGTAAGGATAAATAACAGCATGAAAAGTGCAAGATTAGAATACCTCAATCATGATGAGGACACTAAAACAGTCCTTGCTTTGTGTAGCTTGAATATTTTATGCTTGAATTTGAAAACTTGAACATCCAGATTAATAAGAGCTTCACAGAGCATTTCAAAATTTACCTTTTTCTAAAAAACAACACTTCTCTTGGATGTTATCTGGGATTTTAATAGACATTTGTGGACAAACACAGTCAGCGCAGCAATACACTACTGCACATAAACACCACATATTCACATTAGAGAACATCCCATTTGACTCCAGTTTCTGGGGGTTTATGGAGCTTTTACTGTCAGATAAATGTCACATGGATGGCATGTAATTATACTAAAGATATCCATTAAATGGCACATATACAAGGAGTCTCTCATTTCCAGCGGTTCTTTATATTTACAGGGATTAAAGGGCTTTGGCTTTTGGAGCAGTGAGAGAATCCTGCAGGGAAACATGTAAAGGTCAACACGGAGGAGGATGTCCACGGAAAGTGAGCTTAATGTCACCTAATAGGAACTCCAGGGGATTCTGGGAGGTTTGTTAGGGAGACTTGCTGACTTGGTGGGAGCTCAGTTAGTGAGCACATAGAGACAGAGTTAGTAGTTTTTTAAAAATGTTTGCAGATTTTTCCTTCGCAGTTAAACAGGAGCACAGGGTTAGATTGACGGCCTTTAATGTCGCTCACTATGTGATTTAGTTGCTGCTTCATGATCCTACAGTGTTCAAGAGTTTTTATTTGTCACATACAGTATAGACAGTGAAATATAAAGTGACTGACATCAACTTGATATTGTTTTATTGAACCTCAAATTTCTGTATTAGTTGATGTAACTCAATGAAATAGGCTTAAAAACAATTTTTTTCTCCTTCTGACATTAAGGTCCAACTGGAAGTTAAAAGACAAACCTAAAGTAGAACAAACAAAATGGAAAACAATGGAAAAACCATGAGGTTGCTATGGCCCTGGACCACCGCGCTCCTCCTCCTCTGTTATGATTTTTATTGTGAACATCTTTTTCCATCCTGCCTCTGGGGTTTTGCCACGCCTACAGCCCAAGGAGCTGAAAATGATTAGTCCAGGACATGCGACCTGCTCCAATTGTGGTGTCGGGTGGACTTCAAGAGGCTCATTCATGCAGTGCTTAGGAGAAGTTACGCTCCCCGGTTAGCGATGTGTTGTGAACATTGGTGTTTAGTGTGCATGTGGGGGACTAAATGCTAGCGAGTGGTTCTTTGGTGGGTTTAGAATTACTGATAGAGAATTCATTGTTAGTTCAGTCAGGGGTGCTACTGCCTGTATTTTAGTTAAGAGCTTTCCTTAGACTAATTATCTTTTATTTTCTTCAGGTATATTAATATCAACTTCTGAGTACAGTTTTCTTTCGGTTAAGTTTTGTTCTTTTACTTCATTAGCACCTATTTGCATTTAACCCCTCACTTTTTGCATTTTGTTGTGAACACGCTCCTTTCAGAATAAATTCCAGCCTGTCACTCTGTAACTCAGCGTTGGTTTTGCTTTCTTTTGTTGCCGTCCGACTACCATAAACAGCCGAGTCGTAACAAGGTCAATAGCAGAACTCTACTCCTCTTCTTCATAGGTTGAAAGTGAGAATGTGGTCCAACATCCTGTTTGATGGATGAACCAACTGGAGAAAGCAGTCGATTGCTGTTCAAATTAGATTAATCTGTGCATATTTTTAAAATCTTTAGATAATCTTTGGAAAACGATGCTCCATGTGAATGCACACTACCATTTAAAAGTTTGGGGTCACTTAGAAATGTCCTTCTTTTTGAAAGAAAAGCAGATTTTTTTCAATGAAGATAACATTAAATGAATGATAAATCCAGTCTAGACATTGTTAATGTGGTAAATGACTATTCTAGCTGGAAACAGCTGATTTTTAATGGAATATCTCCATAGGGGTACAGAGGAACATTTCCAGCAACCATCACTCCTGTGTTCTAATGCTACATTGTGTTAGCTAATGGTGTTGAAAGGCTCATTGATGATTAGAAAACCCTTGTGCAGTTATGTTAGCACATGAATGTTTGTAGGTGACAAAGCAACATAAGGGATCTGTAGAAAAATAAGGTGAAAAGAGAGAAACTAATTAGATTCCACAGAAACACTACTGTTGACACAAATAGCAGGAAACCAAAATAAGACGGGAAACGATGGTGAACATGTGAATAACTATAGAAAATAACCGATGTGTGTCCGTGGAAACGATCAAACAAACAGC
Organism: Acanthochromis polyacanthus; assembly: GCF_021347895.1. Taxonomy (NCBI): domain Eukaryota; kingdom Metazoa; phylum Chordata; class Actinopteri; family Pomacentridae; genus Acanthochromis; species Acanthochromis polyacanthus. Next base: position 7,457,764 of record NC_067126.1, on the reverse strand, counting down.
ATGAAAATAACAACAAAGTGTTCGAGTTTTGATCCTTTTTTCAGGTTATGTAATGAACAATTCCAGCCGGCTGAACACTTTGAAGCACAAAAGCATTTGACCCGATAAACAGCGTCTGAACCCGACATCAGAAACATCAGCCGCCGCCAATCTGCTGAGAAGTGCAGGAAGCCGAAACATGAAATCAAACACAGGCAGACGCAGCGCCGGAGGTCATTATAGTCCGATATCTCATGTCAGGGGCTGAGAATAGACTCAGCACGATTACACTTGTGATGTGAGCCATTGAGTGGAGATGGAGGAGGACGATGAGAGATGGAGAAATGCAGTCCAGATACAGCAATGAAAAAGAAGCTGAATGATTTGAACATTGCTTCTCAGAGAGGAAATAGAGTTGGAACACTTCATCCAAGGTCAGAGGTGTCAAACTCCATCACAGACGGAGCTAAAATTTAAACCTCGATCTAAGTGGAGGTTCATATGGGGTCCACGCTAGATATGGGATGAAGTGCAAAAAACCCTAAAACATACATTTAAGTGTCTACTTCCTAAATGTTGAACGTCTTTTTGTAGCTGAAATTTCAGTAATGTGTGAGATTAATTTCTGCGTTGTGGAAACTCTTAGGATGGAGTAAAGACTAGTGAGTTAGCAGGTATGCTAAGTTTAAAGGCTCTTTGAACCTTCTAGATCTCTGTGGTAACCAATGCTGCAAGGCTAGATCTCCATGGTAACTGATGCTGCAGAGCTAGATCTCCGTGGTAACTGATGCTGCAGGGCTACATCTCCATGGCAACTGATGCTGCAGAGCTAGATCTCCATGGTAACTGATGCTGCAGAGCTAGATCTCCGTGGTAACTGATGCTGCAGAGCTAGATCTCCATGGTAACTGATGCTGCAGAGCTAGATCTCCGTGGTAACTGATGCTGCAGAGCTAGATCTCCATGGTAACTGATGCTGCAGAGCTAGATCTCCATGGTAACTGATGCTGCAGAGCTAGATCTCCGTGGTAACTGATGCTGCAGAGCTAGATCTCCATGGTAACTGATGCTGCAGAGCTAGATCTCCATGGTAACTGATGCTGGTCCAGATCAGGTTCTGTTCAGAGTTCCGTCTCCCTTTAACCAAATCATTTCCTGATGATTCTCTGAGTGATTCAGATTCTGTTTCATCTGTAAACCTGTTGAATTGTACGTTACTAAAACCACCGAATGAAGCCGTGTAGTTACAGTATCACACACTGTATGCATCGTGTTGCCATGGAAACCTGACATGCATTCAGCTGGAGATGCAGAAATCACATAAATATGTTTTATGTTTGATTTCCTGCAGCTGCTAGAACACTGATCAGGACATTGATTATTCTATTGGTATTTATTCCAGAGAATATTCCATCAGTAAATTATTTTCACTTTGATTTGTCCAAAATGACATTTACATCCTGCATTATGGGACAGTGTCAGACCTAAATACCCTTCATACATATATGAAGTTTGAAATTTAACAGCTCTAATATGCAGTTGTCAGTTATCAATAATCAGCTTTATTGATCAATCAGATCAATATATTAACACATGATTAATAGTTTTCTAGCAGCATTCCTGTCCTGCATCATGTACAACAGCGTACATGTTTATATTCCTTGTAGCTCTACATTAAAACAACCTGTCGACTGAAGTAGGAACGGAAATTGGAATGAAAAGGTCTGAACTCCATCACACATCCACAATCTGTGTTTAATTTAAATCAAGCCTGTGAAGGGATCATTCTAAATATGACTTCACATCATGACTTCGGTTGACAAAATGTTTGGTTCAGTTTTCCGTACAGGTGCAGCATCAGCAGATTTTTCGCCTCACAAATGTTGTTTTTACGTACGAGTCCTTGAACTCAGAAAGTCAGAGCAGAAGCAGCTGAAAACAGTCTGAACTGTCCCATCGATCGAACATGTTTCCATCATCTTCACTGCAAAGCTCAAGACTGAAGAGTGTGAGGGCGACTTTTTATATTGTACGTCTGCGAACACCCCCATCATCGTCTGTAGCAGAGGCTTTCCTTGACAAAACACACACGTCCTCGTATAAATCAGCTTTTTATGACGTTTTTATTCCAACCAGGTTCGTGACAAATCCTCAGCGTTGCTCTCTCTCTGCAGAAATGACTTTCGGGGAACTGAAGCTGCTTCGGGCTGCAATAACTCCTGAATGAGGAGCCGCTGGGAGCCGGAGAGCTAATTTTAACTCTAACCAGAAACGGCAAGAATTCAAAATGGTCCAAAACGAAGGTGTGGAGCTCAGAGACGCAGCGTGGGGCAGGGAAGAAATCGCGACCGTTAACTCACAGGGTTCACAGCTGTGTGAGTGATGGAGACTGAGATAGAAAGACTATTTCTGGAGGCCGACGGCTGAGACACTCCTTAGAGAGATTACTTTTCTTTGCTTTCTCTTTTTCCCCTCCTAAGAGCCACCAGTGGGAAGTAGCTGAGGAAATGGACAAATATTTCTGCTCAGACTTTCCCACACGGATACGAGCCCCCAAGACATCACATGGTGGGAAATAATAAGACAGGAGCAAACCTGTGGATATAGAGGAGAATTCTGGTTCATGTGAACTTCTCATATTTTGTGTTTGTGTGAAAATATGAAATGAAGAATTGCACAAAACTGCAAATGTGGTAGCAAAAGGAACAAGTTTGCCTTATAAAAACACATTTTTATAGGAATTATATTAAATGTTTGCTATCTAAACACACCCGACTGACTTTAAGAATAAAACAAGCTTAATGCAGTAAATGTCATTTTGGCCAAATCAAAGTGAAATTAATGTTACTGACTGAATATTCTCTGGAATAAATACCACTACAATAATCAATGTTCTGATCAGTGATCTATCAGCTGCAGGAAATCCAACATTAAAACATATTTATGTGATTTCTGCATCTCTGGTTGAATACATGTTTCCATGGCAACGCGATGCATACAGTGTGTGAAACTGTAACTACACGGCTTCATTCAGTGGTTTTAGTAACGTACAAATCAACAGGTTTACAGATGAAACAGAATCTGAATCATCAGGAAACCATTTGATTAAAGAGAGACAAGACTCTAAACCGAACCTGATCTGGACCAGCATCAGTTACCATGGAGATGTAGCTCTGCAGCATCAGTTACCATGGAGATCTCGCTCTGCAGCACCAGTTACCATGGAGATTTAGCTCCAGAACATTTTGAAATACTCTCATACTTGGAAGTCTTTGGTCTCTGGTAGCTCGTCCCACTAAACCATCATCAAAAACTGCAGTCCAACATTTACAAAGTGATATGGAAGAAAAACATTTATTATTATAAGTTGAAATGTCAAAAAGAGAACATTAGTTAAGAGTATCGATGCTTATAAACTACTAATAGTCGCCGCTTCTATCTAAATATTATATCAAAGTGTGTTGCATCCTTTAATGTTAAGCTTTTATTTTGTACCTGTGGAGACTCAGTCCAATGATACACTCAAGTGCAGACAACTCTTGGTGGATTTTCTGCATAAATTCTCAAACTAATGTCATTAAAACTGATTTTTAAAACTTCAACTACATATAAACTTTAAGCAGTGTGAGCGTACACATTGATTTGTTGCCGACTTTTCTGTGTTTCTGTGTTTGCGGCTCACCTTTGACATAAATCCTCGGCGTGAAAGCAGCTTTAATAGTTGTTTGAAAGTCAGCGTAGAAGGACATGCCTCTGTGTGTCACGGCTCCATCAGCAGGCAGCCTCGTTTATCTCTATTTACAAAGACAAGGTCCGGACACCTTCTTCTTCGTCTTCTGCTTTACGCTGACAAGAAAAGGACAAGAACAGTGGCATGAGTCATCGCAAAACTCCTCCACCTGCAGAGACAGAGGGAGGACGGGTGAGCTAAACTGATAAACAAAGAGAAGGGAGGCAGCTGATCAGACACTTTGATGGTGATCCACATCACTATATCCCAATGATTATTTGATTCATTTTGTGTGAAAACATCAACTTTGGTAACACCTAGAGTTTCCCTGGTGTTGATAGAGTTCAGCAGTCAGAGTTGATTATGAAATACTGGAACATATTTAAAAGCTACAAGGAGCTTTACATGAGATGTAAAGAGTAAATTCTAAATTTCTCATCCTGTATATGTCAGCAAACTATCCCAACGTTTCGAATCTGAATGTTTTTAGCATTTTTGATAATTAGTGGTTTGCCATGAAATCTGGTTCACTCAGTGACAACTTTTCATTCAGCAATTTCTCTAAATACATGCATATAAACTCATCCACTCAGCAACATGAATGTCTGGAACAAATTACAGTTCTGATTAACCCTCCTGTCGTGTTCACCTCCTGCCCCTTACTTTAGTGTTCCCGGTCAAAATTGACCGGTCTGTTTTAACAGCTTTTAAAATAGCACAAAAATCATTTTTCACCAGCAAACTTTTATTCAACATTCTTTAACTGTGAACAAGTGACATTTAACATGAATTTATGGAAATAGACATAAAACAACTGCAGTAAAAATTACAATTATGAACGTGTACTGTAAAAAATAAATGGAAAACCAAAGATGAAACTCAACATGAAGGTGTGTGTGTGTGTGTGTGTGTGTGTGTGTGTGTGTGTGTGTGTGTGTGTGTGTGTGTGTGTGTGTGTGTGTGTGTGTATTCATGCACGAGTGGCATGTGACACTCAGGTTAGAGTGGGCCTTGCAAATGTAGGCATCACATTTGCAGCATCTCAGGCTTGTTTATAATTCCCTCAGTGGACTCTGGTAAAAAATAGTTAGAAGCTGGACTTGATGTCATCCACACGAGATGTTGCATAGCGAGTTGGCCCTGGCGTCATCTTTATGATATTTTCCACTCTTGCTCTACTTCCTCTGTCCTGGTGGACTGAAGACCAGAGCAAGTGTCCACTCTTGGACCAGAAAGTCTCCTCAGGTGTCTGATCTTCAGATGCCTCTCCCTCTCCATCGGCTGACTGGTCTGTCTCCTCAAAGTCTGCATCAAAATCCGTGTTGTCTTCCTCTTCTGAGACATCCTCCTCTATCTCTGGCTCAATTTCATTGCCCTCTTCATCCTGTCCAAAAATCTGGACCAGAACCTCTTAGACAGAGAACCTCTTGGTCAGCCGCCTACTCATTGTGCTCAGAGTAAAAGGAGTGCAAGGAAGACATCAAGCTATATATATGGGATCTGTGTGAAGATGATACATTGATGCCAATGTTTTGATACACTGATTGATACATTGATTAGTCTGGAAGGTGTGGTTCACGTGGGGGTTAGGGACAAAGGCGCGGGAAAGAGATGGGTTCACATAACAGACACCTGTCTAGTCTGTGCGAAGATTTGATACATTGTTTCGGTTAACGTGGGAGGAACAGCACATAAGCACGGGAAAGAGATGTGTACCCACAAAAGACATTGTATGGTCTGAAGAGTGAGTGAGTGAGTTGTTTATGGAAATATTTTCTGTCTGATGGATGAATATATTCTGGTTACCCATTCATTTCTTATGGCGGTCACTTTTGACCGGGAACACAACAGGTGTAACAAGGTTGATTAAAACACTCAAAATTCAATGAAAGTGGTGAAAATCTTTTTTATGTGTGTAATTGCATAGCATGGAGGATATCATGAGGCCTTGAGGCAATCAGATGTAAAACAAAATTTTTATGAAGGTTTTAAGTTGTAAATCGGTCTGATTTGACCCGAACACGACAGGAGGGTTAAAGTGATGGAACCACTGACCAACATTAAAATACTGGTGGACTGTCAAACCACTCTATACAGCACTGAAGAATGGTCAGACTAAACGAAGTAACAGACTTTTTGATGAACAAATGTACTAGATATCACTGTAAAAACATGCCAGACCTTTGTTCCCGTCCCTATAGCAGAATGCTGCTGATGTGCAGTCAGACCATTCTACACAGTGCTGGAGAGTGGTCTTGTCAGAGAGAAGCTCCGCTGAGAGCCCCCACATAACATAAGAAGATATTCACCGAACCAGAAAGACACGGAGACTGTAATTTTACTTGCAAGGGTAACACAGCACAGTGTAACAAGACACGTTAGTGCGAGCTACAAAGACTGCTCCCATACGAAGTTTATTTTATACACAAGCAGAGATGAAAACATAGCATAAGATAAGAAATAGCTCGAGTTACACAAGGGGGTGTGCTAAGCTGAAAGAGTGGAAATATACTGGGATGTGGAGACTAGGGAGAGAGAGAGAGAGAGAGATGTGCAGATAGAAGTGAGTGAGTGGTATTCTATAAAAATAGTCATGTAAAACACTATGCACACACAGTTAATGCTCTAAGGCTCGATTATGATAAATGTATTTACAAATTCAACTCTAACAGGTCTGATTATGCAAAGTAAAGACTTTATGAGGAATAAATGGACTAAATGCCATTTTCGGAACACGCCAGACCGTTTTTTCCTCTCCCTACAGTAGAATGTTACTGAGGTGCAGTCAGACTATCAGACCATTCTACACAGCACTGGAGAATTGTCTGACTATGTGAAGAAACAGACATTTTGAGGAACACATGTACTAACTTTAATTTTACAAACATGGCAGACCCTTTTCTCCTCTCTAAAGCACAATGTTGCTGGGCTGCAGTCAGACTATCAGAGAATTCTACACAGACTTTTTGATGAACAAATGTACCAGATATCACTGTAAAAACATGCCAGACCTTTGTTCCCCTCCCTATAGCAGAATGCTGCTGAGGTGCAGTCAGACCATTCTACACAGTGTTGGAGAGTGGTCTGATTATGCAACGTAATAGACTTTATGAGAAACAAATGTACTGAATGTCATTTTACAAACACACCAGACACCCCCCCCTCCCCCCTCCTACAGCAGGATGTTGTTGAGGTGTAGTCAGACTATCAGACTATTCTACACAGTGCTGAAGAACGATCTCACTATGTGAAGTAACAGACTTGCAAAAGTATCCAAAAAGAAAGTCTGGTATTTCCTTCTGAAATGCCGTGGAGACGAGTGTGAAATTACTCAGAATTTCTGTCCCAAAACCTGCCACTTCTTTTTAGTTAAGTCACATAGAGCAGCATGATGTTTCCTTTGGAGGCATGTTTGTGTCCCTGTAATGAATTTAAGTCCAGTATTCTCCATCTTTTTGTTCTGTTTTTGGTCTCCACCTTTTCCTGAGGGTAATGTCTGTCCTTTTACTCACTAAATGTTCAACTATATTCCATAAACGTGTTATCCGGCTGTTTTAGAGCCTGATTACAGCCACGATGAACGACATAAAGAAGTTGTTGGATATTAATCACTGGTAAAAGAAACAAGGAGGCAGAAAAGAGAAATGGCTGAGTGATTGAAGTGACTTTGAAAGCATGAAATTGAAAGTTAAGCTTAGTTTAACTTCAGAATGGAGCTCAGCTGCTGTGGTGCCGTTTGATGATCAAGATGTCACCGCTGACTTTGATCAACTTTGCAGCGACAAAGACGTGAAGCAACACTTCAGATGAGTTTAAAAACTTGTAGTGTGCAAAATATTCATCATAAAGATGAATATTCAGCATGTTGCTTTTCATATAAGATATTTAAACACTCGATATAACGATTATTTTATTACCAGAACTGATTGTCATTTGACACCTGGTTTTCTTGTATCATTAGTCCATTAAATATATATATATATATATATATATATATATATATATATATATATATATATGGCATGCCGTTTAGGAAATTATATATATGATGAAAGTCGATATATATATAATGAAAGTTGATATATATAATGAAACTTGATATATATATATATATATATATATATATATATATATATATATATCGACTTTCATTATATATATAATTTCCTAAACGGCATGCCATATATATATATATATATATATATATATATATATATATATCAGTAGTGGGCACGCTATTAAAATAACTAAGTATGTTTTTATATTACTCTGTCATTTATGATGCGTTGTACAGATGCAAAAATACGTGATGACAAAAAATGACCAAGGTCAACACAGAAAGTTCGACTTGTGTCTAAAATGTAAACTGCAGGAATGAAAATGAGTTTGTACAAACATATATGCTATTGTTCAAAAGTTTGGTGTCGCATAGAAATGCCCTTGTTTTTGAAAGAAAAGCAGTTTGTTCAATGAAGATAACATTAAATGAATCAGAAATCCAGTCCAGACATTGTTAATGTGGTAAATGACTATTCTAGCTGGAAATTGTTAATGGAATATCTCCATAGGGATACAGAGGAACATTTCCAGCAACCATCACTCCTGTGTTCTAATGCTACATCGTGTTAGCTAATGGTGTTGAAAGGCTAATTGATGATTAGAAAACTCTTGTGCAGTTATGTTATCACATGAATGAAAGTGTGAGTTTTCATGAAAAACATGAAGTTGTCTGAGTGACCCCAAACTTTTGACTGGTATTGTATTACGAAGGCGTTCTGAGTCATGATCCTGAGTGACTGATAACAATGCTGATGGAACTCTGTTAATGCGCTTTAAGCTGCAGATTAAAATATCAGATTTCTCTGCAGCCAACAGAGATTTTGATCTTTTGTGATGGTTTAAATCGGAGGGTTTTGTGCTGACTGAAGCCGACTGTGACTCACTTTAACAAACAGAACTTTACCATTTGATTGCTGAAAAAGAAGAGGGACAACTGTGTGTAAATATGACAGAAGTAGCTTTTATTTAGCTTTTCTAATCAAGCCTTCCACCACTACAGATTTAAGATGAATCAGAGTAGATGGTTGGTTTAAAATATAACACAATGAAGCCATTTATTCTGCTGCAGTCCAGGTAGAACAAACTCTACCTGCTGATTTGCTCTGTACATGAAAAAGAAGAGCCTCTATCAGCGTGACACTTTTGAATCTGATTTAATAGGACGCCGTGTGACGATGTGATGTTGGACAGATGGTTTAACGATCCTATCAGCCGGGAAACATCTGCTGCTGCTGTGGCTGCTTTCTCTTCCCACTGATCACTGTCTGAACACTGGCACCGAGGCGATGAGAAGATGAAACGAGGTCGAGCTCACGCTGGCATCTGAGCAGAGATCTTTAACACGAGATGGATTCATCGTGGCAGCTGTTCACACGTGGACCGAAGGCCTGGAGATGCTTGAACTGCAAAACAAGAAGTTCTAATGGGAGAAATCCAACAGCGTGGTCCCAAAGCAACAAGGAGTTGATGTGAAGATATAATATAAACTGCAAAAGCTTGGAAGGATTACTGAAGAGGACAATCTTAGAAGTCTGAGGTGATCAAACTTATTATTCAAAAAGTTACTCAAAGGGCTACAAAAAGATGCAAAACAACCGCAAAAGGAGAAACAACTACAAGAATGACCACTGACATCACTACAAAGTCACTCAAAAGGACCACAAAGAGAAAACAAACAACTAAGTTACTCAAAATTACCCCAGAGATGGAAAACAACTACAAGACTAGAAAAGCACTCGGAGAGCGCAGACCTCCGCCAGGCCATCTGTTTGTCTGTCTGTTTGTTTGTCTGTTAACAGCATAACTCAAAAAGTCATGGACGGATTTTCACCAAATTTTTACAGAATGTCCGGAAGAGCAAAAGTAACAATCGATTAGATTTTAGAGGTGATCCGGATCACCGTCTGGATCCAGGATTTTTTTGAAGGACTCTGTACAATTGAGAGATGGCCACCATCTCTCAATTGTACAGAGTTGACATAACCTGTAACAGTCACTCATGCTCTGCAGCTTTGATTCTGTACCCTTTTCTGCCTTTAGTGACTCTGACTGTCCTTCTGTGCTGCAGGTTAGGGTTCAACAGCTCCTGCCCGTTCTCCCTGGATTCTCTGTCCACAGCAGTCTGCTCCTCGAGACCGACTTACCTGAGCTGTTTGCTCTCCACCTGGTGTCCTACCATCACCAACCTGCCGCTGACACGTCTCCTGGAGTTCCTACCTGCTGAGCCTAAGCCCAGTCCGAGCATCTGCCATTATGAGTATTTGTTTTTAGTGAGCCTTTAGTCCTTAGTTCATAGTGTTCTGAGTTTCGGTGTTTGTAGCTTAGCTTGTTGTTATCGAGCCATAGTGTGCTTCGCTTTTAGTTTTGTCACTGGTCTTACCTGGGTGTTGCCCTGCGTGAGTCAGTTTGTCCTCTGACCACTACTAGTACTCTAGTCTGTTTCATAGGAACTTCTGGTTGTAGTTTTATGGTTTTCATTTGTAGTTTGTGTTATATGTTTTGTAATAAAACGCCTTAAAGTTTACCTGGTGTCTGTTCGTTATTTCCTGCACTTGAGCTCACATTGCAAATTGTAACAGAAAGCAACTACAGAATGACCAAAAGAGGGGAAAACAACTTCAAAGTGACTCAAAATTACCCCAGAGATGGAAAATGACGATAAAGTCACTGAAATAACCATAAAAAGATGGAAAAAAAACTAAAAAAAATTGCTCAAAATTACCACAAAGAAATGAAAAACAACTCCAAGGTCACCTAAAATGACTAGAGAGATGGAAACAGCTATAAAGTCATTCAAATTATCTCAAAGAGATGGAAAAACAACTACAAAGTTGCCTAGAACTACTACAAAGAGTTAAACTACAAAGTCACTCAAAATGACCACAGAGATGGAAACAGCTATAAAGCCACTTAAAATGATCAGAGTTAATAAACTACAAAGTCACTGGAAATGACCACAAAGAGATGATAAACAACTAGAATGATAAGTTATGTGTATGAGTGAAAAATGTGACAGGAGTGAGAATAAAACACCCAGAAACTTGTTGGGGTTCATAGATTTCAGTGATTTATCCTTCATTCTCTGAAAATATGAAATCGAAGGCTGCATTTAGCAGTTTAGTGTTGATTTAATTTTTCTTCCTGTGAGTTTGAACTGTTTGTTGAAACTAATCTGAATGCAGCTCAGACTGTATATCACTCTGCTCGTACGATTCATCCTAAATGTTATGTATTGACCAGAAAAAAGGGCTTGAAACTTCCTTCTTCTCTGAAAGCGCAGAGAAATATTTTCATTTCCAACACCGACTGGCAGTTTACTTTTTCTAAATGGAGCAGATTGCGAAAGCTCCAAACCAGCCACCTCACTGAGCTGGCCGAGGCTGGCCGTTATCACCAGGTAAGTAAATGAAGCGGCGGTGGCAGCAGCACAACTCCTGCAGACTCTGAAGCTTATCAGAGCGAACCAGCTGAGAGCAAACAGCCGGACAGCCGAGGCCACCCGAGTCCTCACTGCAGGACCTCCATCACTGCTGCAACCAGGACGAGGAGGAGTGAGTCTGAGATGAAGATCAGATGGAAAGAACTGTTTATCGGAGGTTTTGTGACCTAATAAAACTATCAAGTTTACGTGAGGAGGAAGTGACTCGCATCAGAAAGTTGTATTAACAAAAAACACCTCAAGTGAGCAGAAACACCTTTTTTGCAATATTGGGTCAATTTTTTCAGATTTTTATTTTTTTTTTACATACAGAACTTCAAAATCTGCTAAAAATGTATCACAGAAACACAGCTACAGTTGTTAGCATGCTGCTGTTAGCATTTTACCACACTGGAAATAAAAGTTTATTTATTTATTTGCAAGCAAGCAGAAACACTTTTATGCAGTATTGTGTGAGGTTGTTTTTTTTCATATTTTGCATTTTGCATTTACTTTATCTGATACAATACCTCAAAATGTGCTAAAAATGCAATTTTAACTCAAGAAATAAATCTGGAAAAATAAGTGAATTTGGTGCATTTGTTAAAAAAAAACATCGCAAGTTAGAACAAATACGTTTTATTTTAAGCAGTAAAAAAATAAATTGATTACAGGAATTACATTTTTACAGTTTCTGGCAGTAAAATGTCCTGTACAAGCAGCGTTTTACACATAAAGTCCCACCTGTGCTTTATTCATGACGCATTTACAAACACTACAAACTGTAAATATACAGACAGTTGAGTGATTTTTAATTTCCTCGAGGATCACATTGAAGAAAACTGATGCTAAACTGAAGTTTGTGTTTTATTTGAGTGGATTTCCATCAACATTTTGAGAACAATACAGGAGCTAAGGCTCTTTAGTACACAGCGCCCTGAATTTAAGGGTTCAAAAGTAACTGGACATATTTGCATAAAGTCAAACAAACACTGTGTTTAATATTTTGTGGAAAATCTTTTGCAGATCTTCACTGCAGACTCCTCCTGCTCCGTCTTTAGGTGAATATATTCCACCTCTCTATCCTGAAAAGCTCGTTTGTTGCTTCGGCTGCATGTTTCCCGGATCGTCTTCCTGCTTAAAAATCGAAAGTCGTCCGGTGAGTTTTGATGCATTCACTGAACCTGTTTACTTCTGCGTTCATCCTGCTGCTTCTGTCAGCAGGGGAACCAACGATAAATGCCAGCGAGCCATTTACAACAAGGTAAATTAAGTTGTTTTTTTTTTAAATTGCTGCCTGTTCTGCATATAAAAACTCCAAAAAAAGAAGTCCAATACTTCCTCTGAAAACACGCACTGAGACACATTTCACTTCTGTTACTGTCCCAGTTTAACCTGCTTTCCTCTCTGTCTGATTAGAAGTGACCCGTGAAATTGTGATGTTAATTGTTGGTCGTTATAATTCTGCAAAAAGTCTCTTCATTCTAGACAAGCAAAGCGTTGATACCAATCTCAGATCTGTCTGAGAACTGACTCTTTGACTGTTAAAATGCAAAGAAATGATCAAACTGGCTTGGTGGAGAAAAAAGAAACATCCACGTTTCCTTAGAATTATACAGCGAATTTTACCTGAACTGGTTTGGAAGGACTGAACTAGGTGTTTGTCAAAAACTGCCTCAAATGAGCATAAACAACTTCTATGCAGTATTGAGTCAGTGTTTGCATCGTGCATTATGGAAACACAGCTCCTATGAGCATGTTAGCATGTTAACGTTAGCATTTCAACTCTAAACTGAAACCTTACGCTTTCTGTATAATTTCTATGTTAGGTCTCAACATAGATCCAACATTGATTCACCCATAGTTTGCTATCTGGGTAAAATGCCTGTTCCCCCTTTGTAAGGTCATAATGGCCTTTAAGGCTGCTACACACTGTGCAACTTTAAAAATCTTAGAAATTCACAGCTTGCTACACTGTATCCTTTTTCTGGCAGGGTTTAGGCCACAAGATTTGGGGCTCTCGCCCATTCATCTTCCTCTCTACTGCTGACTGTGGCTGGATGGGCTCAGTCCTCATGTCCATTGGTGGATCTGTGCTTGTTTGAGCTTCATCTGGGTTTCTGATACCTGTGGACTGTGGTGAACATCCTGCCACTGGGCTTCACTTGACTGATTTGCCCTACCTCTAAGGAAATAATGGTCAATGCGAGGCCAAAGAATAACATAGTATGGCCTGTAGTTCATAGTATTGCATGTCAGCAAAAAAAAACAAAAAGCCCAGAGATTATTATGTGGTTCAAAAAGCACAAAATGATAGGATGTTGCCTAAAATTGTCATGTATGATATGTGGTTCAAAAAATGTCATAGTGCAGTATATTGTCAAAATAGTATGTTATTCAAGAATACATCAGAGTTTAATATGTGGTCTAAAAATGCCATAGAATAATAGTTCATTGCACAAGTAAAAGTACAGTAATTTTTAAAACTGTTCAAATTCTTAAATGTTGCTAAAAACAACAACAAAAACTAAAACAAAAAAAAAGTCATAATAATATATCAATTAAAAAGCCTATAGTATAGCATGTTGCTCTAAAAACATCAGAGTTTAGCCTTTGGTCCACAAAACGTTGTTCTGTCCTGGCTGTCTGAAGTAGGTGAGGAGCAACACAAAAACAGTCCAAACGCTGGTTTCCAGAGGGTTAGATGAGTATTTACATGAAAGAGTAAGTTTACAACAACACAACATGTGAGGGGTTAAAAGCAAATGGGTGTTAGTAAAATAAAAATAAAATAAACACAACTAAAAGTGAACTTCATGTTGACATTGATGGACATTCCAACCAGGAACAAAGTACAAGATCATCAATCCGATAAAAGCCTCTTACTGTTCACCTCTTAAAACCCAAAAACACACCGCAGTAGCACCCTAAACTAAAACTACCAATGGGTTCCCTGTTTTCTTTTCTGAACAGTTCAAAGATCTCTCTCTATCTCCCCACACATCCACCAACCACTGGAACACATCTCCAAAGTTCTGCTGAAGCTCAGCTTCCCCTCAGAAGAAGTGCCGCCAGATGAAGGAGCCTTTTGAGAGGCAGCTGGCATCGTGATTGGACGGTACTTTGGTCTGATCCAATCCAGCTTCAGCTCCAGAGACGGCAGGCAGGACGAGTCAACGGAGGCCGGGTGGATGAAGGTATGAAGCTGAGAACAATCCAGAAAACAACAGAGGAGGAGAACAGCGGCCCAGGGAACTCACTTCAGCAGAGTCTGAAGCCGTCCCACTTGATTCCCCTGAAGAACTTCAAACGTCTTTTAAACAATATGGAAAAATCATCTTTTAGGACTTGTTCTTGTTCTTAGTTTTTACATTTTAACTTCATTGCTCGGCGCTTTGCACATTCATTTTAATGTCTATGTTGTGTTTTGTCATGAGCCTGTTTGTCTGGAACTCAGTGTTATATTGTCTAATATAGTAGGTCCCTTAGTGTTGTTTGTCAGTGACTCAATGTTGTCTTGTAATGTTATTTAAGGACAGGTCTCTTTTGAGAATGAGACTCAGTGTCTCAATGAGATTGCCTGTATAAATACAGTCTAAATAAAATAAAATAAAAACGGAGAAGCATAGTATGTCTCTTAGAAAACATCATAGTATAGCCTTTGGTATGAAAAAACGCCATCAACTCCAAGATTTTAAATACTTTCATTCACTGCAAATGAATATCTCCTCTGTTGTATGTTGTATGTATTAGTAGTGTCTTTTTATACTTATATTGTCTTTATGGAAGTGTTTTATATTGTCTTCATGGCTGAAACCGGGACCAGGGTCCAATTTCATATTGTTGCATGTGCAAATGTGGAATGATATGACAATAAAAAACATTTGACCTTTAAATGTCTCACTAATAATCATTATCAGCCTTAAAACCCCACAAAGCACCCCTCTATACTCAAACACACTTAGTACAGTCTGGTTCCCCCTTCTATAAATCTACTTGGAATCTTCCACTTCCTGTTTGTCAAAGTGGCCTTCTACCTGGACAGGTTTTGTTGGAGCTCATGCAACAAACATTTTGGGTAACTGTGCTTTAATATGGATGGATGACACTCAATTAGAGTCTGTTTTAATGAGACTAAATTCAGATGTGTAGCTCTGTCATTAAATAGGAAATTATTTCTCAGAATTCACAGAGAAAAGTCTGAAATGTTTGCTAGGTTAGTGTCCCACATGTTCTTTGGCTCAGCTAAAGCTAACTCTCTCCAGCTTCTGGATCTCTTGAGTTGCTTGTTGTTCAAATATCTTCTAGAGGTGCTGAAGCTCAGAAAGTCTGAGATGTTTGTTCAAAATAAGCTCATTCTCAAGTCTGATCTGAACTGTCCTCTTTTGTTTGAACTTTCCCTAAACTTAGGAGTTAATGACAGAGCAGCACATCCAGACTCAGTCTCATTTATGTAGAGATTAAACTTCAGTGTCATTCATTGATGTTAAAGTGCAGTTTTTCACGTTTGTTGCACATGCTCCCGACCAAACCAGTCCAGGTGGAAGACGATGTGAAGAGAAGCTCCAGAGGATGAATATCACACATTGCAAAAGTTGGATTTCCCTTTAATGATGTTCAAATCTTTGTTGAGTGTTTTGTTGATGTTGGTTTCTAAATGTTTTTGACACTCGGCCCAAAAGATTAAAACCTTCTATGGCTCACAAGCTGCAACAATTCACACATTATCATTATCTTTCTGACTAAACTAAGATGAAAAGTGAAAAACTGCCTGATTCCTGCATCATGAATGTGAATCTTTTTGGTTTTTATGACACTAAACTGAATATATTTGGGTTTGACATTTTATAAACCAAAACAAGAAACGAATTACTGGAGAAAACAACAGATTAATGGACAAAGAAAATCTGTTTTCCAACATATATGGCTGAATTCCTCCAACATTACAAGACACATACAATTTAAATTCAATTTTATTTATATAATTACAGGTCAAATTGTCTCAAGATGTTTTATTTTTCTATTTTCTTGTCATATTTAAAATATCACAAACTAAGAAATTCAAACCTCTTGACTAATCCATTTTTTATTTGTTTTTAAGAGACTAATTGACAATTAAAATAACTTTCTCCACTAAAACTAATAAACATGAGTTCAATAGAAGGATCAGTTTTAAATCCTGCAGTCCCATGACGACAAGAATAAAGTTTGTCAACAAAAACTAAATCTGCTGGTGGATTCCATTAAAGTCCTAATAAATGATAATAAAGTGTGATACTAAAGGTTTGTGGTACTAAAAATCTCGAAGTAAAGATATCAAGTTGAACATCTGGATGGAGGTTGATAAAAGTTGACCTTCCTTCATTTCTCTGGAGCGACTTCATGGATTTTAGGGATGCTGGTTAAGGACCTGCTCTTCTCATCGTCTTCCTTCTAGTTACTGTAAAAAGTCACTCCATCCTCACCGACTTCAGCACCTCTTCATGACAACTTGTTCTGCCTCCGACCTCGTGGAAACTCCAGAAACCCAGGAATACCCGTCGAGGCTCGGATTTTCGAAAAACTCGTCGGGCGGGGGAAAGTGTGGTGGGCGGTGGGGGGAGGTGGGGGGTAGAGGGGGGAGGTGGGGGGAAGTGGGGGGGTAGAGGGGGGAGGCTGCCACCCACCTCCCCTCCCACTCTCCATCCTGACTCCACCCTGACTCTGCCTTGGCTCCACCCATGTGGTCACTTGGAAACTACGATGTCAAAACGACGACGAAATGACTTTTTTTTTATTATCTGATCTGTAGCTCAATGAGTTAAGGGTTTGCCTATGACGCTGCAGGTCACTAGTTCAAGACCAGACTCTTCTTAAATTTTTTTGAAAAACTTAGACAAAGAAAGAAAAATGCCAGTGGTGGGTCTTGACCCTGCTCCACTTGGTAGTCTCTCTTCTTATCCCCCTGAGCTACTCACTCAGAGACTAATTCTTTTTTTGCGCGTTTATCATCTATTTTTTGCCGTTTTTGAGGTTTTTTTAACTCTCGTCTCGTCTCGACCGTTTTTCTCAGGAGGTTGGACTTCAGCCTTTGTGCTGGAGGGTTGAACCATCAGTTCCAAGACTTTCTAAAGCCTCCAGACCTCCCGAGTCCTCAGGATCTGAGTTTTCACAGTCTGAGGGCTGAAATTTTGTAAGTCCCACAGTAGATCTCTGTTAGATTTAACTCTAACACAGTCTGAGGACCGATATCTTCTAAGTTCCTGAGTCGTTCACTGTTAGTTTGAACCTTTAGACAGTCTGAGGACTTTTAAAAGTATCTCAGTACTTCTCTGTTAGTTTGAACTTTGTGGTTCACAGAAGCCTTAAAACTTGGGAACATGAATCTTGATTTCACATTTAGACCATCCGAGTTCTTCTCAGACCTTCACCTGTGGGTTAGAAATCCTGAACAAACTTTGATTCTCTTCACTGAACATTAAAGTCTGTGGAGATCAGAAGGTAACATTAGTTTGATCGATGCCTTCAACTACTAGTAGACTTTATCTGGAAAGCAGTTTGATGAGCTCTTAGTAAATCTGTCCACAATCAAACCAAGAACACAGAAAGCGGAAATGTTTGAAGAAACAACTTGATGTTTTCATTTCAGACTAGAAAACGCTTTAAGACCTTTATCTGTTTTTGCTCTTTTTGATCGTTTTATCGTCTCTTCTGTTTAATTTGATCTTTTGAAGTCTAACTGGTGTCTTTTCAAATGTTTTGTCTTTAGTTTGATTCTTCTTAAATGTTTAGTTTTGCTCTTTTCTCACCTTTTATTCTTTTCTAATGTCTGATTTTATTTTGAAATGTTTTGTCTTTTTAATGTTTAATTGTTGTTTTTTCAGATGTTTTATCAGCTTCCTTTTCTTTCCCAATGTATAATTTTATAGATTAAATCTTTAAGGTTTTGCTTTTTATATGTTAAGTTTAATTTTCTTTTTAAATGCTTCATCGTATTTTCTGTTTAATTCATTCTTAAAGTTTTATTGTCTTTAAGATTTAATTTTCTAATTAACCATTTAATTTTTTAACTAAATGTTTTGTCTTTTTAAAGGTTTATTGATCTAATTAAGTGTTTTGTAGCTTTTTAAATATTTAATATTGTTTAATTGTATTTTTTAATGTTTAATTATCTAAAATATTTCTTCTTTGTTTAAAAATTTTTGTTTAATTTCATAATTTGATGTTTTGTATCTTCTGTTTAATTATCAAATTAAATATTTTGTCTGTTTAATAGAATTTAATTGTATTTAATGTTTCATTTTCTTTTTTAAAAGTTTTATTATATTGAATGTCTTTTCCTTTGATTTAATTGCTTTTTAATGCAGTTTATTTCTTTAATCTTTTTTTCTGTCAAGATTTTAACCCCAACCTTAAAAATGAAACAAACCCTTAAATCACAATAAAAATACTTCTGTTGTCACACTCATGAGTTAGTCAGTTATTCAGTTTATCAATTCAACTTTATTTGTTTAAGCAACTTTCACACAGATGACAAAACTAAACAAGCAAAGAGAAAAAACGATGCCAAAACTATAATTAAAACTCAAAAACATATTTTAAAAAAAGATTTAACATGGTAATAAAATATGTTGTGTCCAGGGGATAGAGGGAGTTTATTGAAGTCTTCTTGGATTCACACAGTAAATCATTTAAAATAGAAACTTGATATTCATTCGAAGGAAACTGGAAACTGCAGAGCGACAGAAGAACCAACAACATCTCCCATTTTCTTCTTTAATGAGTCGGCTCTTCTGATGCTTTCAGACCAAAGAACTACAGACTCTTCACAACCTGCTCAAACTCTTGGTACAGGACCTCACCACATGGGTCAAGGAGGTTTCCTTCTCATTTCTACTCTGAAGCTCACCTTCTCCTGCTCAAACTGCTGACAAATGTTTCTGCTGCTCTAAAGTCTGGTCTCCAGAACTTCCTAAAAACTCTCACAGTCTCTTCTGCTGCAGGTTTCTTTGTAGAACTGTTCCAGAAAACCTCACTAAACCACATGGAGGGGCCTCAAGATAGTCGTCCAAATGAAACCGTACAAAAACCAAACTAGCACAACCTAAACGCTAAAGTCTCCTGCAGCCTACCAGAGAAGCTTTTTAAACAAAGAATCAGGACAGGAACTCTTACCTTCTGGACAACCAACGTTGGTTCACAAACAAGAATACAGAATGTGTCTGACCAAAAACCTCTAAAGACTCACTACAGCCAAGATAAAGATACAACTCAGCTGCACCAAATCCACTAATCACTGCACACATTAGCACCATGTGCTGACTGTGGCTAAAGAACCACATTCACCAAGACAACTATCCAGTACAAAGCCCTAAAACTAGTGATGTTAGAGATGTGTCGAGGCTTCGAAGCGTGTGTCAAGTAATGGAGGGGGCGTTTCCACGAAGTGCATATCGAGGCTTGCTTCATTTAGGGGAGGAGCCTAAAATGATGACGTCTGAAGCTTCGCTGCCTGGCTGAACCACGTGACTGCTTCATGGTTTAGATTTTGCAGTGAGGTTTGACAGCAATATTAACCTCTGAGGCTCACGCCAATATGTGGGATTTTGATAGAAAGTTGCGGTCAGTTCAAAGTTTGGATAATTTGGATACAGTTTTGATAGTTTGAACACTAGAGTTTAGATAGCTTTTATAAAGATTGGATATAGTTTGGAGAGTTTATAGAGAGAGATAGTGTGGAGATTTAGGAGAGTGAGGAGAAAAGGATAAGAGATAGGATGGAGCCAGCTAGGAAGAGGAGGATTTCCCCTGTGTGGGAACATTTTGATCTGATAACTCCTAATGCGGTAATGTGTACAGCACTTTGGTCGACAGTGTTGTTTTAAAGTGCTTTAGAAATAAAGTTGGATTGGATTGGTTTAAGCTAAATGTAACATTATTACAGACGCATTAGCTTTGCTTATCAAGAACTGTATTTTTCGCTGTTTCTCATTTTATTCAAAGGTGAGGTGTTTATTTTGTGTGCATGTGTGTGTGTGTGTGTGTGTGTGTGTGTGTGTGTGTGTGTGTGTGTGTGTGTGTGTGTGTGTGTGTGTCAAAAAAGGGAATAATTTGAAACCAAAAACTGTTAAGAAACTGTTCCCAGATAGCAAACTATGGGTGAATCAATGTTGAATCTATGTTGAGACCTAACGTTGAAATTATACAGAAAGCGCAAGGTTGATAAAATGTTGAGTCAACGTTTGCTTACATAGATTACATGTTTGCAAACATAGATTCAACATTAATTAAACATTGACCTGTCAAACATTTTAATTAAACCAAAATACAATGTAGATTCAATGGTATCTTTTAAACACAAACTTCAATGTTGACAAAATGTTGTTGAATCAACGTTGATCCATCCATCAGTCTTCAACCGTAACCACAATTCAACCTTCTTAACCCTAATTCAACATTGATTTAACATCTTTTGCTATTTGGGTAAAGTGTGATTTATGGTTGAAAAGCAAACGTTGACTCACAAAGAACACCTGAACATGTCAAACTGGTTCCATAGTAGAACCTTCACTGTAAAAACGTCATAGTGTGGTGTGTTGCTCAAAAAACATTATGACCGGCTGTCTAGGGTCATTGAGGAGCAAAAACAGGACAAATGCTGGTTTCCAGGGGGTTGGGAGGTATTTATTTGAAAGAATAAGTTTACAACAACACATGTGAGCAGAAAAAACACAAAGTCCGTCTTTAGTTCAGCTGAAAATATTAGTTTTTTTCTTTTTTATTGACCAAACTTTTCAGGAAGTAGATGAAGAATAATTAAAGGGCTCATGTAGAAGTCCGACTTCTTTTGGATCCTTGTGGAGAGTTTAATCTTAGAGTTTGTAAAGCTGTTGAGTTTTTAGAGTCACATGGATTGTTTCGACATTTAATAACCGAGTCCTGAAATAAAATTACAGTTGTGCATTTCTGTCATTTAGTCTGGACTCAACAAACAACAGCAGTATAAATCTCAAACATCATTATGAGGAGTCTGGATTGAGGTTTCTCACTTGATAATGATCAAAACATGAAATTTAGGTTGGTTTCAAGGAATATTCCACCTTAAATCTTTGAATGTTGACCTAAAAGGTTGGTTTTAGGAAGTATTCCACCTACAAGGTCCTCACACATCCACCTTAAAGCTCGTGTCCAGAGTTTCCGTTTGTTTTCAATTTATGTATCATTGTTTAACAAAGCTTAAATGTGTTAGTCTAGTTCGATACTATAATATAATGTTAGTATGACGCGATATGAAAATTTATTCCTGAGCTCCGCCTTCCTCTCATAGACCCCCATGTTATTCCAAAAAGCGCCGGTCGCTGCCGACCAATCAAGTTCGAGCTTCAGCTTTGTCATGCTGTCAGTCAACGGTTACGCGCACAGCAAGCAAGCCCATGCAGAGGTGGGCGAGCTACGCACTACGCAACCGCACGCACATTTGTTTTTCTTGTGGAGGAGAGAGCATCAGGGCTCAGCAACTTCCAGAAAAGTTACCAATCCCACGGCTTGTCAGGCCAACAGACTGCAGGACGTTTTTTGGCTCGGGGTGCTCGCGTCGCTCCTCGACCACGGCCTCCATAGCCCGCCTGACGGCTTCGTTTAGATGCCCGACCTCTGGAGGAAGATGTTGGGGCGTCTGGGACATACTCTTCGTCAGAGGAGTCATGCAATTCTGAACTCTAGATAGAAATAAATAAACAATGTAACACATATACACTCGTAAATGCACTAAGTTTGATAAACAACGTCATCGAGAGGGATACACGAGTGTAATCACATATTGAAACTTTACTCGTTCGTCCTAGCAGATTCATGTTATTTTGGTATTAGGACAAGTTAGACTCAATACAGCATTCTAACGTAATTCCTTTATTATTTACTAAATGTACTAAATGTAGAAGAGTGGAAAACAGCAAAACAGGCAAGATGCTGCAGCACTCCGGGCACTCCTCTCATGTACTGCACGCGTGCACAAATAAAGGGGCGAAATCAGAGGGAGGGACCAACAGTGTTTTGGGAGACGCTGCGATTCAAACTCCGGACACGAGCTTTAAAGGAACATTCCACCAAAAATCCCTGGACATGGACCTAAAATGTTAGTTTAACCGAGTATTCCATCCAAAATCCTCAAAGAGACCTGAGGGGCTGGTTAAAAGGAATATTCCACCTAAAACCTCCACTGGTTAAAAGGAATATTCCACCTAAAACCTCCACTAGGGCAGTATGTGTAGCAGCGACAGCATAAAGAGGTCCTCTCTGGGTGGAAGAACAGCGTCCGATGAGCAGCTCCCTTTCTGCTCTTACCTTCCTCACTTAACTCAAGTGCCATGGAGGACTCCAGTAGTTGACGTTTCCTGCTGCAACTTTCTCTTTTCAGCTTTCTTCCACGTCCGATCACTCCCGACCTGGTTTTTGTTGATGTTTTTGACCCTTTTTCCGAGCTTTGACCAATCCGAGAACATGAAGCACATCATCAGCATTGGCGGTGTAACCAATGGAAGGAAATCCACCCTCACCAACCGCCTGATCAAGAACCTGCCCAACTGCTGCGTGGTCCATCAGGATGACTTCTTCAAGCCCCAAGATCAGATTGAAGTTGGTGAAGATGGCTTTAAGCAGTACGATGTCATCACTGTTCTGGATATGGACGCCATGATGAGTACGATCTACGCGTGGCTGGAGAACCCGGTGAAGTTTGAGAAGTCTCATGGCGTTAATAACACCCTGGGCACAGAGATGGCCCTGAAGTCCGACCACAAGGAGGAGGAGGAGACTCACATCCTCATTGTGGGGGGCTTCCTGCTTCACACCTACAGGTCTTTGATGGATGAACTAAACCAATGTTACTTTATTTCCATTCCATATGAAGAATGCAAAAAGAGGAGGTGCTCTCGGAAGTCCACGGTGCCAGACCCCCCCCGGCCTGTTCGATGGCCACATCTGGACCATGGACTTGCAACACAAGAACATCTGCTCACTGTGAAAGATTACTGAGAGCAGCTTTTTGTGATTTCTATGTAGAACACTGATGTTTGCTGAGCTGTGAACTCAAATGACTTAACAATATGGAATATTGCTACTGTTTGTTATTGTTCTCAGGCTTACTGTTAAATGTATGGAGTGTTGCTTATTGTATTTTATTGTATTTGATTTAAGAATATGGAGTATTGTTACTGTTGGTTGTATATATTATGATATATTATTATTATATATACTGTAGGTTGTATATATTAGTAGTGTCTTTTTATACTTTTATGGAAGTGTTTTATATTGTCTTTATGGCTGAAACCAGGACCAGGGTCCAATTTCGTATTGTTGCATGTGCAAATGTGGAATGATATGACAATAAAGAACCTTTGACCTTGACCTTTGACCCTGTTTATTATTGTTCTCAGGTTTACTATTAAATGTATAGAGTGCTACTTACAGTATTTTATTGTATTTTAAAATTTACATTACTGCAAAGAACATTTAAGATTATTTTACCACAGATCAAGGGTACAGATTGTTGTTGTTCACTGTTTATTGGGTAGAACTCATTTTGATTTAGACTGCTTAGCATACAGAACCCTATGATTGTTTATGGTTTACAGCTGAGAACTGGTTGCTAAAAGTACAGAATATTATTTCTTATTTTAAATGTGATAATTGTCAGTAAGCATTCTACTTAAGAAGTGGAAATTGACAGGGTTGTATATAGTGCTGTTCTTGCAGAACATTTGTCACTTAATTCCCCTCAGGATTGTGGAGTAGTGGTTAGCACTTTTGCCTTGCAACAAGAAGATCCCCGGGCCTGGGATCTTTCTCCATAGAGTTTGCATGTTCTCCCTGTGCATGCGTGATTTTTCTCCGGGCACTCCGGCTTCCTCCCACAGTCCAAAAATATGCTGAGGTTAATTGGTTATTCTAAATTGTCCGTGAGTGTGAGTGTGATTGTTTGTCTGTATATGTAGCCCTGTGACAGACTAGTGACCTGTCCAGGATGTCCCCTGTCTTTGCCCGAGTCAGCTGGGATAGACTCCAGTGACCCTAGTGAGGATAAAGCGGTGTATAGAGAATGGATGGATGGATTCTGTCGTTGAGCTTACCAGTTTTACAGAACAGGCAGATGCTGCAGCTGATGATGCTGTAACAAGGAAACAAGTCTATCATGATTTGAATGTTAATCGTCCAAAATGAAAAGGTCATATACAGCTTTCCTATTGGGTTAAAGAGCCCCCCCCCCCCCCAAAAAAAAAAAAAACAACATGAAAAATACTTTGTAAAAGCGAGAGGTTGGCAGCTTTCATTTTTTCTTATAACTTTTTGGTGGCCCCCCCAAAATATCTGTTGTACCCCCCTGTGCCCCCCCACTTAAATTAATCTGGATCCGCCCCTGCTTGGACTGTTTTAGGATCTGTTTTTGTTGATTTGTTTGTTGGTTTTTGTCCGTCCCTTTCAGTCGTCTGAATGCTGTGAAAGCGGTTTAAGCTAACCTCTGGCATCGCTTCGTTCTCCTTTCACGGCTCACATTACTCACGACACAGATTCAGCAGGGTTTGGTTGTGATCCAGCCTCGACGCCCACAAACACACGTCTGAAAAATTCTAAAAATGTGTCCCCGAGTGTCACATTTTAATCCGGCGTCGGTGAAAAATCCAACTCTCCCCTGCCTCACCGTTAAACAGGCTTCAGCTGCGACCTTTTCAAACAAAGAAAAGGTTCATTTATCTCAACATTTTCTGCCTTTTCATCTTGGAGTGATGCAACAAAACATCTCATGTAGAATTAAACTCTGCCAGCTGCAGGATCAAAAGTTGAGAAACTCAGAACAAAAGGCTCCAGAGACTTCATTTGGGTGAAGATCTGAACCCAGCAGGGACTCTGCTGGTGACTTTAAGCAGCTTTTCATCTTTTCTGCAGCTTTAAACACTGTTTGAGCTTTTAAAAAATCATGTTTCCAACCTTACATATTACACATTACAAGTATTTTCAACGTCAAGCCCCAAGTTCTCAGCGTATTTTAGTACTTATATGAGTAGTTCTGTGTCATAAGTGCATCTTTTTGTCGCCCTTTTGTGTCTTTTTGAGGTTGTCTTGCTTTTTTTGGCAATTCTACAACTCTTTGTGATCGATTTGTTTAGTTTTGTAGTAGATTTTACAACCCTTCATGGTGATTTTGAACATGTTTTTCTTTATTTGGTTTCTTTTTTAGTTGTTTTATATCCCTTTTTTGTAATTTTGCATCTCCTTTTGGTTGTTATGTTTATTTTTCCAGTGGTTTTACATCCCTTTGTGATGATTTTGCATCTCTTTGTAGTTGTTTTGTGTGTTTTGGCAGTTATTCAGTGTCATTTTATGGCAATTTTACATCTGTTCATGATCGTTTTGTGTCTTTTTGTAGTTGTTTCACATCGCTTTGTGATGATTTTACATTTGTTTGTGGTTGTTCTTTGTCTTTTTGCCGTTGTTTTGCATCCCATTACTACAATTTTGCATCTCTTTGTGGTAATTTTGTGTCATTTTGCAGTTGTTTTACATCACTTGTTGTAATTTTGTATGTCTTTGTAATAGTTTTATGTGTTTTTGCAGTTATTTAACGTCCTTTTATGGTAATTTTGCATCTGTTTGTGATCACTGTCTTTTTCCTGTTGTTTTACATCCCTTTGTGATAATTTTGCATCTCTTTATGGTTGTTTTATTTTCCCAGTTGTTTTACATCCCTTTGTGGTTGTTTTGTTTATTTTCCCAGTTGTTTTACATCTGTTTGTGATGATTTTGCATCCCTTTGTTTTTGTTTTATGTCTCTTTATTGTAATTTTGCATTTCTTTGTAATTGTTTTATGACTTTAATGGCAATTTTACAACTGTTTGTGATTGTTTTGTTTATTTTTCTAGTTGTTTTGCAGCCCTTTGTGGTTGTTCGGGGTCTCTTTGCAGTTGTGTTACTTCCCTGTTTGGTAATTTTGCATCTTTTTGTGGTCATTTTGTGTCTTTTTGCAGTAGTTTAACATCACTTTATTGTAATGTTCTTTTTAGAATTGTTTTATATATTTTTTGTCATTTAACAGCCTTTTATAGCAGTTTTGCATCTATTGCTCATTGCTTTGTGTCTTTTTCCAGTTGTTTCACATTCCTGTATTGCATTTTTGCATCTGTTTGTGGTTGTTTTGCTTTTTTTTCCATTTGCGATACATCCATAGTCCTGACAGTGAAGCACAGAGGTGGGAGTGTGATGATTTGGACCACATGCACCATAAATATCTGTGCTTATATCAAAATGCTAACTGACAGGATGCCTCCTGGTCTGCAGAAACTTGCAGACAAAAGTTTCAAAAAATTGAAAAACTGCAAAGTACACCCTGGACAAGTAAGTCATCTAACTTGACCGGTGCTGCCTCTATTTTTAATTAAGTAGAACATAGACGGTTATTTTTAATTTCACATAGTCTTCAACTTAGAAGTACTCTGATTACTGCAAGATGGTACAACTTTAAGACACTTAAATCATATTATCTGTTATTTTGCAGTGTATTTACAGACTGTCACCATTAAATGCAACCCAGCTGCTCCAATGGTTTTTTATTTTTTATTTTTGCATGTACTCAAGCAGCGTTTGATTCATTGTGTGTTGATTTCCATAAAAAAAGAGTCAACAACGTTTTAACCCGCCGTCACCAAACGCCCACTCCAGTAATCAACCGGCCGTTACAGCAGAACCTGTAATCAGAGCGAGTCGACACGAGGCCCTGAACAGATGGAAATATAACAGCATTAAGAAAACAAGAAAATAAAGTCCACATCCTTCTGTGGGGCTGCAAGTAAAGATTCTTAGAATATTACAGATAAGTCCATGAGGTTGTCTGGGTGGAATTTTAACCATTAAACCATAAAATTACCCCCAAAAGCACAAAGAAAGATGAATAAACTTCCAGAAATCTGCTTAAAAATCATTAAAAATACCTTTTACTGCCTGAGAATCTCCACATTATTGTTCTTACATGGTGCTGCTTCATCTGTTTTAATTTCTTTTGGGTTTTTTTTACCCAAATAGGCCCATATGTGGACATTTTTGCCAATCTAATGGAAACGTCAATTTTTTTTTTTTTTTTTTACACAAAAGATTAATTTTTATGCAGCAGTAGGAAAGAAAAATAAAACGCCAGAACCTAAATTGCGGGAGGAGCAGCTGAAAAGGTAACTTTAGCTGCAAACATCACTGTGGAGGATGTGAAACGGTACAGAAAATAAAAATCATTGACCACAGCAGGTAACATTTAAACTAAACTTCTCTCCTACAGACATATTATCTGCTATCAGCTGTCAGTCTGAGCTGTAAATTATATTTTTATCCTATTTTTCCTTCACTTTATACTGTAATATTCTGTCTTGCCTTATTGTTTACCCCTTTATTGAATATCCAGCTGCTGTAACAGTTTAATTTCTCTCTCAGGATTAAAGTAATTTAAGTGTAATTCCTCTATAAATAAAAATGGTATGTCGATACTAAAATATGAGACAAAAACAAACCACAGAAACGTTGGTGTTCTCTGTATTTATTCTTTTTTTTTATTCCTTTGTTGTACTCTTCATAAGGAGCATAAATATTTTACAGAGCGAGAACATCAGTTTGGTTATTTACAAGAAAATAAATGACGTACAACCCACGATGTCGGCTTGTGTCTGGAGCGCTGGAGGAGGAGGAAGATGAGGGAGGGGAAAAGAACAACTACAGCTGTTTTACTGTTCGGCCGAGATAATCGACCCACCTGACGTCACGTACGGAAAGAAAAATCTGAAAGAAAGCTGCTACCTCACTGTGGCACGATGGCAGACCGAATGTACATTAGCAGCCGCCGCAGAGTCAGAGACGATTTCTCTGTAAAGCAAATAAATAAACGCAAATTTCCAGTGTCTCCACCAGCCGACAATCCACCTCTTGTAACTTTCTACATCCAAAAAGAAAAAAAATCAGAAACTTGTGGCATACGAACGACTCTTAAACAAGGCGATAAACCTGCAACCTGAACGGGTGGTTTTAACGTTGGAAATGAAGATTAGCCTGAACTTCCTGGTCGTCGCCTTTTACAGTAACATCAAATATGCAGAGATCTTTGGATTTTAGGATGATAAACGCTGAGTTTCCATTAATTTGTGTGATGATAAGGCGGCACAGAATCAATTCATCTTTTGATCGTTTGTTCGATCGTTAAAACAAATGTCTTTCAGTTTCGTAGTGTCAAAGCGACTTCATGAGGTCTTTTTTGGAGTTGCAAGAATCACTGCAGCTCTAATAAAACCAAAATACAACAAAGTGTGAATAGACTTGGCAAATAAACGGTATGGAGTGGTACCATCTGCTGTTGATGCCATTGAACTTCCTGTTTGCATGACGATAAAGGATGGAAACGGGCGTCGATTGTTTTTTTTTCTAGCAAACTTCTTACATTTGTAAATTTAACTAGTAAAGACACAAATAGGAAAAAATCTGAGCTTCCCTTTGTCTAGGTTTGAACTCCAAAAACTTTTTACTTCATCAGACATTACATTGCTCTTAAAATCACGGGTTACTCTCACATACATGGGTTATTTCATACCTCACCGATGAGCAGAAGAACCTCAATGAAGTCAACAACAGTGGAGGAAGATGGAGCTTTGTAACACATAGAAACAAGCGGATGGTCCGTTTTCTGAACTTAAAGTAGTGTCTAAACTTAACCGAACACCGACCAAAGCGAGTCGAAATCGCTTACAAATGTTCTCCTTAAATGACGAGATAAAGGGAGGGTATGACAACGTTGATTAAATGGGTTGAAAATGTATGATTTAAAGAGCAAGGGATCCAACTTTTGTTCCTCCCTGGCGCACAGCAGGAAGACGGAGTAATTCCTTTATTTAACCGAGTGACGCATCACCTGTGTTCAACATGACGAGCTAAAACCCAAGGATGGATCGATTCAAAGCTGAGTTATGCTAGCCCTGTAGTGAAGGACTCCTTTATTTTTATCTCTTGACCAATGAGCCTGAACACCGTCAGAGTCGAGTCTCCAGCTTTAGAAGGAGCAAACATCTGTAATATGATGAGAAATGAGTCGGCCGATGAACACTTGTTCCTACAGGAGGTACAGAAATAACACCGAGGCCAGCAGGAGGGAGGGAAAAAAACCGTCTATGGAGTAATTTCTGTGTCTGAGCACGATTATCAAATCAATGTATAGTTGATTGTTCTCTCACTAAGGAGAAAATTGAGGCCATTTCCTGAATCCGGTGCAGCAGCTGAGCTCAGATTTACAGTTTGAGTGTTGGATAGATAAAAGTCTCGCAAGAAGGGGAACAAGTTCATTTTTTATTCTGTTACATTCCTATTTAGAGACAAACACGCTGAAGCTGAAATCAAACAGAAAAATGCTGCATTTTTCTTTAAAAGTAGGTCGAAGGAGGAGCTTCCAGTACTGAAGCGAACAGACCAGCTGGCAGAGGAGCGTGAGGGAGGATTTAAAGGTTTGTGCGTATCGACTGAAGTGCAACGTAAGTTAGTAGGTTGGAGATGTGTGGAGGGGAAAGAAGACGTGTTCAGAGTCGTGCCATCGCGCCAGAGCCAGAAAAAAGGAGGAAACTAAACAAGTAGGTCCATCCTGCTGCTGCCTGGTCTTGGGAGTGGATTTGTGGGTGTCTGAGGGGGTTTTCTGGGGGGCGGGTGGAGGTGGACGTGCTTGGGGCGAGGTCGTGGAGGTTTTCTTAGATGGGCAGCTGGAAGGTGATGTCCACTTGGGCTTCCTTTGCCAGAGAGACGATTTCAGAAAGCTTAACAACCTGCGAACACACGAAGAAAGACGGCATTAAATCAATTTCATATCCAGGAGAACCTCACTGCACCTAAAGCTCATTTTTAAGGGTCCAGAAGTCGTTGAAGTTAACCAGAGTTTAAAACAAAATAAAGTCTGTATCGTTCTGTAGGCCAAATGGGGCTGCAAGCAAAGATCCTTTTGATGGGAAATTACAGATTACAGTTATTCCCCTCATCGTTCTAGATGGGATTTTAACTTTTTAACTATGAAATTACAAAGTCTGTGACCATTTTAACCATAAAATTATCAACAAAAAGCAAATAAATTTCCAGAAATCTGCTTCAAAAAGACAACAAGAGTCCTAAATGCCAGAGATTCTACACGTCAATGTTCTTAACACTTTGATGCACGATATAGGTCAAAAGTCACCAATATTCAATGAAAATGGCTCTCTCTTGACCCATGTTGTGCATCAAAGGGTTAAATCCAGAGATTACAGATTAGCTATTCCCCTCATTGTTCTAAACGGAATTTTAACCTTTTAGCTCTGAAATTACAAAGTTTGTGATGGATGTGAACATTCAGCAGGACGAAGCTCTCCATTACAACTCTTTACTTGGCATTCCCTCAGTCCATTTTGTGTAGAAGATAAAGTCAAATAACAGAACTTGGCTCATATTAGACCAATCTGGAAGAAAACTGAACAAGCAGACGACTTTCTCTTTCCCTCTCTGTGGCCATGCGGTGGACTAAACTCCCTAACTGATCAATAAGTATGAAAAATGTCTGCTCTATCTGTTAATTTCTGAGTGTGGGAAAAGGATTCTCTACCAATGTCTGATTCATAGCAAACACCTGAGGTTTCATAATAACCACAGATGAAACATTTTGGCAATTCCGTACACAAAACATCTTCTCTTAATGACTTAGAGCGAAGGTGTTGTCATGATTTCCACGTCTTCCATCAGAACGTATTCTGTCCCACTGAAGAATTTCATTTTCTACTTCACTGAACTCTCATAACTGACGAAGCCGGTCCAGTTCATCATACTGACATAATGCCTGAGTTTCCATATTTAAACAGGGCAGAAAATCTTTTTCTGTCTGAGGGTTTTTTCCCCCTCCCTATTTTAGGGTTTGTTTTTTGCTTTTCTTCCCACTCATCAGGAATCCAAAGGCATCTCTGGGTTGTTGGGTTTTCTGTTCTGTTGATTCTGTTCTATGATTTGTGAGGTCTTTACTTTGCTGTGCTCAGTGCTTTGACACAGCATACGTTGTAAATCTGTAAATAAAACTGGTCTATCAGCGGTCCATCTCGTCTCCAAACCACCTTGGTGGTGGATCAGTCAGCGTCTCCAGATCCACATTGACGAAACACACACTCGACATTCCCGAGATGAAAACAACAGCGACCACACTATCGCAGCTTTTGGGTAATAAAATGTGATCAAACCTCGCTGCTGCACACCTGCTCCCAACTCCTCTCAGCATTTTCACAGCACAACAAAAGTGACTTTTCCCTCCACATCCAACCTCTGGCACACCGCCTCTGCTCCCAAGTCAAATTAATGAAGAGTGTGTTTGCGTACCATTTTGGCGGCTTCATCCAGGTCGTCACAGGCCAGGATTTTCAGTGGACTGGCAGCGATCAGAGCTTTGGCGTCGTCCACTCTTGTGCCTACAAAACAAAAGACATCAACAAATGTGAGTTGTAGAGAACAGCTTTGGTCTGTTTTAATTCCAAAGTGCAGCTGTGTCGCCATTAGAGCAAACCCCTGACTTGATTTTATTTTTATATCAAATACACTTGAATATTTTTTGGTATTTGAGGTGGCTGACGGCAGATTTACTCATATTTGTCTGTGATTTCCGACCGGAGGGCACATTTATACTCCAGAAAACAAAGTCGAAAACTATTAGCAGAATTTGTGGGAGCAGATGAAGCTTCTTGGATGAAAAAGGAATTTGCAAAGCGGCATCTGTAGTCCTCTAAAATCATCCTTTAGCCTGTTTTTTTAATTATAAAAGGTGTGGCTTCCTTTGCTTTTATTGTGAAGTGCAGCAGCTTGTAGAGGAGGGCGGCTGCCGTCGGAGCTCATGATGGTTCAATTTCTTCAACTTATCGCCATGGCTTCAGTGTGTCGCCATGGTAACCCCAGGAACTACACAGAAGGGAGCTGATTTTACAGGTACTGAGCCTTGAGAATGATTCATCACCGACGAAGAAGAAAAACTGATGTAATGTCAGGGACACTGGCTACATTTACAGTAATATGTGTTTTAGTGCAAGGACAGTGCTCTTCATCTGTACTAACATTCCTGAAAATCATTTCATCGTCATTTTCACCAGGTGTGGGGGTAAACGGGGAACAGACTCTTAGTTGTAGAGTCATAAAATGCCTGATAAAACCCTGCCAAGAAGCAAATATTAGTATCTGCAGCATTGCAAATCTGAGACTTTGGAAATGAAAAAAAGACTTTCTGAAAATCCTCTTTGTTGAAACAGCTTTTCTAAAGGTCCATTTTTAGTCAACTAAAACTGTGCGTTGAAGAAAGGCAACAGAAAAAGCTCAGTTTAAAAAAAAAACTCATTGTAGGGGTGCCGAGGGTGTAGAGAAGGAGAAGAACGAAAAGATGAAGGCAGAGGAGCAGGAAGAGAAGAAAGAAGGACAAGATGAAGAATGAGAAGATGTAGGCACAAGAGAAGAAGAAAAAGATGAAGAAAGAAGAAAGACAAGTTGAAGAAGATGAAGAATGAGAAGATGAGGAAGATGTAGAAGGAGAAACAAGAAGACATAGAAGATAACATAAGAGAAGGAGAAGGTAAAGAAGGAGAAGAGGAAGATGAAAGGAGGAGGAGAAGAAGGACAAGATGAAGAAGATGGAGAAAGAGAAGATGAGGAAGATGGAAAAAGATGAAGATGTAGAAGATGACAAGTACAAGAAAGAGAAGATAAAGAAAGAGGAGAAAAGCAGGATGAGAAGAACAAAAAAGAAAGGAGAACAAGAATAAGGAAGAAAGAGAAAAAAGAGAAGGCAAAGAAAAACAAGGACGAAGTAAAAAGAGAAGGTGAAGACAAAGGAAGAAGAAGAAAGTGGAAGAAGAAAAAGATGAACAAGAAGCAGAAGAAGAAAAAGGAGGAGAATGAGGAGGAGAAGACAAAGAAGATGGAGAAGAAGAAGGAAAAGGAAAAGAGAAGACAAAGAAGCAGATGAACAAAGAAGAAGAAAGGAGAAAGAGGAGAATGAAAAGAGGAAGAAAAAGAAGGAAGAAGAAGCAAAAAGAAGAGTAGAAGATGAAGAATGAGAAGATGAGAGAGATAGAGGAGTAAGGAGAAGATGTAGATGATGACAGCAGGAGAAGAACGAGGAGGAGCTAAAGAAGGAGAAGTAGGACAAGGAGAAGAACAAGAAAAAAGAAAGAACAAAGAAGGAGAAAAAGAAAGTAGGAGGAGAAGGCAGAGAAGAAGTAAGATGAAGTAAAAACAAGAAGAAAGAGAAGACCAAGAAGATGGAGGGGAAGAAGAAAGCAAAGAAGGAAAATAAGGAAAAAGAATTAAGGAGACTGAGACAAAGAAGCAGATGAAGGAGAAGAAGAAAGGAGATAAATAATGGGAACAAGAAGAAGAAGAAAGGAGGAGGTAGAGAACAAAAAGATGGATTATGACCAAAGACTAGAAGGAGACAAAGAAGAAAAAAGAGAAGAAGCAGCATCTACTTGCTCTGACGTTCTTTATAAATGTATTGATTTTTATGATTATTGGTGGATTTTATCTTTCGTTAAACACATTTCTATGTTTTTTTTTACATTGTTAGGCAAAAAGGAATAAAAAAAACATAAAAAAAAGACAGTTTTGGTGTACAGATCATTTTAAAGATCAGACATCACTGCAAAGAAGCCAGAAAAACTAATTAGATTTAACAGGAAACACTTACAGAATGAAGCAACAGCAAGTCAAGGCAGACACATGACATATTTATGATTAAAATAAAGAAGGGGCTGTTTTAAACAAAGCCAACAAGAAAAACTTTTGTGTGTTCTGGAAGCAGGAAGAAAAAGTAGAGGTCATCAGTAACCCAAAGTACTTTAAATCAATCCACTGGACTTTAAGAAAGTTCCTTGCAGACGTTTCACCTCTTATTCAAGAGGCTTCTTCAGTTCTGGTGGTGGTTGGTGTTGCCTCAGCTTTTAAACCTCTGAGGTGTGTCCAGGGCTATTATTCCACTGACCAATACCAAAAGTCATATGACTACTCAAAGATGGTCGTATCGATGAGAGTCGTTGAAATGCACAGATGTCACTGGGCACTTGTGTGCTAATGGTGGTCATTAGCATGAGTCTGCTGAGTAGTTCTTTTGGGGAGTTTTGAAAGGACCTGATCGTAAATTGGCGAAAGATGATGTCGCAGACCCCCCGAGGGGGTCCTTTGAATTGATTGATTGATTTAAACTACTTTGGATAACCATGACCTGGATGAATGAGAACCTACACAGAGGTCATCAGTAAGCACTAAAAGGTTCAAAATTAAATAATAAAACATTCAGACACATTTGTGGAGCCAACCATTGCTGAAGCACGCTGCAGACTCCAAATATGATCGACGGAATTTCACTTTTAGCTTCCCGCAAGTTTAAAGGTTTATCAGGCTCCAAAACGCAGCAGAGGAGTAAAACACTGTTAAAAAGAATTTTACAACTTTGGAAAGTTGTGACCGCGGAGAATATTCTTCTCCTTCTTCCTTCACTGTGAGGATTATGAGATAAAACGCAGAAATACAGCGATTCAAGTTAATCAAGTGTGTGCAAACAGGCTTTTCCTTTTAGATGATCTGCCGCAGCGTCTTGGAATGAACCGAGTGGAAGCAAGTGTTCTTTTCCACTTTAAATCACCTGCAGGGCCTCAGACTTATATTAAAGCATTTAGTCAGTCATTTAAGATTTCATTTAGGAGGCAGAAAAGGAAATTACTTTATATTTTTAACAGTGGAGAAATCCTGAGATCCTTAAAATTGCAGAAAAGCAGCAAAATCAACCTATAAAAATGTCCAATCAAGTAAAAATTTTGCATTTCAGATTTAAATTAAATGAAAATACATAATAAAGAGCAGCAAAGAGTAGGAAAGCCATTCTCAGAGGGTCATATTTTTACTAGGGCTGGGACTTTAACTAATAAACAGAAAAAAATAACACGTTTAAAAAAAAACAACGCATTTAAAAGCACCTTTCTCAGATCCCTACTTTCTGCCACACTGGTAACACTGATGCACACTCCACTAGGGGGCGGCAATGAAGCTAAAGTCTGTTTGCCAGTCATGAAGAAGATGCACAGGAGTGACGTCAGTGCACAAGAAAGTTTGGTGAACAGAGAAGGAAGACGAGACCACATTGAGCTTTGCCTTGAAAATCCAGACTGACTTTATTTATGTATTAATATAAATACAAATAAAGGCAGTCTGGCATTGTGATGATAGGAGACGATTTCAAAAAGGAGGGGCTAACGAATGCAGCTTGAACGAGAAAGAACCAATCAGCGTAACACGGATG
Source organism: Acanthochromis polyacanthus (assembly GCF_021347895.1). Taxonomy (NCBI): domain Eukaryota; kingdom Metazoa; phylum Chordata; class Actinopteri; family Pomacentridae; genus Acanthochromis; species Acanthochromis polyacanthus. The sequence continues at coordinate 7,422,249 of NC_067126.1, read as the reverse complement.
TGACGCACAAACAAATGGACCTTGAAGTCCATGTAGTCCAAACAACAATGGCATGCAGCCGACAAAGCATCGCGGTGAATGATTACTGCCGTTTTTGTCACAAAAATCTGCGAATACATGGGGTACTCTCAAGTACAACACTTATTTTTGAAAATGCTACGCAACAAAAGACTCCTTCCGAACGATTAACGGTGTTAGGAATAACTTTAAATCGGAGCCAAACCAAGTCGGTGCGCATGTGTAAAAGTTGCTGACGACGCAGCATTAACTCCCACCTCCCATGCTATGATTGGTCGTACCAAACTTTCCTGGGAGGGAAACGCGATTCAATTCGCCCAATGCCAAACTGATTCTCCTGTATCTCCTAACATGGAGATAGGAGATTACATGGAGATTCAGTTTGGATTTTCCAAGCTACATTGAGCTTGTTGGGCAGAAAGTTTTCTTTAAAAACACTTCCTGATGTCAGCTTGGATGTCACCTTGTGCAACAAAGAGTTTTTTAATCATCGCAACACTTCAAGCCGATGGCATCACCTCAATGCAAAACATGTTGCTGTTAGCACCAGAGCTAACGTTAGCTATGAGTCTATTCATTGATTCAACCGTCAACTAAAATGTATTTGAATTCAAAACTTTACCTATTGTGTCAGATACTATTCTACAAAAATACAATTAATTATTTACAAAGCCTCTAATTAATTAGATTAATTCTTAAAATCGTGTTCCACCATTAATAACTACGTATATCGACGTGTTATTGATTTGAAAGTCATGTTTTCATAGCCGTAATGGTTATACTGAAGGTTTCTTTTTAAAACAGACTTTTAAAAATCAGCTCTCTGCTCTGTTTTTCACACATCGATGAATGCTGCCAGGAAACACCAATAAATTGCCACTGAGTACATCTGTTTCTTCATCTCAATGCAGGAAGAATTTCACCCCACAGGACGACCTGACGGCTACAAGCTCTGCAGCTTGATTTGTATTTACATACATATTTGTATAGTTTATACTAAATAGTTTGGATTTCGACAAAAACAAAGCAAAAGCACGTCTGCATCATGTCACAAACCTCAGCAGTAGCGGTTTGACATGACGGCATCTTGATTCCAAAATAGAAGACAGGAGCAGAAAAACGTTGCCCAGAGGAAAACTCAGAAATGTCAGCTCTGTTTAGGCTCCAAATACGAGCATGCACTCTATCTGAGGCGCTCAAATTTCACCGTCTCACACTGCTGAATGAATAAAGATGAGAAAATAAAAGTGCCGAGGGATTCAGACGAAGCATGACTCGCAGCCTTCCTCTTCACCACGTGGACTCCCTGGATAATGCGGACTATACATATATCACACAATAATCCACGCCTCGTTGGGGCTCGCCGTTCTCTACGTTCCTTTCTGGGAGTCAGACTTTGAAGTAGGAAGCATCAAACAAACCAGACGAGCGTTTCCCCTCAGCGCCTGTTAACCCGTCTGACAGGAGGTGGGAAGTTTGTTTGTTCTAACCGGAGTGGAGGTGGCGATGGTCGATCCAGGACCTAAAAAGTTCAGTTTAACAGTGTGTGTTTGGGATTGAATCTGTGTGAAAAATCACTTTAGGTGGTTTGATCTGTGGTTTATGAAGAAATCCGTCCTGTTTCTTTGGCTTTTGCTGCCTTATAGATCAGCGGTCTCCAAACGTTTCCACCATGGACCAGTTTCAAGCAAAACAATTTTCTACGGACCAGTCACAGTTGCTTTAGGATATACATTTATGTACATAATTATGCCTGTATATTCTTTATTTTTCTACATCTCCTGTGTGCTCTGCTCTTATCTCTCATTTCTTTACAGGCTGTATGTTTAATATGCTGCTGGTTTCTTGAATTTCCCTCGAGATCAATAAAGTATCCAAGTACCTTCCTTCCTTACTTAACTGGCGGAAGCTAAACTGGGTTTTCCGGATCCCCTTTGAACACAGGTTTGTGGCCTTGACATTGATTTTTTTCCTTTTATATAGTGTGTGTTTCATCTGTTTGCTGTACCTTGTAACCGGACTACGATGGGGATCTTGAGGTCCAGGTCTCTCACAGCCATGATGATGCCCTGGGCGATGACATCACACCTCATGATGCCTCCGAAGATGTTGACCAGGATGGCCTGAACCTGAGGAACACGCAGCCAAACAGAGGAGGAAAAAAAATAATACCAGAGATTAAACTAAACACACCTGCAGAGTTATATTTATTAAGTGCTTTTTATATAAACAAATGTCTCAAACTGAGCAGGTTCACATCAACAAACATGAAGCTACGCTACAATAAATATTATAAAATCACAAACAACATAATGTCAACATAAGACAGAACATTTTGAAAGAAACTGTCTGATATTTTGGAGAAAACACTTCCTGCAGGGCATTCAAGGCCTCTTAAATGTGTAGTTTTTGACCAGACACCAGGAAGACGTTGTGTTTGCTTAACAATCAGTCCAGTTGGTGGGTTTGTTACCTTTAGACAGAGCTAGTTCACCTGTTTCTACTCTTTGTGCTAAGCTAAGCTAACTGTCTACTTCATATGTAGTACTGTGAAGGTTGAAATTTGAAATATATTTTGTCTGCTATCAATAAGACACAAAAAGAAAGAAAATAAAAGCAACTCAGATACAACTAAGGCTGCAACTAATGATTATTTTACTCAATAATTAGGTTCATTCTTGATTGATTGCTAACTCTATAATGTATGAGAGAAGTCCCTCATCATTTCCCAAAACCTTTATAGAGCTCTAACAATTAACTGATTGGTTGTCAACTGATAAATTAATTTCTAGCTATTTTGAAAATGAATTATCTTGTCCCAGAATTATTTTTTAAGAGTCTAATATAATTATTTTCTTAATACACTGTCTTAAATTTGAAAAGGTTTTGGTTTATGTCCTCCTCTGTGACAGTAAACTGAACATTTTATGGGAAAAAATTTGATATTTAAGACTCCTCTTGGGCACTTATTGGCATTCTTCACCATTTTTTGACATTTTTATAGAATAAACGGCGACCAGAATAATCAAGAAAATAATCAGTAGATAAATTTGCAGTGGAAATAATCATCAATGGCAGCACTATACCCTCAAGGTTGTGTTTTTAGACTAACCAACAGCTTACAACCTCCAAATAATCAGTTCATTATCACAGTATTATAATATGAAAGAAGAAACAGAAAGATTTGTTGTCCTTCCCAGGACTGCTTTTCTCAATTCAGGAACAATTAATTAATGGCATTGATGTCAAAAATTACTCAATTCAATGTGTTGTTTTATGAGTTTTTTGAGCATTGTTCTAAAATCGAAAAAAATAAGAATAACAGCACTCATAGATTAACTCTCTGAAACAAAACCTGCCAGCAGATTTATTAAAGTACGTCATTTATACATTAAATTCCCAAATTTTATCTTGCAACAACCTTTAAGAACAGGAAGAATGGTCTGATTTTTCAATGTTCTGATGGTTCTTAAATCTAATGCTAATTTCTAGTTAATATTTTGATATTTTACTCAAATAACTTCATTCTTTCTGTATCATTTGCTACAAATTTACTAGAAATAAATGGAAAAATAGTTTATAGGTGGCAACCAAGAAGCCTCAGTTTTAAGCTGTTGGTGTAACTGCAGGAAGTGTTCACACAGAGCAGATAAGAAACAAGCATTAAAACAAAAAAAAATGTAAATAATAAAATATTAATGGTAAGAGGAGATTTTTCCAGCATTGATAACACCTGTGGGCAGTTGGAAAAATGCTGTATGTGTTGAATTAACTTTCTTATTGTGTTGCAGCTCCAGATACAACCATTGAAAAGAGCACAAGAACGCAAAAGCGAAAAATCTACAGCATTCAAAAAGGCATTTCATTTAATTAATCTGAACATTTGAGTTCCTGCAGCAGTCAGCAGAGAGTTTTCTTACCTTCCTGTCAGAGGTGATGAGCTTGAAGGCCTCGGTCACCTGATGAGCTGTGGCTCCTCCTCCAACATCCAGGAAGTTGGCCGGTGTGCCGCCGTGGAGCTTGATGATGTCCATGGTGGCCATGGCCAGACCGGCTCCGTTCACTGAGGAGGACAAAGACAGCCTCGTTAAAGACTCGAAGGGACTATTTTTGAATCAGTTAAGGATTGAATAATCTTTGCTGACTCCATTTAAACACCAGTTGTGTAACATCTCATTATGGTTTTTACTCTCTCGCGGTTTGAGGCAGTAGAAATCCTGATAAAGTGTGACGCATCAAATCAGCAGCTACCTGGAAACATCATTTGTGGGGTCTTGTTTCTAAAATATTGACAATATAATATTCTTGCCTTGCTTTTCTATTTTTAGGCATCTTCCTCATCATGGATTGTGCATAAAATTAGGTCAGTATTGATGTATGATTCATCCCTGATTCATGAAGCGCGGTGGCACAATATCATCGACTTCAGCAAGAAAATCAGAAGAAAAAAGAAAAAAATTCTCTCGATGCCGACTGCTGTGAAACAGAAGACAAGAACAAAGAGTGAAGGCAAGCAGCAGCAGCTACTTTTCATTAGTTTTATTATTAATTTTAGCCTTAATAGGAATAATGACAAACAGAAGCTAAAGGAAGGGTGTTAAAACAGGTTGAAAAAGTGAGAAAAGTGAGCTCTCTTGACCTCGCATGTCGGTGTTGCTGCAACTACAACTTAAATCCACAAAAAGATAACAGAGATCCGTCTTCAGTTGTTCGGAAACTAAAAGTCAGACAACGTTCAGAGTAAGTTCTGCGTCTGAGGGGAGGATTAGAAACACACCTGCCGGAAAAAGCAAATGCAACAGTTTCCATGTAAACGCAGTGTGATTCAGCGGCTCAGCAGGTTGTAATGAGGTTATGTTTGGAGCTGAGGCAGCGATTAAGTTGAAAAATTTCCCTCTTTCAAACAAACACAGCAAGGAGGATGATGATGAAGATGAGTTTATTCTCCACACCGACTGCAATTAAGACTAATCACAGGGCACATTTAGCAAACTCCTTTATTTCCCAGCATAATCCTATCTGTCATATTTGTACCCATCTCTGTTAAAAACTGGGACGTTAGTCTTAAAGCTGCTGTCCGGAGTTTCCGTTTGTTTTCAATTTATGTATCATTTTTAACAAAGCTTAAATGTGTTAGTCTAGTTCGATACTATAATATAAAGTTAGTATAACGCGATATGAAAATTTATTCCTGAGCTCCGCCTTCCTCTCATAGACCCCCATGTTATTCCAAAAAGCGCCGGTCGCTGCCGACCAATCAAGTTCGAGCTTCAGCTTTGTCATGCTGTCAATCAACGGTTACGCGCACAGCAAGCAAGCCCATGCAGAGTTGTGGGAGAGCTACGCACTACACAACCGCGCGCACATTTGTTTTGCTTGTGGAGGAGAGAGCATCAGGGATCAGCAACTTCCAGAAAAGTTACCAATCCCACGGCTTGTCAGCCCAAGAGACTGCAGGATGTTTTTTGGCTCGGGGTGCTCGTGTCGCTCCCCGACCACGGCCTCCATAGCCCGCCTGACGGCTTCGTTTAGATGCCCGACCTCTGGAGGAAGATGTTGGGGCGTCTGGGACATACTCTTCGTCAGAGGAGTCATGCAATTCTGAACTCTAGATAGAAATAAATAAACAATGTAACACATATACATGCGTAAATGCACTAAGTTTGATAAACAACGTCATCGAGAGGGATACACGAGTGTAATCACATATTGAAACTTTACTAGTTCGTCCTAGCAGATTCATGTTATTTTGGTATTAGGACAAGTTAGACTCAATACAGCATTCTAACGTAATTCCTTTATTATTTACTAAATGTACTAAATGTAGAAGAGTGGAAAACAGCAAAACAGGCAAGATGCTGCAGCACTCCGGGCACTCCTCTCATGTACTGCGCGCGTGCACAAATAAAGGGGCGAAATCAGAGGGACGGCGGGAGGGACCAACAGTGTTTTGGGAGACGCTGCGATTCAAACTCCGGACAGCAGCTTTAAACAGGCAGGAGACGTGCAATTGAGGTGCATTATGGGAATTATAGTCCGTCTGTTAGAAAAGAAGTAGTCTGTCAGATAAGAAGTGAAACATCTTCAAAAACCTAAGAGAGAAGTTTAGTTGTTTTTGACTAAAGCATCTGCACTTTCTGAAGTTTTGAGGGCTTGACAAGAACTGTAATGCATCGATTGTACGACTCCTAAGGTGTGAAAGTTCAAAATTAAATCAATTTGAGAGATTTTTTGATCCCTAAAAGACTAGAGGGATTCTGCTTCGTACATAGTCTTTAACTGACCTCATTTTTTTTCAATTAACTAATAATTTTGTCAATAAAATGAAAATAAAATGTTAAAAATGACTTCCCAAAACTCAACATGTTGCTTAAGTTTTTAAGTCTTAAGTTTTTAAGTGCATCATTTCAAACCCAAAGATAAGAATAAAAAAACTCAAATTAACCCTTGAAAACAAAACCTGCCATAATTTACAAAAGGCATGTTATCTTTAAACAAAATTGCCAAATTTAGTTTGGCAAGAACCTGCAAAAAAACAGAAAGAATCGTCTGATTTTTCAACTTTCTGATGGTCCTTGAAAAAATCATGTGTGAATTCTGGTTCAAATCAGGATATTTAATCAAAATCACTGAATAGATAAATAGTTTGCATCAGATTCTATAAAAAACTAAAAATTCTGTGTTTATTGGTGCAACTAAGAAGCCATGCATAACGAACCATCATTGGACAAACATTCAAACACTTTTCGGCTGAACTGCAGGCAGTGTTTACACAAAGCAGAGACTGAGGAGAAAAGTTGCCCAAAGATACAACCAGCATGGTGAAACAACTTTCTAGTAACCAGAAAACTGCAGCAGCAGTGACAACATAAACAGACATAGTAATATCTATAGCATGTGGATTTTTTTTCCAGGTTTCTATTGGTGTTTCTGTGGGCAGAAATAATCAGCAGCATTTAACTTTTGGTTTTGTACTTTGTCCCAAACATCTATAAAATAGGGATTTTTCCCCCAGTATTGATAACATCTGTCTCTAAAACTTCTGTAGTGTTCGTGACATTTGGTGAGCACTGACCCAGACAGCCGATGGTTCCGTCCAGGCCGATGTAGTTGAGGTCTGCCTTGGCGGCCTGCCGGTCCCGGGGGTCCTCCTGAGTCCAGTCCTGCATGTCAAACACCTTCTTCTGGCGGTACACTGCGTTGGAGTCAAAGTTGATCTTGGCATCCATGCACATCACTGTTGACAGGCAAGACAAGAGATTGTGGCGTCAGTGGACTCGCTTCATGACACCATCTGCAGCAGTGACAGGTTTCCTTTTTTCCTTCTTTTAACAGCAGAGAGGGCAGGATTGGCTCATATGACAGGTGATTTAAATTTTCACTGGATATCTGTGCTGTCACGGACGACGGCAGCATTTCAGGGATGATTTCACATCTGCAAAGGGTTTCACTCCCTTTAAGGATGTTGAAATCAGTAGCAAACAACGCAGAATGTTAAAAAAAATGGAAGTTTAGATTGCCTTCATCTTAAAACAATATGTGGAGAAGGGCTTTCTTAAGAGTAGAATGCTAATTTTTAGATGTGAATGGATCATTTTAACAGCCTGTGTGGTTCAATGAATACAGCGATGCCACATGGAGGTGAGACTAACAGTTAAGCCTTGATTATACTCCCCTGCAGAAATGGGGGCCACAAGAGGATAATTATACCACTTTTCTACTCTGCTTGGAGAACTCCATTTCACACATGTGCAGTAGGTCATATCTACATATCATATACCGGTACATGCAAAACACTGTCCTTGTGTAGTTGCAGACAAGTGTTGGGTTGAATACATTATTTTGGATTGTGGAAAATGACTAAATTTGTCCCCTCGATCTTCACAAACAGGTGAAACATTACATCGTATGCAAAGTTACTCAGGTTTTCATATGGATTGCAGATATTGCTGCATTTATCTGTAATTTAATGCTTTTTAGTCAAAAAGAAGATTTCAGATAAACTCTTTTACCATTCATGAGGTTTCTAGAGGTACAGATATCTACCCTTCTGGCTGCAGATATCCACAATGAGAATATCTATATTAATATATCAAGTAATAATTATTATTTATAACCAGTCATAACTCTAGTTGAAGATATCTACATTTTGCTTTTATTTTAAAATTGTCCAGACCATCCAGAATGAATGTAGATATTATGAACTGGAATTGTGATAAATCAAAATGTAATTATAATTATGGAAATCTGAGTTTTGACATTGCATATTTCTGTCAAAACCTACAGCAAGTTGGAGGCACTTTGCTTTTCAAATACACTAAAACCGACTTTGGATTGCTGGGCTTTCTGTCGTCAGTATATACTTCATAAGGTCTGTATCTTGCTACGCTAAGCGCTGTGAGATGACACATGTTGTGAATCTGCACTACATAAATAAAACTGAATTGAACCAAACCGTAACTGCACATGATGAGTCGTTTTACCACCATGACCACAAATTCCATTTTCTTAATGACATTATCTTCCACAGCAGCTGAAATGCTTTACTCGACTAATATCCAACAGGAATACAGCAAATATCAGCAGCATTATGCACAACAATTTAAACAAGCAGGGATATAGGTTTGTTTGTTCGGTTTTTAAAGGATCGATACCAACGTCAATTATTGGTAGTCAAGAAAGACAGAAAACCAGTAATTGGAACCGATATGCATTAAATGTATTGTTTCAACAGCATGTGATAGCAGAGAACCTGTCATTCATAACTAGACTTTTATATTAGTAACAGTGACTATAATTTAATATGTAAAACAGAAATAGGAGTGATTAAATTAGTGTACTGATGTGGGATCCACTGAGATCAATCAGCTGGTCAGTCTATTTTCTTAATATTTCAGTCCTTCACCTTTATTGTCCTCTAAGATCTTACAGCTTTATTAATTATCGTTTTCCAGACTCTGTTTCACGTTAATCTGTGGTTGCCTTTTAACTAAGCGGCTACCCGTTAGCTTAGCAGATCAGCTGTGAGAGAAGCTAACTTCCTGGTTTGTGTTTCTTGTCCAGTCATTTCTGAGACCACAGAGTGACGACAGACAGAGAGACCTGAAGTAGAGCCTTTAATTTATAATCAATAAACAAAAAAATGGCAAATATCAGCCACGATAATCAATTTATCCCTGATTCAAACTCGTCACAGTAACATTTGAGGTATCTGCAAGTGTTGTTTTGACTTGTAAAAATGTGAATTACTGTTGAGCTGACTGATTAGAATGGTGTAGATTTCTAGAATAAAAATTAGTCAAAAAGACATTGATGATGAAAATAATAATAATAATGGATGAGATTTATATAGCGCTTTTCTATTTAGGCATACTCAAAGCGCTTCACAATGGATCCATTATTCATTCACTCACACATTCTCACTCTGGTGGTGGTAAGCTACATTTGTAGCCACAGCTGCCCTGGGGCAAACTGACGGAAGCGTGGCTGCCAATCCACGCCTACGGGCCCCTCCGACCACCACCAACATTCACACACATCCATACACCAGTGTGAGAGCAGCACTGGAGGCAAGGCGGGTTAAGTGTCTTGCCCAAGGACACAACAGCACATGCCTAGGCGAGAGCGGGAATCGAACCGCCGACCCTTCGATCACTGGACGACCCGCTCTACCACCTGAGCCACAGCCGCTATCTATATTTTAATTACTGATGGTCAAACTCAACTAATAAATGCTAAATTGACCTGCCATAAATGCTCTCATCTGCAGTGCTGAGCCCAGGAGGAAGAAGCCAGTTTGGATATTAAACCAGATCTCCCCCACACTGCTCACTTTTTATATAATAACACAGCTGTAATTAGAACATATAGTCGCCCCAGAGCACATCTGATTGGTCACATTCATACAAAAGCCCTTGAATTGCAGGACAAGTCATCAAAAATATTCCTCTGGAGGTGTTTTATCACAAAAAGACATTTTGCAAAATCACTTGGACAATTACAGCTTCCATTAACACACTTTCCTCACCTTGGAAATAAAGATTCATTCAGCTATCTCCAAGTCAGATATTATGTTAATAAAGAAGTTAAACAAATGGAGGATACCAATATCATGATTATATGCTATAATATTTAACTACTGGGAGGAAGAATGGGGCCTGAGGATATCTGAGGATGAATGGATTCATATGTCAAGGTCGCCAACACACTCTGGCTTAAATAAAATATTTCTTGCCTCCAAAAATGACCATTTACATAAAAGGAGCTGGCGAGGATGAACTGAATGCTGGGACCAGCGCATTAAAGAAAAGTGTCCGATCATTTGCATCTTTGTGGAAAGAGATTGCAAAAGTAATGATGAAGTCGATTGTTCTTTTGTCCGTATTGGATCGGGACAAAATCAGGGTAAAAAAAAAATTTAAAAATCAGACACAAATGACAGAAGAAAGGAAAAAAACTCCTTCACTGAAATAAACTGCATGAAATATTATGCAAAACATTAAAAAAATAAAAAATACTACAAGGACAGTTCCTCTGAAAAGCGGCTTTAATTACATTTTCCACCTCCGGCTCCAGTGGAACGACCTTCTCTTTTAAACTCAGCTTTAATTCTTTGCTTCAAACTGTTATCTGTGCAGGAAAAGCTGCTTTTTTTAGTAGCACTGTGGCTCTATAGCAACAAAAGCACATCAGCTTTGCTCAAGGGCACCTCTGCAATAACTGGAGAAGAAAGAAGAGCATTCACTTATTATTCTTGTTTTTTTACTTTTCTCATTCAGATTTGATGAGCTTCTAGTGTCTAACCAGCATCTCTTATCTGCTCTGAAGGAAATTTAAGACTAATATTATTATTAACTGGACTTGTGTTGTACACTGCAACTGATGTAATCACATTCTTGTTGTGAATATTTAAGTCAGGATGGACAAAGAAGAAACATCTACTGTGTCCTATTCACACCCATATTTACAGTCAAATTTGTTGACACTTGCCTTGCATATGTGCCTGCATTGTTTTTAATAAAATTGTTCAAAACAGAAAGAAGAAAACAAATATCATAAATAAAATAAATGATAGAAAGAAAATGGCAAAAAATATCATAAAGCAAAGCAAAATATATGTAATTTCTATTACATTTTATGGATAATGCGAGTATAAAATGTAAATAATTGTAGTTATGTTAAACTAACTAAAACTCAAATATGACATTTTTTGTCATTAAAAACTTATTTGTGGATGCTTTTATGTTTTAATAGTGCTTCTTTACTCAAACTCAGTTTTTTTCATTAGTTTTTGCTGCAGAAAAGACAATTTTAAATCGTCAGATTCTGAGAAAAACTTTTAAAAAGCAACATCATTACAAATTAGCAAAACAAAACTACCGCATTTTACGATGTTAAGCCAATTTAACATTGAATAGCAGACTTTAAACATCTGAAATTTGAATGACAGATATTTGTCAAGTCAAAATCACAATTGTACTTCAGATATCATTATTAAAAGGACAAGTAGAAATCTGTAATTCAATTTGCACTAGTCCAAATAATAATAGTAGATGTCTCATAAGTATTTCCACTTGATATTGGTCCAATATTAGTGGATGAGATTGTAAGAAAACACACTGAAAAAGGCAGAAAGTAGTTTGGAGAGAATGAGAACTTCATAAATTAGAGATTTGTGGTTAAAATTTAGTAGACCTTCGGGGTTGGGCTGCTCTGAAATAGCAGTAAAACAAATAAAGTAGTATTTTGAGTCAAAATTAAGTCAAAACTCAAAATTAAGATCTCTGTAATTATATTTTGACGTCAGAATTGAAGGTTCAGATATCTACAACTTCATTTGGACTAGTTCAAACTTAATTTAAAATAATTTAGATACACTGCACTTCAGCATTAAAATCTCTACCTCCTCATTATCTATGGCACTGTACCTCTTTCTATTCATCTGTTTTATTTAAAATAACTGTTCCTTTTTTAATGTCTTACTGTTATTGTACACCTTTGAGTACAGACACTTTGCATTTCACTGCACATACTGTGTGAGTATGTGAAAAACAAAACCTCAAAGGGGCCATGTGGATATCTGCAGCAGAACTGATAAACCTCATGTGTAATTTGTCTTAGGAAGAATTTAATTAAGAATATCTGCAATACATAACCAGTGTGGCTACACAGCTAGCCATATTTTACACTATATGAAGCAGAAAGAGAAGATAACCACCTTTTCTTTATAATAATAACCATTAATGACCATTTTCTTGAAGTGATATGACGTTAATCGAGCATAAGGACCCAACTTGTCATCAGGCTAATGTGAGCGCTGCTGGTCTGATGGTCATTAACTGTACCGGTGTCCGTTAACACAAAGGTCAGCTCTTCATACGAGTGTGCTGCAGAGCTGCCATCCCTGCCGGAGGAGCTCATCGCTGTGCATTAGACAAAGTCATTAACTCTGACTCCCCGACCTTTTCTAAAGGCTACGCCGGCATGTGGACATACGTTCGGACTCGTGGAAACACAGCAAATTACTGATTTCAGCAAACAAGGTTTCACGTCTGGACCAAAAGGCTGCTATTAGTCTCTGTATATGCAGCAGGGAGGCTGTTTTTGATGGCTAACACAAATAATAAAAACTTGATAAACTGATGATTATTTTATTATAAATTAGTTTTCTCTGTTTGGGTTTTGTTTGTTGTTTTGGGATTTGTGGACATTCAGAAAACAAAAAGGCAAAAACCAGACTGATCCTTGAAGATTTTCAGACTCCGACAGATGCTTAAAAAAAAAAGAAAAAAGAAAGAAAGATCTGATTAGGTCAGCATTCCCAAAGCAGACGCATAACTCAGGCTTTTTGACGTCTCTATCAGGTCTTGTGTTTTGCGGCAGAATAAAAAATACCCGACACCACACTGGTATTCATTAAAATACCATAATGGGCTCTTTTTGCTGTATAAGGGCGATGTGGCGGAACATGTATAGAAACAGACACGAGAGAACAGCAGCGAGTGAAAATTCTGCTGCATCAGTGACAAGTTTTAAACGTTATTTTGTCGCTGAAGCCTGAAGAGACTGTAAATGTGCACCATTCTACTCGTTTTTAAACAAAAAATCTCCCCTTTCTGTGACAGCTCGGCTTTTCACTCGATCTTTCGGAGCAACACATCCATAAACACTTCTGATTTCTGCAGATTTTAAAAGCTGGATCTGAGACCACATTCGGCTGTGATGGTCAACATTCTAATCCGGGGATATGAAATGTAAAATGCATTATTTCACGTGTTAGGAGTGTGCGTACCGATGCCAGAGGAGTCCTCCACCATGGGGTTGATCTCCACCATGGACGCGTCGTACTTGATGAACACGTTGTACAGTTTGATCATGTTCTCTGCTGCCTCGTTCACCAGAGCCGGTGGGAAGCCCATCTTCTGAGCGACCTGCAAGAGACACACAGAAATGACGTTTATTTACAGAGGTGATTGATTTAAACAGTGGATCTAATGACAGATGACAGAGGAATGTCTTTAATTTTTTCTTCTGGCAGAGCCATATCTGTTTGTTGAAAGCAAAGGAGCCGTGCTTGACAGATTTTTGGGTGGTGCTCAGTGGAGCTTGTGTGTGAGGTCACCAGGCAGAAGCCACTAGTGCAGCCTGGTGAAAGCAGTGCACCAGCACGGCTGTGGCTCAGGTGGTAGAGCGGGTTGTCCAATGATCGAAGGGTTGGCGGTTCGATTCCCGCTCTCGCCTAGTCATGTGCTGCATGCCGAAGTTTCCTTGGGCAAGATTCTGAACCCCGAATTACCTACCAGTGACTGTTCCACTGGTGTGTGAATGTATACTGACTGATGTTGCAGGTTGATTAGCAACCTGCACATTAGTGTGTGAATGTGTGTGTGTGTCTGGGTGAATGGGAGCAATTGTTGTAAAAAGCGCTTTGAGTACTCTGATGAGTAGAAAAGCGCTATATAAGAGCAAGTCCATTTACCATTTACCAAGTGAGAACTGCGCCAGGGGGCTGGCCCGAGCAGCAAACGGTCATGGGTCATCGCTTCTCGGCCTTCTGGCTAAGATCAAGCGTTGTACCGGAGACTCGCACCAGCTACTGAGCAGTTTCTACTCACCATGAAGATGGCCGCAGAGGCCGCACCAGAGCAGCAGATCCCCAGGGTCGGGCTGAGATATACCCTGCGATTCCAGGTGGCTTCAACTGAAGAAAATGCTTCGTCCCGAATGTGGTTCTGCAGGACCGTCAGTATAGAACATCTCCTTTTTAAGGTGGAAGACGTGCTGTGTATTCAGTGGAACCCCCAGGTCAAGGCTTCTGACGTCACGTGGAGAGGAGAAGAGTTATACCAACGAGCAGCAGAGCGATGCAGGAACACGGCATCAATGTGGCCTCTCGCCTTGTATAAGGTTTGGAATTTGGATCGGCCGAATTTTAAGGTTGTTACTGTACATATGTACAACCCTTTTGTCACTGACCTGCAAATTTCGTCTTTCCTGAGTCAGTACGGGGAGGTGGTGACGGCGGCAAGGTATGTCCACGCTCCCTTGGGAGTTTGGATGAGCAGGTGGCAGTTTCAGATGCTGTTGAAGGCTGACCCAGACGGGCCCAACGAACTTAAGCACCCGCCCGTGGGGCGGGGACAGGGGTTACTTGTACTATGCATGGCAACCTGCTTTCTGCCGCCGCTGTCGGCAGTCGGGTCATGCAGAGACGTCGTGTGCCGGAGACCGTTGCCGCTTCTGTGGGCAGGGAGGACACGAGGCAAAGGACTGCAGTGCGCCGAGGGCGTGCCATGGTTGCAGCGGCTTAGGACATCTGTACCGGGACTGCCTGATCCGTGCGAGGACCTTTGCAGAGGTTGCCAGAGGTGTGAGACCAGAGGGAGCCTCGAAGAGTGCCGGCGCTTCCAGGGAGGGAGAGTGTGCTGCAGGAAGTGGGAATAGCGTGGCTGTCCCTGTGGGAGATCAAGGGGGAGGCCCATCGACCTCGGACGGCCTCCGGGTGGTTTCCCCGGCGGCTACCCCTGTCCCAGTCCAACTTGAGGTGAAACAAGGAGTGCGTAGAGGATCGCAGGCCTTTGATGCGGGTCCTCCTGCTGAACAGGGCCTGCACAGCAAGAGGTCAAGGGGGGAAGAGACAGTTAAGACTGGTGGGTTGAATGTGGGGGGTTGTGAGGGCGGAGGGCCCGGTCAAGCAGTAAGAGGCGCAGCAGGGGCTGAAGAGGGACAAACGCAAGAGGGGGAAGGGTTGAATGAAGAACAGTCTGAGGCTGGCGTGGAGGACCCGCTCACGCCAGGATTTGAATTGGAACTAGAACTTACCCCGGACCTTACGATGGTTCCTTCACCTTTGGGGAACGATGTGTATGAGGGACCCAATAGGCCGTCGTCCTCGCCGAATACTGTGCCCTTTTCCTGGGCCGAGCAGATGGACAGCATGGACCTGTATGATCAATAGGGGTTTTTTATTGCCAGGATTATTTCTTTTTGATGTCAAATATGGGTTCTTTTAATGTAATGTCGTTGAATGTGAGGGGCATGAGGGACCCTGTTAAAAGGAGGGTCTTTTTTGATTATGTGGGCTCCTTTCGAGCAGATTTTTGTTTTTTGCAGGAGGTCCACTTACGGGATGTCAGGGATAAGGGTATTTGTATGCA
Source organism: Acanthochromis polyacanthus (assembly GCF_021347895.1). Taxonomy (NCBI): domain Eukaryota; kingdom Metazoa; phylum Chordata; class Actinopteri; family Pomacentridae; genus Acanthochromis; species Acanthochromis polyacanthus. Next base: position 7,406,575 of record NC_067126.1, on the reverse strand, counting down.
AGAGTGGGGTAGGGGGGCTGCGGTCTGGAGTGTTGGGGGAGTTCACTCTACTGGGGTTGGGATTCTGTTTGGATCAAGGGCCATGAAAGTGGACAATGTTGTGGATATTTCCCAGGGGAGGGTTTTGGGAGCTGATGTGTCGTGGGGGTCACTGAAGCTCAGGATCGTTGTGGTGTACGGGTCACAAACTCCAGTAGAGAGGCAGGAGGTTTTTGGACTGCTGGAACCCCACCTCGCCACAAACAGGCAGGTCATTGTCGGGGGTGATTTTAATGTTGAGTTGGGGAGTGGGGGGGTCGAGCATGGCCGGGGAGCGATACATATCATGGTTGTTTGAGGGACATGGTTTGGTGGATGGGGGTAAGGCAGTCCGGCCAACGGCCGACGGACCCACATGGCACAACTAGCGTGAGGTAGTAAAGCGTCTGGACTACGTGTTTTTTTCGGGGTCTTTAAGTTTGTTGGCAGGCAAGGCGTTCCCTGTCTGCTTCACCCATCACCATGGGCTATTGTTTCAGGTAGGCTCGTCTCTGCCTCTTTTTGGGCCTGGCTACTGGCGCCTTAACATCAGCGTGTTGGAGGAGGCTACTTTCAGAAGGCAATTCTTGTGGTTTTTTTAGGGGCCTTTTGGAACTCAGACCCATGTGCTCTGGGGTTTCTGCATGGTGGGAAATAGCAAAGGAGCGCTTCAAGCGCTTTTGCCTGAAGTACTGCAAGGCTAGGAAGAGGAGAACAAGAAGACGATTGTCTCTTTTGCAGCAACAGCTCGAGGTGGAATATGCCAGGGGTAACTGCAGGGGTGAGGTAGACCTACAGGTCTGCAACACCCTGAAGTCTCGGCTCAGGGAGTTTTATGAACAAGACGCTCGCGCACATCTGGTGCGGTCGCGGAGAGAGCAGCATGAAAAGTCGGAGGCGTGCTCTGCGGCTTTTTTCAGCTCAATTCGTGCAGACAGAAACAAGTTCCGACTGCAGTTAAAGATGCCCAGGGACGGCTCACTACAGACGTGAGTGAAATGGTGAGTGTCTCTATCGACAACTATCGGGCTTTTTTTAAGGGGAGGGAGGTTGGCGAGGACGGGGCTGAGGGATTTCTGGGCCTGCTCACTCGGCGGGTGCCACGCGACATAGCACGGGCTATGGAGGCCCTGCTCTCACTCACTGAACTTGAGGCTGCGCTCCGTCGGATGAGGAGAAAGACAGTCCCCGGTATTGATGGGCTTCCAGTGGAATTTTACATTGTTTTCTGGGATGTGCTAGGGCCGAAGGTGTTGGAGGTTTTTAATGAGGTGCTGCATAGTGGTGGAATGGGGAAATCTTTGGCCACCGGGGTTATCTCCCTCCTATACAAGAAAGGGGACCGGGCAGATCCGGGGAACTGGCATCCACTGACTATGCTGTGTGTGGACTACAAGCTCTTAGCAAAAGTCCTTGCGGACCGACTCGGCACGGCGCTGTCGCATGTGATCCATGTGGAGTAGACATGTGGGGTGAAGGGGTGCTCGGTGAGGTGGAACCTTCAGCTGGTCCGGGACGCAATTGCTTGGTCAGAGGACCGTAACTTGCCACTAATGGCTGTGGCCCTCGATCAGCAAAAGGCGTTTGACAGGGTACACCGGGGTTTTATGTTCAGGGGGTTGGAGAGGATGGGTTTCGGCCGCATTTTTGTGGGGTGGTTGCGGACTTTGTACACAAATGTGAGGAGCATGGTGACGATAAATGGTCACCTGGGGAAGGTTTTTGGGGTACACTCTGGGGTGAGGCAGGGGTGCCCGCTCTCTCCTCTGCTGTACGTTTTGTACATAGAACCCCTCGGAGAGGCCATTCGTGCGGATCAGGGGATCAGAGGGTTTTTGGTGCCAGGAAGTGGGGGCACACAGGTGAAGCTGTCCCAGTACGCGGATGATATGACGTTGCTGCTGGACAGTGTGTGCTGCAGTGGTTGTCCTTTTATGTCTGTGTCTTTTCATTCCACAAGGCCAGAGAAGGGTGCACCGTCCCCAGCGGCACTGCAATGCCGGGTCGATGCGTGGAGTGAAAGGAGCAAGCCCCTGGTTCAGCTCCCAGTGCTAAAAATCCGTTTAATATGTAGTCCTCACATGGAGCACATATCAGAGATATTAAACTGATAAGAACAGATACTACACTTGATCTTAGCCAAAAGGCCGAGAAGCGATGACCCATGACTGTTTGCTGCCCGGGCCCAGCCCCCTGGCGCAGTTCTCACTTGTGCTGGTGCACTGTTTTCACCGGGCTGCACTAGTGGCTTCTGCCTGGTGACTCCACACACAAGCTCCACTGAGCACCGCCCAAAAATCTGTCAAGCACAGCTCCTTTCCTTTCAACAAACAGATATGACTCTGCCAGAAGGCAATGCCTGCCAAAAATAGGATAAACTCGTTGGAGTCACTCTCCACGGAAGTCTTTAGTAAAAGGTGAAAGACTTGTGCGTTATAGTGTGAATGAAGGCCTTGGCCGTCCGCAGTCTAGATTAAAACCATTCTCTCTTCAAACTGATTTGCGTAAGCATTACGGCGCCACACAAGTAGCTCACGCTGCAGGCTTTGTTTGACGGCTTTGGGTTCATTGTCTGACCTCTGTCATAACACGGCTCCAAGGCCATGACATAAGACAAAAGGAGTGCTCTTTCAAAAATAATCAATTTATTACAAATGAAAGTAGAATAAACAAAGAATAAATGCAAGCATGAGGTGTGTCTCGTCTATACTGTCAGTAGTGTGTATGTGGCTGTGTGGAAATGATGTGGTGCAAGGTGTTGTAAAGTGCACTCAACAGAAGAAAGGAACATAAATGGTGCATTGGGCGTCGGCGGCTGGAGCCAGGAGCAGAGAGCGACCAGCGTCAGCCCGCAGACAGACCACAGGAAGCAAGTATATATAGTAGAAGTGGAGCAGTGGGCCCAGGTGCTCCACATCTCAATCATCTCTCCTGGCCACTCCCAGCACCTTAGAGAGAACAGCTGTTATCAATTCACCCAACAGGCAGATACACACGGGGTTGTCACCCCCCCCATAAAGTCGGGGCTCCAAGGGAGTCACCGGCTCCAAACCATCCAGACCACCAAAAATATACTCATACCACCAACAAAAGTGACCAAATAATCTATAACTATAAATGTCAAAATCCCCAAATCCAGTGTTAAACAAGGAATGAATACAAATCCAATGTTTTATGTCCACCCAACAGTGCGCCGCGTAAACTACCCCGTCCACTCTCAGCAACCCCGGTACCTGAGAAGCAAATTAAGAGAAGAGAGCAGAGCAGCAACACCACCACACACAAGGCATCAATAAAACACAATCAAGGAAACTACAGGTTAGAGGTCATGGCATAGGTGCATGGGACAAAGCATCTGCCATGACCTGTCCCTCTAATATGTAAAATGGCAGCCCAGCTGTGGAACTGCAGGCCTGAGATTTAAAGATAGTGAGCTTTCTTCAGGCGCCTGAAGAGTTGCGGCTGGTGTCGGCTGAAGAGGAGCAGGTCTCACAATCTGGTTCGGCTTCCCTGTTAACTGACACACGACAGGTTTTTATAAATGCAGATACATCTCTCTTTATGTGTGGCCAAAAGAAATGTCTTGAAACGTGCAAATATGTTTTCCTGACACCAAAGTGTCCACTATCGTCATGTGCCACATTCAGCACCAAAGCCCGGAACCACCAACTGGAAAATAGCCTCGCCAACATAATCACAGCCGAGGTGCGTCCACTTCCTAAACAACAAGCCATCCTGCACACAGTAGCCACTGGCCGTAGCGTTTACTTCAGTTGCAGGTAAAACTCGACCAAGCATTTCCTTTAATGAAGGATCATTCTGCTGCTCATGCATCAGCGCACTGGCTGACACAGCCAGAGGAAAATCAGACAGCGATGGAACCTCCGTTGTAATGTCATCATCACTGCGGTTTGACATAGTCTCAGCTTTACTCATGCTACGTGTTACAAAGTTACTAGTTCTCTAACAGTAACAAGTGTTCAACAAACCCCAACCAAAAGCGACCTGCCACCACCACAAAACCAAAAGGACACTACATGGCCTTCAGCCACAAACCCAGTTACTGTAACGATTAGGAAAGTAGCACCACATTCGTCCAATGCAGCATCAACCAAGACAGCACACACAAAAATGGGCTGAAACAACCACACAATCCAAAATGTCACACTGTAGCCAACCACGACACACAAATGTTGACACCTCACACCTGAGGATCAACCATCAAATGACTCAAATGTTGAAACAACCACATTAAATCCAAAGCTTAATCAAGTTGTTGCGATGACTGATAAAGATGACCAAAGCATTAACTCATGGGAAACAAGACTGATGCTACTAAAACTCCTTACCTCTTAACTGAGACACATGGCAGACCAAAACCCAAGATAACAGTGGACCGGAGCCTCACCAACTGTTCCATTGTACAGTTTTCCAAATTCTCCTCAGACAGAGAAGCAATAAATGACTCAACTTCTGACATTTTGAGGATTAATCAAAAACAGCTACAGCATTAAACAGTTTTACACCGGAACAGGACCTGTCAGGCACCACAAGGCCACCGTGTGCGTCCGGAGAATCACCCCGAGTCAGTATGGATGGAGTTCTCCCGCTGTCTAATAAACCAAACCCCGCTATCTAACTCCTCCCTAGTCTTCATGCAACGACTAGCGGCGGGTTCTTATGCACCGTTGACCACTGGTCCGGTTGGGCGACTAGCACGCCAGCAACCCTCCCGATACCATGGACATGCTCCCAAGCAAAGCTTTAACCGCATGCGTCACAGCACTACCAAGCCCCACACAACGAACCCAAAAGGGGAGCGCTGCTACAGCCTACAGGGGAAAACTCCACACCATGTGATAACAAAACACACGAGGATGCCTTACCTGACTCTCCTGCTACATGTGCAAACAAAACTGCAGCCGCAAATCAACGCTGAGTGCACAGGGTAAGTAAACAATCAAACATGCATTAATATAATGACCAACTTACCCTGATCACCAGCCAAAATCAGTTGTGCTCCTCTCCAAAGTCCCCACAAATGCACGTAAAAAGAACAAAATGTTTAAAGTAGGGCTGGACCCAAATATCCCGAATATCCGGATATTCGTTCGCTACGGCACTATCCGGATATTAATTTGGTATCCGAATATTCGCCCCCCCACCCCCCGTTGGACGTTACCGGGCAGAAAGAATATGCCGCGTTACTGTCTTCCCTCCGCCTTCGGCCCACATCGGCACTTATCGGCTCATCTCATCATGTGATCACACAAACATATACACATATGTCTATGTGATCACTCCCTCCTCCCCCCAGACGAAAATATTCGGACCTCGTCTCTTCCCTGCGCCTTCGGCCCACTTCGGCTCATCCCGCCGTGTTCTTCGGCTCATTTTGGCTCCTCCATTCGTGTTTGTAAACACCACCCGAATGGCCAGGTGGCTGCCGACTCTGACGTCGCACTTCACTTCGTTGCATAAACACAAGACAAGATGCCGAAGACCTCTGCTGAAGACAAAACAAAGGCAATGAAGGTCGGTTTACACTGGGTTCAATCTGTCATCAGGAAATGTTGGCCAGAACTTTCTAAAAATGAAAAACGATCCGAATTTTCGGGCCGTCTGTGTCACAAGCCGCCGCCGCCGCCACTACCGCGCCGCACCCCATCCCATCCCACCCCCCACCCCTCCCCCCTCCGTCGGACGTTACGGGGCGGAACGAATATTCGGATATTCGTCTTTAATAGGGCCCCAATATTCGGAGGCCAGAAACCACTATTCGGGCCAGCCCTAGTTTAAAGCCAACGTAAATATAGAAACAAAAGAAAATCAGTGCACCAAACAATTTTACACACGTGCGCTCTCGCCGGCACAAAGCACCAATTAACAACTTCCCATCTAAATACAACAGCAAACAAACAAATCACAGATTCACAAAAAGCAAAAACTCCTCACAAACATATTTAACCAAATCAAGTCCCGACCAACCAAAAACAAATTGCACAACAAATTATTTGACTGTTGCCAATAAGCAACACTTCAAACAAACCAACTCACGCAATCAAACGGGAACAAAGCATCCCGGACGAGCCCCCATTTTGTCATAACCCGGCTCCAAGGCCATGACAAAAGACAAGAGGAGTGCTCTTTCAAAAATGATCAAACAATTTATTACAAATGAAAGTAAAATAAACAAAGAATAAATGCAAGCATGAGGTGTGTCTCGTCTGTACTGTCAGTAGTGTATATGTGGCTGTGTGGAAATAATATGGTGCAAGGTGTTGTAAAGTGCACTCAACAGAAGAAAGGAACATAAATGGTGCATAAGGCGTCGGCGCCAGGAGCCAGGAGCAGAGAGCAACCAGCGTCCACTCCAAGACAGATCACAGGAAGCAAGTACAGTGCCTTGTGAAAGTATTCGGCCCCCTTGAACTTTTCAACCTTTCGCCACATTTCAGCCTTCAAACATAAAGATATAAAATTTTAATTTTTTGTCAAGAATCAACAAGTGGGACACAATCATGAAGTGGAACGAAATTTATTGGATATTTTATACTTTAACAAATAAAAACCTGAAAAGTGGGGCGTGCAATATTATTCGGCCCCCTTGCATTAATACTTTGTAGCGCCACCTTTTGCTGCAATTACAGCTGCAAGTCGCTTGGGGTATGTCTCTATCAGTTTTGCACATCGAGAGACTGAAATTCTTGCCCATTCTTCCTTGCAAAACAGCTGGAGCTCAGTGAGGTTGGATGGAGAGCGTTTGTGAACAGCAGTCTTCAGCTCTGCCCACAGATTCTCCATTGGATTCAGGTCTGGACTTTGACTTGGCCATTCTAACACCTGGATACGTTTATTTGTGAACCATTCCATTGTAGATTTGGCTTTATGTTTTGGATCATTGTCCTGTTGGAAGATAAATCTCCGTCCCAGTCTCAGGTCTTTTGTAGACTCCAACAGGTTTTCTTCCAGAATGGTCCTGTATTTGGCTCCATTCATCTTCCCATCAATTTTAACCATTTTCCCTGTCCCTGCTGAAGAAAAGCAGGCCCAAACCATGAGGCTGCCACCACCATGTTTGACAGTGGGGATGGTGTGTTCAGGGTGATGAGCTGTGTTGCTTTTACGCCAAACAGATCGTTTTGCATTGTGGCCAAAAAGTTGGATTTTGGTTTCATCTGGCCAGAGCACCTTCTTCCACGTTTGGTGTGTCTCCCAGGTGGCTTGTGGCAAACTTCAAACCAGACTTTTTATGGATATCTTTGAGAAATGGCTTTCTTCTTGCCACTCTTCCATAAAGGCCAGATTTGTGCAGTGTACGACTGATTGTTGTCCTATGGACAGGCTCTCCCACCTCAGCTGTAGATCTCTGCAGTTCATCCAGAGTGATCATGGGCCTCTTGGCTGCATCTCTGATCAGTCTTCTCCTTGTTGGAGGTGAAAGTTTAGAGGGACGGCCGGGTCTTGGTAGATTTGCAGTGGTCTGATACTCCTTCCATTTCAATATGATTGCTTGCACAGTGCTCCTTGAGATGTTTAAAGCTTGGGAAATCTTTTTGTATCCAAATCCGGCTTTAAACTTCTCCACAACAGTATCTGGGACCTGCCTGGTGTGTTCCTTGGTCTTCATGATGCTCTCTGCACTTTAAACAGAACCCTGAGACTATCACAGAGCAGGTGCATTTATATGGAGACTTGATTACACACAGGTGGATTCTATTTATCATCATCAGTCATTTAGGACAACACTGGATCATTCAGAGATCCTCACTGAACTTCTGGAGTGAGTTTGCTGCACTGAAAGTAAAGGGGCCGAATAATATTGCACACCCCACTTTTCAGTTTATTTGTTAAAAAAGTATAAAATATCCAATGAATTTCATTCCACTTCACAATTGTGTCCCAATTGTTGTTGATTCTTGACAAAAAATTAAAATTTTATATCTTTATGTTTGAAGCCTGAAATGTGGCGAAAGGTTGAAAAGTTCAAGGGGGCCGAATACTTTCACAAGGCACTGTAGTAGAAGTGGAGCAGCGGGCCCAGGTGCTCCACATCTCAATCATCTCTCCTGGCCACTCCCAGCACCTTAGAGAGAACAGCTGTTATCAATTCATCCAACAGGCAGACACACACGGGGCCGTCACACCTCACAGTGTGTGCTGCAGTGGTTGTCCTTTTATGTCTGTGTCTTTTCATTCCACAAGGCCAGAGAAGGGTGCACTGTTCCCGGCGGCACTGCAGTGCCGGGTCGATTGCTATTGATCGTACCTTGACAGCCTGCTCCATCTTAATGCCCTCCACAATGTCGATGGGCTCCTTCACAATGGCGTCTGGGTTTTCCGCCGCAACATCTTCGATGTTCACGCCCCCCTGCGAGCTGCCAATCAACACTGGGCCCTGTGGGACACAAGTGGGAGTTAAGAGGGGTTTAATGCTCAGAGTTACTGCACTATTTCAATTTCTCAATCTGTGAGCCTCATTCAGACAAGATTTATGAGTCTACTGGAGGTGAGCAATTACATTATGGCTGCTCCAGTCACTGATTTTGGGAACTGCTCATGAAATCAGCCAAACTATCTCCTGTTCAATCAGCTAACTGAATGCTCCTCCTGTTAATTAAATCATTGCAGCTTCACATTTTAAAACAAAACTCTGATTTTCTTTCTCCTGCATTGTAGCACCCTGGAGAAATTTGCTGCCATAAAATGTTTCATCAGGCATGTTTCTAAACCCGATCAACAACAGAAAGTTACATAACTACACATTAAAAACTCTACTGCTGGCTTCACTTTAAAGTACAGTTGCACTCAATCTACAGATTTCAAGAAATCCATTGGTTTTGTCCAGAAAGAAAACCCATCTCAAGTCTTTGAATGCTGTTTTGTCTGACTAACAATTCAAAATTCTTCACACTGAAGTGATTTAAACACCTGGAAGACACATTATCTTCAAAAAAATAAAACATAATTCCCAAATTACACCAGTTATAAAGTATAAAAACAGGGAGAATCAATGGATTTTTGACTTTAAAGTGATTCTTAATCATGTAGTGAACAGTTTCATTCGGAAAATGAACCAAATCTATGTCTAACATTGTGATAATTCATCAAAATGACAAAAATGGCTCATAGTGGAGCAAGTTTTTAGAAGGTACTTTAGAAGGTAGATGAAGAAGATTCCTTCAGGAAATCAATCGGTGGTTTTGTCCATAAAGAAACCCCATCTCAAATCTTTGAACACTGTTTTGTCTAACCAACGGTTCAAAATTGTTTCCATTGAAGTGATTTAAACACCTGAAAGCCACATTATCTTCAAAAAAAGTAGATGAAGCGTGTGAAAAAATTGCCAAATTACATCATTTAGCAGTCAGAAACTGCAATAACAGCAAGAATCGTTGGATTTTCAACTTTCTAATAGTTCTTAGTCATTTCTGAAAATTCATCAAAATCACAAAAATGGCTTCTAATGGAGCAAGTTTTGAGAAGGTACATTAAGTGAATTCTTTCCAGAAATCAATTCTTCATCCATAAAGAAAACCCCTCTAAAGTTTTTGAATGTTGTTTTGTCTGACCAATGGTTCAAAATTCTTCACATTGAAGTTATTTAAACACAGAAAAAGACACATTATCTTCAAAAAAATAAATAATGTAAAAAAAACTGCCAAGTTACACCATTTTTCAGTCAAAAACTCTAAAAACAGGAAGAATCATTGGATTTCTTACTTTAAGGTAGTTCTAATCATGTGTCATGTGCTCCATTGGGAAAATTGACCTAATCCAAGCCTAAAATTGGGATAATTCATCAAAATCTCTGAATATTTGCCAATTTTGCATCAAATTCTATAAAAACAAAAAATTCCATGCTTCTTGGTGAATTGGAATAACCATGACTGACTCAGCTCAGACCTTCTTCTTCTTTTCCTTTTGGCTTTTCCCTTCAGGGGTCGCCACAGTGAATCAATTGTCTCCATCTAACCCTGTCTTCTGCATCCTCTTCTCCCATACCAACTACCTTCATGTCCTCTTTAACCACATCCATAAACCTCCTCTTTGGTTTTCCTCTAGGCCCCCTACCTGGCAGTGGGAAACTCAGCATCCTTCTACCAATATATTCACTCTCTCTCCTCTGGACATGTCCGAACCATCTCAGTCTGGCCTCTCTGACTATCTCCAAAGCTTCTAACATGTGCTGTCCTCTGATGTACTCATTCCTGATCCTATCCATCCTGGTCACTCCCAAAGAGAACCTCAGCATCTTCACTTCTGCTACCTCCAGCTCTGCCTCCTGTCTTTTCCTCAGGGACACTGTCTCCAAACCAAACAACATGGCTGGTCTCACCACAGTTTTGTAAACCTTTCCTTTCATTTCAGCTGAAACTCTTCTATCACACCTGACACTTTTCTCCAGTCGTTCCAGCCTGCCTGTACACGCTTCTTCACCTCTTTTCCACACTCTCCATTGCTCTGGACTGTTGAACCCAAGTACTTAAAATCCTCCACCTTCTTGATCTCTTCTCCCTGTAACCTCACTCTTCCACTTGGGTCCCTCTCATTCACACACAGATAATCCGTCTTGCTGCGGCTAACCTTCATTCCTCTCCTTTCCGGGGCAAACCTCCACACCTCTAGCTTCCCCTCCACCTGTTCCCTGCTCTCACTACAGATCACAATGTCATCTGCAAACATCATAGTCCATGGAGACTCCTGTCTAACCTCGTCTGTCATCCTGTCCATCACCATAGCAAACAAGAAGGGGCTCAGAGCTGATCCCTGGTGTAGTCCCACCTCCACCTTGAACTCCTCTGTCACACCTACAGCACACCTCACCACTGTCTTACAGTCCTCATACATGTCCTGCACCACTCTAACATACTTCTCTGCCACTCCAGACTTCCTCATACAAAACCACAGTTCCTCTCTGGGCACCCTGTCAGAAGCTTTCTCCAGATCTACAAAGACACAATGCAGCTCCTTCTGACCTTCTCTGTACTTCCCTACCAACATCCTCAAAGCAAATATTGCATCTGTTGTACTCATTCTTGGAATGAAACCATACTGCTGCTCACAGATGTTCACCTCTGCCCTTAGTCTAGCTTCAACTACTCTTTCCCATAGCTTCATCCTGTGGCTCATCAGCTTTATTCCTCTGTAGTTGCCACAACTCTGCACATCTCCCTTGTTTTTAAAGATGGGCACCAGCACACTTCTCCATTCCTCGGGCATCTTCTCACTATCTAAGATCCTGTTGAACAACCCATTCAGAAACTCTACTGCTACCTCTCCGAGACACTTCCATACCTCCACAGGTATATCATCAGGACCAAGTGCCTTTCCACTTTTCATCCTCTTCAATGCCCTCCTCATTTCATCTTTACTAATCTTTGCTACTTCCTGGTCCACAACAGTCACCTCTTCTACTCTTCGTTCCCTCTCATTTTCCTCATTCATCAACTCTTCAAAGTACTCTTTCCATCTTCCCGTCACACTATTGGCACCTGTCAACACACTTCCATCCTTATCCTTTATCACCCTAACCTGCTGCACGTCCTTCCCATCTCTGTCTCTCTGCCTTGCCAACCTGTACAGATCAGTCTCTCCCTCCTTACTGTCCAACCTCGCATACAAGTCATCGTAAGCCCCTTGTTTGGCCTTTGCCACCTCTACTTTCACCTTACGCTGCATCACCCTGTACTCCTGTCTACTCTCTTCAGTCCTCTCAGTGTCCCACTTCTTCTTAGCTAATCTCTTTCTCTGGATCCACTCCTACACCTCCTTATTCCACCACCAAGTCTCCTTATCTCCTTTCCTTCCAGATGACACACCAAGTACTCTCCGACCTGTCTCCCTGATCACATTTGCTGTAGTTGTCCAGTCATCAGCTGAGACCAAACGTGACATATTAATAATTCAAGGACTTTTCAGTTGAGCTGCAGAATGTGTATAAACAGAACAGAGCTGTTGGACGATACATTCAGGAGACTTCAAGAAATCGACTAGTGGTTTCATCTAAATGAACCAAACATAAGCCTAAAATTGTGAAAATTTATAAAAATCACTTAAATCTACACGTCTCATTGATAATTTGCCAAAAAATAACCCATTTTGCAACAGATTGTGTGAAAGCAAAAAAATTTTGGGCTTCTCCGTGCAACAGAAAAAACACAACTGACTCAGCTGAGACCAACGGTGACGCAGTAAAAATTCAGGGACATGTGTAAAAACAGAAATAAATAGAAACAAATATCAGACACAGTGAGACCCAAATACAACTTATTTGATCAATAACATAATGCAAAATTGCTTTAAAAAAGGCTTATAGATAGTGGTGCAACGGATCATCATTGACCCGTGATCCGTTCGGATCGACGTCATCGGTTCGGCACACATGTGACCCGCGGATCGATTTCTTAAAAAAAAAAAAAAAAAAAAAGTTGTGCTCCGTCTGCACGCAGCTTGTGGCGAGCGGAGAAAGGAAGAGAGCAGACATGGCCAGCGGAGGAAAGGAGGAGCTTGAACGCCCCGCGACACTTAAATCCCCTCTATGGGAGCATTTTGATTTCCCTGTCAAATATGACGACGAAGGAAAGAAGTCAGTGGAAAAAAACGCGACGGTGTGTAGGCACTGTGGCATAAGAAAGCCATATGACCGTGGCAACACATCCACACATTTGAAGTGACATCGAACAATAAACAGACAAAACGTATGGTTATTTTTTTTTTTTGCTGATCCGAAAAATGATCCGAACCGTGACTCTTTATCCAAGGACCGATCCCATCAGTGAGTTTAGTGATCCGTTGCACCACTACTTATAGAGGAGCAAGTTGTTGGACGTTACATTCAGCGCATTGAAACATCTTTCTAGATGGGATGCAGTCAGACGTTGTAAAATACAGTGTGCAGAGCAACCTTTTTTTTTCCAAGTATTGGCAACATCTAGCGCCAAAATGCCGTACATGTTGACTCCAATTTTTTCCGTATTTGTAAAATAAATAACCAAAGAAATCAACTGCAGTTTCTGTTTATGATTTATGGCCTTATATTGGTGCCATAGTGCACAGAAGACATTGTTTCCATAGAGGTGCAGGACTTTAAATTGCAGTAAAAATGAGCCCATAGGGAGCAAAAATGTGACAGTAGCAAAAAATAAGTAAATAAAGAAAAAAATGCCCAGAAACCCAATAAATCCACACATTCGAGAAGCTGGAGAGAACAAATTTTTCTCCGTTTTGCTTGCAAAGTGACACAAAACATTAATGAATCGAGCATCACATCAGTTGACCATCAGCTGCCTGACAATAGAATAATCCCTTCGGCTTTAAATTGCGCTGACTGTGAAGCACAGCAACATTTGAATCGTGACTCTTCAGGGATTTTTTAGAGAATCTTTGTTCCAAAGACTCCCACCTTAGAAGAGTTTCTTTTGTCTTTACTTTGCTGTAGGCGACGTGATTATAACACTAAGAAAACGGAGCTCAAGTGAAGATCTTCACTGTTTTTTCCTCTTTATAGCAATTTAATATATAATGTATGGTAACTGTCTTGTTATGCAGCACAAACAGAACTCTGCACCACACTTCACATGTACTTTTCGTCCAATTTAATACACTTTAACATGGCATAATTGCTTTGAAACATCCTCACTTTAGTTTTATTGCCTCTTGCAAAGTAATGTACATGTCCATGGTGACTTCTCTAAAATAAAGTTATCAGGGAAATTAAATCGGATTTGTTCTTTCCAAAGAACATGTCTTGTGTGTTCCAGTGGATTAGCGAAAAAAAGAACAAAAAAGTGTAAGAATTCTGTCCAGTAGCAAAATTTTAAATTCCCAAAACAAGAAAAATAGGTTTGAAAACAGTTGACAGTTGCACAGTTTCTCATTTAAAAGTTATAATGTCAAACAGAGATGAGTAGACATAAAAGGTTCAACTTTTATGTAAGCTGGGAGGAATTTAATCGTCTTTATGCCCTTAACTTAGTGTCCCATCATCTCTTTGCATTTAAATCTTGCAATAAGTGGCCGCAACCTTCAGCAGAACTGGTTTTAAGGTTCTTTTAAAACAGAACAAACACATTTTTAAAAATTTGTCTGCTTTTTGATAGTTGTGCTGTTTGCATTTACTGTTTGTTTGACTGATTCAGGACATTGTCAGTACTTATGCCTCTTGATCTCAATTAAACTGTCTGGCTAAATACATATTTAATATCTAGTATATTTAAATTTTATATTTAATTCACTGGATTTGGGGAGAATCTAAGCTAGAACACCGACTTCAGACCAGACAGTAAAATGTGCTGGAACAAAAATCTCTATCTTTGATACTATGCTGCCATCTAGGGGTGCAGAAGGGGTGAGGAGTCTTAATATGTCATTTAAAATCCCATGTATCTTGACAGCTATTAAAGATAAATTCTAACTGTTATTTGTCATCGTGTCATTGATTCTGAATCTGAAATACTGGACAAGAAGATCAAAACATTTCTGATTGTGGCTGAGTTTAAGTATGAAACAAGAACTGAAAGTGTCAAGAAGTCTCATCTTTGAGCACAAAAACGGTCAACTAATGATATTTTTCTAAATTCATGTCGCTGCATGTCACAATAATCCAAACCAAAAACCTATAAAATACCTTTTGATATGAAATGCTTCAACACACAGATGAAAAAGTTATTTGTTTAACTTTCACAACAAATAATGCCGAAAAGAAGTCTAATCCAATGCTTCATTTTTGTCACAATTCAACTCTTCAATAATCAGAGGCTATTTGATCTACTTGTCCAATATTACATATTCTGACTCAATAACATGATCAGGAATAACAGTGAAAATGTCAGGCTTTTATCTTTAATAGTTGCTGAGATATTGTCGTTCAAACACAGCTTTAAAGAGCAAGTCTTCTGTTTTAAAATGACAGTGGTTGCGCTGCTATTTAACAACACAGTTAAATCTAAATTACTTTTAAATTCAGCATAAATCCAAGAAAACGGCTCCCTTTTTTAGGCTTTTACGTGCAGATACAAACAGTCACCACTGCTGATCTGTGCTCAGCTGCCTCTACCTCCAAGAAATCTTCTCTTTTTATATATACAGTATTCTACAAAAAGTAGCTTCCTTATCGTGATGGAAAGGACTGGCGCAAAATAGGTTAAAAGGAGAAAAAAATGTGAGCATCTTAAAAAGTCTATAAAACAATATAAGCACATCAATCCCAAAACACAACTGATATTAACCTTTAGATGCATAACTGGGTCAAAAAATGACCCGGTGAGGTCGTTTTCTTTCAATATCTTCATTAATATTCCAGCTATTCCTGAAAAAAAACATGCTTTTTTGTATTAGTCCATTTACATTTTCAAGTTACCTTTTATACTTTTAAAGAAATCCTAATATTTGTATTAACACTCCAAGCTCTTTATCACTGACAATATCACACAGGAGGTGATGAAGTACACAAACTTGGAGGAAGAGTGGAAAAATGTCAACAAAATGTGTGTTGACATTCTTCTACTGCTGTTCTGTGGAATATTCTTCCTTTTCAATGATCAAAATGTTCAAAATCTGCTATAAAGGGAAAAATAAACATTTCAAACATGAAATTGGTCTTGTGTGGACAAAAATATAATGCAAACAATAATACAAATGATTAATCTGAACCAAAATAACAAAAATGGCATAAAAACGCATTGATTCTTATGTTTGACCCACGCATGGAAGAGTGTAGGGTCCAATCATTTGTGGATCTAAGGGTTAAAAAAATAAGGGTTAAAAAAAGGTGTCAAATCTTTTATGCTTTTTCTAAATTTATCTGAATTTAAACCCATTTGTTTCACCTAAAAAAAATAACGGTATACAACGCATCAATGGCTATCGCTTCAAACATTTATTCTTCTAGTCGCTTAAACTCAAAAAAATGCACGGAAAGTGGATCAGTTTTTATAAAAGTTATCTGGGAATCATCTAAAATTAGACAGATATTGTTTTAAATATCCATAATGTCTGATGGAGAGGTTTCATTCCGATCACAGCTGGTCAAGCAGAAGAAGATGTGAGATGGAATCACATTATCTGGTTTCAGGTCGTTGTTCTTCTCACCTGATAGGACCTCTCCATGGTGATGGCGAAGTAGTACTCTCTGCGTGGATACCTGCGCTCACAGATGAACACCTGGTTGCAGATACGACCCGCCTCCCCGGTCTGCTTGGTGTACAGCTTTCGACCGATCATCTGGGATGAAATGTCTCGGGCCTCCTCCGGCCTAAAGACGAAGGGAAGGAAAGTTCTGTTTTTTGCAGCACTGAATTGAAAAACTTCATACTGTAGAGAACTTTTTTTAACAATCATCTCACAAATCGGGCCCACTAGTTGCATTATTTTTGGCTTTGTTGGGTTTCTCTCTTTCACATAATACTGCAAGGACTACACCTTACATTGCGAAGTATGAATCGATTGGTTTTGTCTGTTAAGAATATTCATCTCAAGTGTTCAAAAGTTGTTTTGTCGGAAAAGTGGTTCAAAATTATTTGTGATTTAACCCTCAGAACCCCAAAACACATGAAAGACAAGTTATCTGTAAATAAATAAAACATTTTTTAAAAAGCCACGATTTATCTGAGCCAGAAACTGTAAAAACAGGAAGAATTATGGGAGTTTCTACTTTCCAATGGTTCTTAATCACATGTGGTGTACAGCTAAATTAACTAAATGAACCAAATATAAGCCTAAAATTGTGATAACTCCTCAACATCACTTAATTCTTAACTTAACTGAAAGTTCTGCAATTTTGCACTAGTTTCTGTAAAAACAGAAAATTCTGGGCTTCTTGGCACATCGTAAAACCCCCGACTGACTCAGCTGAGACCAACAGTGACATGGCAAAAATTCAGGGACTTTTCATCTGAACTGCAGGCAGTTTATAAACAGAACAGTATAGAACAAATCGGAGACACTGAGACCCAAAGCAACATATTTGATAAAAAAAATACTGCAAAATTAAAAATATATAAATAGATTGCCAAGATGAAATTAAAAAATGGTTCAAAATTATTAGTGATTTAACCCTTGGAACCCAAAAACACATGAAAGATGCGTTATCTTTAAATAATAAAATAAAAATCTGCAAAAAAATTACAAAAATGACATAATTTATTAGTCAGAAACCATAAGATTTGGTGGATTTTTGATTTTTCAATGTTCTTAATCAGCTTCTTCAGGAATATCAACGCACTCTCATCTTAAAATTGCGATAATCCATCAAAATTATGTTCACCAAAACCTAAAAATCAGTTTTGCACGAGATTCTGCAACCAATTCTGTGAACAATACTTCAAAACTGTACAGATTAAAATGATTTAAACACATGAAAGACACTATATTTTTAAAAATTCAATAGATATGTATGAAATTGTCCAAATTACACCATTTATTAGAGCCAGAAACCATAAAAACTCAAGAATCATTGGATTTTCGACTTTTCTAATGGTCCGTAATCACATGTGGTATGCAGCTCCACTGGGAAAATAAACCAACTCCAAGCCTAAAATCGTGATAATGCATCAAAATTGTGTCTCACTTGAAAATTTGCCAAAAAAAAAAAAATAAATTTAAATTCTGCAGATTTCCTTCTGGTCTTTTTTTATTCATTTTGTTTATGCGCTATCAGAAAAAAAAACGTGAGAAACAATGCTAGTTCTAGATGACATCTTAGAATAACTTTGTTCAGCAAAACACAAATAAATTAACTTTGCATACTTATCAAGTATGATCAAACAAAAGCATCAAATCAGTACATTTTAAGAGCTTAATCCCGTATGTTTTGGTATTTTTTGCTTTAAAAAAACATGTAAAATATTTAACTGACTAAACAGGGCCTCTACATGGTTCACCTAATTAAATTTAGGATTCTTTAAAACACTTTTTACATTTTTTTTATAAGTTTTTGCTTTCAGTGATAGGAAAGATGGAGAGGGAATTCATACTTTCCTATCACAAAGAATAAAATGTACTACCCGTTTCAGTGTCACATTGGCTTAAAATATAAAACATGAAGAGATTAAATGACCTTGAATTATTTACCAAGTGAAATGAATTTATTGGCATTTATATGACATCTGTCAACACTTCTCTCATTATCAAGCAGCAGAAAGTGCATGGATGCATTTATCAGTAAAAAATAAAAAACAACAACTACTAATTATTTTAACATCGATATGTGGATTTTACATAATAATGCTCTTATTTGACAGGCCAGGTAATACTTAAAACATTTTTATACCTTTTAAGACCTTTTTAATTACTTTTCCAATGAGTTCTTTGACCAAAGTGTATTTCTTCTGTGACAGTTGTTCCAGATGACATAATTAATCGACATATGTACCTGAATAAGCAGCAGGAAACTGACAGACAGACTGGAAATTATTAATTCATCTGAGCTGATGAAATCTTCATTCATTCAATACGAGCTGATGATTGCTGATGTTCCCCGACAGCCTGGGGTGATGTATGGAGACATTTCAGAATACTACCACCAACAGCAGCCCATAGATCACGATTTAACACTTTTGTGGAGTATTTAAGGCTTTTTATGAGAAGATAAGCATTTATTAGTGGGGAATCTGCAGTGTTAGAGCAGCAGTGTAAGTTTAAAAATAAACAGAAGTACTACCTCTAAAAAATAATATTGTTGCACATGGCAGAGGCTATAGCAGTACTGATAGAGTATTACTATGGCACAGATTGCTAAACAGCACATATTTAATAATGAAATAGTGTATTTAACACCTCCTCATGTCTCTTTTGGTTTTTGCTTTCTGAGATCGGGGCAACACTTTACTTCTGTGTCACAGTGGATAACTAAAACCACAAAAACCTGCTGTCTGAGCCGTGACTTTTAAAGAGCAATAATTAAAACAACACCAACAGTCCAGCTTATGTTTGCTTCTCCAGTGCAGGTGAGATTAGGTTTAATGTTTGTATCTTACTTACTTTATATTCCTGCCACACTGGCGACATTTTATGGTCTGACAGCCAGCACTCCGCTGGGCCATTTAAAACTAATGAAGCACTGCACTGATGTCCACAGAACCTCAGTTATATAATGTCAAATCAGACATTTTTCCCTCTGCAGAAGGTATATTTAAACATTTTGAAGCCTCTGTCAGAAACTCAGGAAAGTTGTGGGTTACACAGTTCACCAAGGCTTTGTATGAGAACAACTATTGACACAGATTTGATAATAAATAACGCAGTGTTTGTGAGTGGATCTATTTTCCTAAAGATAAATTAACATTCTGATAACCAAATACAACATTTTCTGCTGCTGCTATTGCTTCATAAAAACACCTTCAACTGAACAGATGTGAGAATGTCACATTAGCGCTATAAAGCAATGAAAAATGATTTAGTCGATGTTGGAGGACTGAGGAGCAGCAGCAGCTGTTAGACGGCCTGCATGAGTTTCTCAGCATCATAACCCACTTTTACGAGTTTCAGGTGAACGCATTTAAAATTATAAGGCAAATTTGGCTCGTTGCCATTAATAGCTTTGGAGAAGAAGAAGAAGAAAAAAGAAGAAGAAAGAGAAGGAGAAGAAGAAAAACAAGGAGAAGAACAAGAACAATGAGAAAAAGATAAAGAAAGAGTAGAAGAAGAAGAGGAACAAAAGGAAGAGTAGAAGAAGAAGGACAAGAAGAAGAAGAAAGGAGATGGAGAAAAAGACAAAAAGAGAAGGAGAAGAACAAGGAGAAGGAGGAGAAGATTAAGGAGAAGAAAAAAAGAGCAGAAATAGAAGGAGAAGAAGAACAGAACAACAAAAAAAACAAGGAGAAGAACAAGAAGTTGAGAATACAGAAGAGACAATAGAGAAGCAGAAGGAGATGGAGGAGGAGGACAAGCAGAGGAATTAGAAGCAGCAGGACAAGATGAAGGAGGAGGACAGTAAGGAGAAGGAGGAGGAGAAGAAGAAGGGCAAGAAGGAGAAAATGAAGAAGGAGTAGGAGATGATGAAGAAGAAAGGAGATGAAGGATAAGAAGAAAGAGGAGGAAAACAGAAGAAGAACAACAAGAAGAAGAAAACGAGAAGGAGGAGGAGGAGGAGAACAAGAGCAGGAAATAAACAATCTTTGTCTACTAGAGAAAAATGTAGAAGCCTTCGGGAAATATTTTAAATCTGGAAAGTTGTAGATATTCAAATTGTCATCTGGTCCTGAACATGCTTCATGTAGTAGATGAACAACAAAAGAAACAGCTCATCCTTCATGTGAGTTAAATGTTCAATATTTCAGGGGACAAAATGTATTTCCATCTTCCAAAAGGTTCAATAAAAAAAAAAAAACGGAAGACATTAAACAAATTTTAGCATTTCCTTTAACTTTTCCCAACGTAATACTTCAAAATGTGAATAAAAATGCATCATGGAAAACTACTGTCTTTGTGAGCAACAAGAAATCGGACCGTTTTAATTATTTCTGACTGACGCCTTTATTAAAACAGCCCGGGCTTGTTTAGCTGCACTGCAAATACACCAAGCAGCTGCTTGGATATTAGGCGCCGTTTTATGCGGTAATGATCGGCACCTGCTGTCTCCATGGCAACCACAGGCGCCTCCAGATCAAGCGGGACTTTAAGAGCCAAGACAACTTTTGGTCTACCTTAATTTGACAGATGCTGGGTTACTTACGAGTAGACGATCCTCACTCCGCCCTTCAGTCCGCCCTCAAACGTCCCCTTTCCTCTGCCACCGGCCAGAACCTGAGCTTTCACCACCAGGTCCTTTGAACCTGCACACACACATGAAGAAAACTTATCAATATTAAGCGTTTTAAAGATCATTCATGCTGCCAGAAATTGTGATGATTTGCTGTTTTTCTTTGTTCCTCTGCACATTTACTCATTAGACCAGCTGCTCTGCGTCCACAGAGGTAACATCTCCAGAACTGGTTTAATTATTGTTGAATAAAACGAGCTGCTTTTTCCATTTAACGGCCGCTGAGACTTCAAACTATCCTGGAATCTTACAGGTTGAGTCTCAGCTGATACCACTGAAGCTGGAGGAGGCCATGTATCGACTTACACACACACTAAAAGTCATTGGAGGTCAGAAAAGGCCGGCAACAGGAATGGACAGTCAGCCGAGTGTTAGGTGGAACACTGGAATGTTGTGATTCTTTTCCCTTGCATATAACAGAATAGACAATCCCACAACTACACATTTAAGTATTGTACTCATTGCAGATTCTAAGTACTTGTATTTGAGTATTCCCGACTTATGCCCCACTCCAGAGGAAGCATTGTACTTTTTTGCCCTGCTACATCTGTCTGACAGCTGTATTTAGTCATTATTTATTGAGTATAATTCAATATATTGTGCTGCTACATACTATATAGCCACTTATGAATCAATATGTATTCATTTATTGATCATTCAGGACCATTTTTAAAGAGAAAATGCCTAATATTGGATGGTTTCCATTTCTTACATGTGGACAATCTTGTACTTTTGTAAACAAACATTTAAAAACATCTCCTTGGGCTCTGCTTAATTCTGATTATTGCTAACAGTCTAGAAAAACTCTTTTTTCAGTCCTAAGGTGTTTCAACCAACATTATAATTTTGTACAAACACATTAATGCATTAGTAATAACACTCAATGTCAATTTTAGATCTCTCATGACATTTCACTTGTGATATTTCAGTATTTTCACCCATTTTCACATAAATAATTCTACTTCTAAAGCACTACTCCTAATTTAATTTTCATCTATAGCTGAAAACAGTTCCCTAAAATTCCCTTTTTCCTTGTCTTTGTCAGTTTAAGCCACCTGCATATCTTTCTGTTTATTTTCTAAATCACTGACTCACTGTGGAATAGAATAGAAATCCTTCATTGTCATTGCAAAGTGTACAATGAAAATAAAGAAGTCATAATAATGTTTTGTTTTTTCCTCCTCTCATACTTGGATAAGTTAGAGTTCTGGTCGGTTGTTATCTAGATTAAAGGATTGCAGATTAATTATAGAATATTAAAAAGAGAAATGAATTTGTGACCTTGAACCTTCCCTTGAGTCAAAGTTCCAGTTAAATTGCTTCCTTATTTCACTGTCAGGATTACAAACTAATGAGCACTATAGGACACATCCAGCGTAATAAATCACTAAAGGGAAACAACTAAAATACAGAAAAGTGCCTTCATAAATCTGTGCAGACTCCCTCCAAACAGAAGAGTATTTAATTAAAGTGCATTTAATTCTGTTGCTAGTGTAATAAACCTAGAATGTACTAATTAGAACATCGGGAACCGGCATGTTAATGAAGTAAAGCAGAAAAAACATTTAAAAACATCTTCTTTGGCTCTCGGAAACACTGATTATTGATATTAATTTATATATAAAGGTTTTCAATCGCACTGAAAATGTTTTAGATTTCACCTAACATTGTAATTCTGTACAAACACATTAATGCATCTGTAATAATCTGCATCATAAATAATTATGCAACACTCACAAGGTCCATTTGTGATCTCTTATGACATCTCGCCATTACTTTCACATAAATATTTCTACTTTAAACACTCCATTCTTAACTAATTGTCATCTATTGCTTAAATTAGTTCCCTAAACTTCACTTTTCCCTCCTCTTTGTCAGTGTATGCCACCTGCATATCTGACAGTTTGTGTAAAATTTCCAAATCACTGCTGTTGTGTAACTACTCATTAGGTAATATAATAGAAATCCTTTGTCATTGCTGTGCAGTGAAATTAATGAAAAATACTGTCATTGCGTTCATACAATCACACATTTTTAAAGTAAAACACAAAAATCTCGTAGAAAACACTTTGAAACTTTGAGCACCACATTCTGGTTTTCTGCAGGCAGAAAAACTACCACCTAAATCTGCTTTTGTACTTTGCTTTTTCAGTGTTTCTCCTCCTATATGAGCGATGAGGCGGGCCGCCTCGCTGGTATAGGCCATCGCCTCAATACAATTTTGCCGACATTGCCGCCTCACTGGTCCGCACCAAAAAAAAAAAAAAGAAAGGAAAAAAAAGTAATGCTAAATATTAGAAAGCACTGACACATAAGTCCGGTATATTCACCACTGAAATCAACAAGCCAGAACGGCAGCCTTTTCTCGCCGTGGCTGAAGACAGCAGGCACATCCCCATTACGGACAAGAAGCAGCAGCGCTCCATGGTTTCATTTTTCGGGGCTAAAAGCAGGTGTGTATCACAGACATATGTCAAATTAAGTATCAAAACTATCGCATGTCATCAAAATAAAGTGAGCAACGCAACGTAGGCATCGATCTCGCTTCCTTTACTGAGTGTGCTTACTGTTTTGTTGTCCGTGGCGATACGAATGGACAGTGACTGCAGAAATGGCTCCCGTTAAAACATTTAGGGACGACAAAACCCGTTCTCACCAACGAGACAAATGATTTCAACGGAATATAAAGTTCCTAGTTTCTTTTGATAAAATGATTTATAGAGTGCCCGAAATTATATCATTCAATGGCAAAACAAATTCTGTCTTCAAATTCTAGTTCTGTGTTCACAAAGGTAACAGTTTTGAAAACAGAACTAACTCCTTCAGTAAACCAGTTGTTAACCCAGAGTTGAAGTTTTCTTTCACATTTTTAAGTAAAATGAAGGTCATGACATAACCTTTTTATTATAAATAAAAATGAAGTGGGAATTTGGTACCTAACATGTAGTTGTTTTTAGAAAAAAAGTAAAAGTCACCACTTGATTCCAGATTCAAGTCCTTTGTCGTCTTTTTCAAATTTGTAATAAGAACTGATGTGGCATTTTGGAATGGCTTGTGGAAATCTGACCAGAATATAATAGACTGGACTAGTTGACATGTTTTGATCACAAGGACAAATGGGTTTATATTTGTCATATTTTCTCCCTATCACTAATTTTTAGAAAAGAAACATGAGAATTTTATTTAATTTAGTTGTTGGAAATGGCTACAAATACAACAAAATGTGCTCCAAATTGTGCCAGAATGCCCCATTTTGCATCTTGATTTTCTATATTTTTCCGGGGGGGCAGGCCCCGGACCCCCCTAGTTGCTTCGGGCCTGCAGCACTCGCCGATGCAAGGGCCTTTGGCCCTTGCCTACACCCCACCACCTCACAGCCATTTCAACCCAGGGGAAACACTGTTTTTGCACTTTTACATCAACATTTCACCGTCCTGACATACAGAAACGTAAACATGACGATTAAGCTTGGCTTGCTGATCGTCTCCTTATGTCTTACCGATCTCCTTGGCCACGGCGTAGGCCTCCTCCGAGGAGCTGGCCACCATGCCGGCCGGCACAGAGATGCCGGCCTCCTTGAGCAGGCCGATGCTCATGTACTCGTGTAGAGAAAGGTTCCTCTGCTGCTGCTGCAGGTGGGGAGGCTGCTGCTGGGACACATGGCCTCCGAACAGACCAGAAGAACCACCAAGAACCTGGAGGAGCAAGAAGAGGAGGCACTGAACTTCAAACTGGCATGTAGCTAACCTGCTGGTTTAGAGCTGACGAGAAGAAAAGTGTGTGTAGTCTTTGGAATTGTCTGCATTTGTGTAGAAATTTAGCTTAAAATATGGTCAGATCTTCATTGAACCTACAGTTATGAACAAATTGCAGATTTACTGATATGTTTCCTGTTATTTTTAAGGACCAATGCCAATTATTGGCAACTGAGAGAGGTTGATTCCCCAATATTTGGAACAATATATGGTAAATTTAATGTTTTAGCAGCATGTGACAGCAGAGAACCTGTCATTCTTAACTAGACTTTTCATGAGTAAAGGTGATTATAACGGAATGTGTAAAATGGAATTAAATAGGTTAAACTCTCCTCTGTTCATGTGGGATCGACAGACAGAATTTTTTCCAAAAGGACTTAAAATTAGATGAAAATTCAATAAGATGACTCAGATATTTCTCAAATTGGTTACAGAATCGTCCAAAATGACTTAAAATGCGACAAAAATTACCCAAAACATTTCAGTGATTCAAAATTTTCTAAAATGATTAAAAGCTTTCCCAAAGTGATTCAAAAAATCTTCAAAAATGTTACAAAAAGTCATCCAAAACGACTTAAAATGTTTCCAGAGTGACTCCCAATTGTCCAAATTCATTAAAATAGAAACAGAAGTGATTAAATTACCTCCTCTGTTTATTTTTGATCCACTGAGATTGATCAGTCTGTCTCTTGCTATTTTCTTAATCCTTCTCCATTTCATTACTTTAATTGTCCACTAAGGTCCGCATCTTTTGGTTTTATTAATTATAGTTTTCCACACTGTTTCAGGTTCATCTGTGGCTGCTTTCTAACTTAGTGATTAGCGATAAGCTAAGTTTCTCAAAGATGAGCGTAGCATTAGCCGCTGTGGTTTGTGTTTCTTGTTCAGAGACATTTCTGTGACCAGAGTGACAACAGACAGAGAGGAGGCTGATCAGACCTGAAGTAGAGCTTTTAATTTATCAATTATCAGTCAATAACATTACTGATATCAATATATAGAACAAACACAACCTATTTTAGCTAATAACATACACGTCATTGCCTATATTTAACTTACATACATCAAAAAATGACTTCTCTGTCTTCTATGTAAATTTTGCGTCTTATATATGATTGGTGTAGGAATTCAAAAAACTCATTAAATGTCTGAGCTCAACAGTTTCTGGATATTTTCAGCTCCTGTCACATTTTTAATTACAGTAGGCTCACTTTTTGTCTCATGCACCTCAATTAAAAACGGCACAATTAAGATAAGAAGAGAAAGAATTCAAAAATGTCTTATGGCAGGTTGTAATTTCCATTTCTTTCAGCATTTTATTTTGTAAAAACTTTTTAAAAACCTGGACTGTACATACTATTTTCTTACTTATTCTATATTTATCGCTTGTCTGCTCTGTGTAAACGCTGCCTGCAGTTGAGCCGAAAAGTCCCAGAATTTTTGTGGCATTAATGGCTTCTTGGTTGTGCTGATGAGCGCAGAATTATTAGGTTAGTCTTACAGAATCTGCAAATAATGACAACTAAAATAAAGCGATTCTGGTGGGAAAAAAAAATACAATTTTAAGGTTTAAAGTTTCTCCAATGGAACTGCATGTCACAGAAGAGTAGTTCACGGACGGTTGGAAAGTCACAAACAAAATGATTTTCTCTATTTTTATAGTTATTTTGAATATTTTTCCCCCAGGATAAGGTATGTTTCAAACCCACCGGAGCTTTTTAGGGTTCAGAGGTTGAAGAAACAGCTGATGACCTGAGAGCAACAGGTGGAGATTTCTAGACACAGACAGAAAAAATAAACTTTCTAAATGATTGTCTTACAGCAGAGAAGTTGTTTGTGGTCAGCAGGACAACACAAGCAACACTGGGAATTTGAGAAAGGATGTGAAACAAAGTGCTTCAGCACAGAATGAGTCAGCTGGACACCGGACGGACTGATTTCCTCAAAGCACAAAATCACAATCTGGGAACTCTGCAGACGACAGTGACGCTGGACCGGATCCATAAAGACGGTTTAGTGACAATTAGAGCTGAGAAAGTCGGTCATAAGATAACAGATAGCATTTTGATAATTAATCTGTCTTTCTTCAAGAAAAATGGAGCAAAATGTTCCAGATCTGTGTTGATTTTTAACACTTTTCAGTATCTTTTAAGGCTTTGTTTAACTCAACTGAATTTAATGCTTTTAAAGCCTTTAAAAACCTGCATACATCCTATTTTAGTCACGTTATTTTAATGCTATTTGTAATCTATACGTTTGTTTTATTACAAGTTCAGTCTGATATAAGTCTACAAACAAAAAAATTGGAAACATATTTAGAATAAGTTGATGCTCTCTTTGTTAACATCACATCACGTTTCGCAAGACATCTTCATTTTCACTATGAATCGAATGAGGAAATGAAATAATTACGAAATGAAAAACTGATTATTGTGTCTCTCAGCTGCTGCTTCTCTTTATCAGGACACAGTTTCAGCTCTGCTTGTGGTCACGACTGTCTTTGTTTGCCTGAATACAAATTAAAGCAGGAGATAAAATAAAGGCCACAGGGTGCAACTTCTAGGAATGACATAAAAGTAGTGTCTGTCTATTGTAGTATCATTCTGTGTCCTCTTATTGTGCACACAGACAAGCATTCCCTGCTTGACAAAATGACTGAAATGCTGAACTAAGCCAACCAGAAGCTTCATATTTAATATATAAACATGAACACGATATCAATCTGTACATCTGACTCTTGGCAGGAAAGCAAATAACCACATTTCCCAAAACTATTCGAGAGCTTATGTGTAGCTCTGAGACCAGCAGCTGTTTTCATTATTAATTGATCTGCCAATACTTGCTAGAACGGTTAATATCAGAGGGAGCAACAATAAAGATAATAAAAGTTGGTTCAGACTCTTCCTATTCCACTCTGTCTCTGGTTTATTGTCTTCTTTTGGCATCAGTCTTTAAATCACGTCCACACTAAAGCAGGAAATTTGCATTTTTTGCTACACTTGTCAGTTCTTCTCAATTTTCTCCCGACAAAAACTGGCCTAAATTTAACTTTCTATAGCTTATATTAGACATACAAACAGAGAAAAGTATCAGTAAATGGATAAATGTAAACATTTTAAGTAAAAATCATTCTGAAGTGTATTTATCATCCTGCTCTGTACATATATCGGTCAAGGCTTGTCAGTAACTAAGTGTTACCAAATATTTTTGTGTTACAAAGTAAATATTTAATGGCATATTGTATAAAACCCTCAAGTATCACAACTGGCACATACTCGCTAATTTTCTGGTAAAACTTTTTTCCAGAACCATTTTTCTACAGCTATCGTTACCATAAAGATGCATTTTAAATGCAACGTTCCACAGCTCAAAGACCCCTCATTTCAACAACATAATGTCATTTCAATGCGTATACACTGTATGAAAACGCATCGGTTTTTACATTTAAATACACTCAACAAAAATATAAATGCAACACTTTTGTTTTTCCTCCCATTTTTTATGAGATGAACTCAAAGATCTAAAACTTTTTCCACATACACAATATCACCATTTCTCTCAAATATTCTTCACAAATCTGTCTAAATCTGTGATAGTGAGCACTTCTCCTTTGCTGAGATAATCCATCCCACCTCACAGGTGTGCCATATCAAGATGCTGATTAGACACCATGATTAGTGCACAGGTGTGCCTTAGACTGCCCACAATAAAAGGTCACTCTGAAAGGTACAGTTTTGTTTTATAGGGGGGAGGGCCCACTCCTCTTCAATGGCTGTGCGAAGTTGCTGGATATTGGCGGGAACTGGTACATGCTGTCGTATACGCCGATCCAGAGCATCCCAAACATGCTCAATGGGTGACATGTCCGGTGAGTATGCTGGCCATGCAAGAACTGGGACATTTTCAGTTTACAAGAACTGTGTACAGATCCTTGCAACATGGGACCGTGCATTATCCTGCTGCAGCATGAGGTGATGTTCTTGGATGTACGGCACAACAATGGGCCTCAGGATCTCGTCACACCATCTATGTGCATTCAAAATGCCATCAATAAAATGCACCTGTGTTCTTCATCCATAACAGATGCCTGCCCATACCATAACCCCACCGCCACCATGGGCCACTCCATCCACAACATTGACAGGGTTCTTGCCAGCGAATTTCAGCGTAACGGGCCGTTACGCTGTCAGTTTAAAAGATTATGCTGCGATTAGGGCCGCTACACTGCCTTTCAAGTTGTGGTATTGTGTTTTGAGCACATTTGCTTGCGTAATATTTCCATATTTATGTGAGAAAACTTCTTTATTGGGGCAGTTGGCTCTGTGAAAGAGTTATTCTGACAGACAACGCCATGTGTGTTTGTTTTTATCGACTGGGTGCCTATCTAGGTTAATTTATGTCTCCCCACCTCAGCCGTACTTTCCTGTCGATTGATCCGTTTCCGTCTAAAATTAAGAGTCGCTTCCAGTCTCGGTTGTTTCCGTGCTGCCATGTATGGTGAATAGTGACCTAAATCACGAGCATTTGAAGCATGTGCGTGACGCTCACTGGATGACATCTGGGCCGTCCGCTTGCGAGATTTAATGAAGGCTATTGCGCATAGCAGGGTTCTCAGGACCTGCCGTTACGCTGTTAAAAAATCCTGGTGAGAACCCTGATTGACATCAGAAAACCGCTCACCCACATGACGCCACACACACTGTCTGCCATCTGCCCTGAACAGTGTAAACTGGGATTCATCCTGAAGAGA
Organism: Acanthochromis polyacanthus; assembly: GCF_021347895.1. Taxonomy (NCBI): domain Eukaryota; kingdom Metazoa; phylum Chordata; class Actinopteri; family Pomacentridae; genus Acanthochromis; species Acanthochromis polyacanthus. The sequence continues at coordinate 7,377,291 of NC_067126.1, read as the reverse complement.
ACACCTCTTCAACGTGCCAGACGCCATCAACTGTGAGCATTTGCCCACTCAAGTCGGTTATGACGACAAACTGGAGTCAGGTGGAGACCCCGATGAGGACGATGAGCATGCAGATGACCTTCCCTGAGATGGTTTCTGACAGTTTGTGCAGAAATTCTTTGGTTATGCAAACCCATTGTTTCAGCAGCTGTCCGAGTGGCTGGTCTCAGACCATCTTGGAGGTGAACATGCTGGATGTGGAGGTCCTGGGCTGGTGTGGTTACACGTGGTCTGTGGTTGTGAGGCTGGTTGGATGTACTGCCAAATTCTCTGAAACGCCTTTGGAGACGGCTTATGGTAGAGAAATGAACATTCAATACACCAGCAACAGCTCTGGTTGACATTCCTGCTGTCAGCATGCCAACTGCACGCTCCCTCAAATCTTGCCACATCTGTGGCATTGTGCTGTGTGATAAAAGCGCACCTTTCAGAGTGTCCTTTTATTGTGGGCAGTCTAAGGCGCACCTGTGCACTAATCATGGTATCTAATCAGCATCTTGATATGGCACACCTGTGAGGTGGGATGGATTATCTCAGCAAAGGAGAAGTGCTCACTGTCACAGATTTAGACAGATTTGTGAACAATATTTGAGAGAAATGGTGATATTGGGTATGTGGAAAAAGTTTTAGATCTTTGAGGTCATCTCATAAAAAAATGGGAGCAAAAACATAAGTGTTGCGTTTATATTTTTGTTGAGTGTAAATGATCAGGTAGCACTTTTTTTAGGGGATATACACTACCATTCAAAAGTTTGGGGTCACCCAGGCAATTCCATGTTTTCCATGAAAACTCACTTTTATCCATGTGCTAACATAACTGCACAAGGGTTTTCTAATCATCAATTATCCTTTTAACACCATTAGCTAACACGATGTAGCATTAGAACACAGGAGTGATGGTTGATGGAAATGTTCCTCTGTACCCCTATGGAGATATTCCATTAAAAATCAATCGTTTCCAGCTAAAATACTCATTTACCACATTAACAATGTCTAGACTGGATTTATCATTCATTAATTGTTATCTTCATTGCAAAAAGTGCTTTTCAAATATTAGGACATTTCTAAGTGACCCCAAACTTTTGAGCGGCAGTGTATGTTTAGTTGGGGACTAATCTTTAAAGCCTGTCGGTATGAAATCTACTTTGAAATGTTTTAAACTATACAAACTGCTGACCAAAGCAACACTGATCCAGAACCAACAGTCAAAAGAAAGAAAAATCTGGATGGACTCAGAGTGACGTCTCACATAGGTGAGTTTCCTGACCAGAATACTTTAGCTGTGTCTCATCTTGTGTTCATTAAATCGTAATCACTTTGAGATTTACCAACAGTTAAAAAGTATAAATTAAGCAACTGTTCCAGGTTTTAATCAGCTGAGTATTGCAAAGAAAAGCTTATTATATTGTGCATGAATTCTTATGTTCACCAACAATTTTATAAGTGTTCTATGATCCTGTACGAATAGTGACTTTGTATGTTGTAGTTGGTTAGGAGGGTTTTCTTATGATTAAATCTGAACATAAATCTTCCTTGGAAGTTTCGTATTGCAGATTCGGCTGCACAGGAGTGTTTGAAAACAATATGGATCACGTATGATGGATATGATTCAGTGTGCTACTCTGGTATTTTGCACGAATTCAATCATACAGCGCTAAAAGCACTGTCTCCATATGCCTCCATTATTACAAAAGCATCTGATAAACTGTTGACAGGACACATCTGACTTCAATAAGGGGGACAGCTTTTAACTGCAACAGTTTTGTCTGTTAACCTTTTCCAAAGTAATAAAATGACGAAACATCATGCCACCCCAGTGGAAGTACTAGTCTCAGCGTGCCCACCCCTGTACTGATTGTCCAGATCCGCCTCTGGGGGTCTTGGGGCCCCCGGAGTAGGTGCCCGCTTCTCTCTGTTGGTGTCCCAGCCCTGGATCTTCTGCACCAGGTTTGTTCTCGTTGTGAGCTGTCAGACTGCCTCGGCAGTAAAAGCTGTTGTTTGTGCTCACTGAGCGGATTTATCCCGACAACTTTCCGAGATCACTCAGCGGGACAGATGCGGCGGGGCTGAGCCGCCGAGAGGCAGCTGCTGCCGGTGGAGGTCACCGCGCTTCCCTGAGCATTTTCTGCCACAAAACAGCCCTTAAAAACACCACAGCACACTCTGCGACAGAATAACCTCGGGCCGAGGCGCTCCTGTGTGTGTCCGCTGGTGCTGCTGCAGCTCTGACAGCCGGCCACGCTAGCCCCGCGCTAGTTAGCATGTTAGCCAAAACAACGGAAATTCAATGGAGTTGTGCTAATGTCAAATTTGACCCCGTTAGCTTTTAGGGAAATTGTAGTCGACTGGAAAGGCAAGGCGCCGTAACAGTCAGCTGCCCTGAAAGCCAATGAACTTCGATTCAATGTGGGCACACACTCACCTTGGTGGCGGAGCTGAGAGAGTTTCTGGCCCCTGAAGTTCTCAGGCTAGCCGTCAAACGGCCGCAGATCAGGGACGTCGCCATGTCTACAGTGGAGGAGGAATGAAGCAACAGGCATGCGCAGCGAGCCTCAAAAACGGCTTCCCCCGGTGCCGCTTTCAAGTTTTGTCGGAAATTATAGGATAACATAAAATTAAACTAAGTAAAGCTGAAGTATCCGGCTGCACACGACTGAGACTGAATGTTCAGATTACAAATATATGAGAATAAAACACAAATGTTAACAGATGGTTGATTTAAAACAGTCGCAAAACCATATCTTTGCTGTTCATTTTTTTAAAAAAAGAACACATAAGGGCAATATATGAAAGGGCTGTTTTTTTACAGTTTATGAAGGCATCATTATCACTCCTTTCCACAGTGTAAATATAGCCTGTTTCTGACCTTTAGCCTAAATAGGCACAATTTTTAGTGTGTAAATGCTCATAATTAACAAAGAAATTATTTTATTTTAAATTCTATTTCTATTCACTTTTTTGTTTAGCTTGTTGTGCCTTTGCGTGACTTCAGACTCTATAAACAAGCCAAGATGCCTGAACCTGTTGCAGCTTGTCGATGGTGGTTAGAACATTTCAATGAATCCTGTCTCACCACACTTCAGCTGTATTATTAGTGGAGTATAAAAGGGGCGTTGCATTTGTACTTTCAAATATTTTGACAGTGAGCCTAAAATGCAAGTCTGTTTGGTGAAATAATTAGTGGGAATGAAGGTCAACACGTGTAGTTGAGTATTTACATTTTATGCTACTTTTTACTTCTACTTTTCGTGGGAAATCTTGCTTGACTACATTATGTTAGTTTTCAAATTAAAATTTTACCCATGAAATATCTTAAAATAAGATTTCATACATACTGCAGCATGTACAGTTGATGAAATTGTAACTTTGGCTATGAGATGATGTTATACATGTTTGATGAATGTCATAATTTGCAACTAAATCTATTTGCTTTTGTTTAACCTTGAAACAAATATTTGAAGCTATTTAAGGCCTTCTGAAGCCTCATATTCATGTTTTGTGTTTGTATGTAGCTGTTTTGCCCATTTTAGTTTCATTTTGTTGTTCCTTTCTGCCGCTCTGTCATCATTTTGCTCCTCTTTGTCACCAGTTTTGCTGCATTTTGTTGCTGGTGCGTGTTGTTTTGTAGCTGCTATGTGCCTGTGATGCGATTTTCCATTTTTCTGGAGTTGTTTTGCATCTCTGCATGATTGGTTTGTGTCTCTCTGTAGTCTGTAAATGTCCTTCTAGTGGCATGTTGCAGGTGAAGGTCAGAGGCATGCTCTCTGGGCCTCTGGCTTTGTTCCCCCTCATAATCCATTCATGTTTGCATGTCTAATATTTAACTTTTACTTTCAAAAAGCAGCATTCTAACATGTGCTAATTAACACTAAGCATTCACTCCAATAGGAATGTTTTTTTTTGTGATAACATGCCGGATGACAGCTACCAACATAACCAAATAACCGATGACACAAATACAATCTATTCAAAAAGTATTTATTTACAAGGCTGAGTATGTACAGGTTTATTTACACAGCATTTGTCAATATTGTTTAACAACCACTCACACAAGCATCTTGTCTATGATGGACAAAAACGAGACGTGTAGTCACACACATACAAACAAAAGTCACCGAAGAGCAAAAGAAGTCAAATTTCAGCTTCAGTTACACACTACAGCATGCAGGAGTCACTAACTGGAATACTGGTATTTATCATGTCGAGAGGGATAAAATTATGTTCCCAGTGATCAAAACGGGGATGATCTCGTCCACATAAACACACTCAGGCAGGAAAGTATCTCTGCACAACACGTATCTGGAGCAAAGGTTCCACAACAGACTGAACCTTTACATTTCCTTGACCTACTCATGTATTTACAGCTTTGTGAATGACCAAAGGTGAAGCTGCTGCTCAGCGGTGATCTCACACACACACACACACACTCAGACGAACACACACACCCATTCCCTCAGTCGGAGTCGCTGCTGCTGCTGGAGGAGTCGGTCGACATGGCCTCCACATCGTCCTCGTTTTCCTTGTTGTGACCCGGCGGCTCCAGGCCGAAGTCGTTGCCGTGGTGAGGAGGCAGCATCCCCACGGAGACGTCGGAGGACTGCCAGGGGTAGTGAGGCGTCAGGACGTCTGAGGAGGCAGGAGAGAAGGGGGTGATTCTCAGAAATTCAATGTGATCATCAACTCTATCTATACCGCTTTATCCTCACTAGGGTCGTGGGGGGTGCTGGAGTCTATCCCAGCTGACTCGGGCAAAGGCAGGGGACACCCTGGACAGGTCACCAGTCTGTCACAGGGCTACATATACAGACAAACAATCACACTCACATTCACACCTACGGGCAATTTAGAGTAACCAATTAACCTCAGCATATTTTTGGACTGTGGGAGGAAGCCGGAGTACCCGGAGAAAACCCACGCATGCACAGGGAGAACATGCAAACTCCATGCAGAAAGATCCCAGGCCCAGGCCGGGATTTGAACCGGGGATCTTCTTGTTGCAAGGAGAAAGTGCTAACCACTACGTCACTGTGTAGCCCGATCATCAACTCTCTAACATTTATTCATGATATCTACGCCTGAAACGACTCCTCGAGTTATTCAAGTAATTCAATTACTAAAGTTCCTTGAGGCAAAACTCTCTGAATTGAGGCTTCGTTTCCCCAGGTCACTAACTAGTCTGGACCCAGACTTCATCCTATACAGACCTGGACCTACCATCAATAAATTATAAAGGGGTTATATTTCTGCAACAACAACTAAATACATGTCTAGTTCCCATGGATTTGAGTTTTAGTTAAACGCCCCTGTATTATACTACATATGTACACAATACTCCTGTACTATACTATATCTGTACAATACACCAGGACAGTTATTTCTGTTGCACAGCACGCTCACTTCCTCTTTTGAGGCTGTAATGCCAAGTGTGGAATCCAATTACTCGATTATTTGCCAGAACAATCAACAGAATACTCAATTACTGAAATTAACAATAGCTGCATCCCTACTGAGAGCGCTGTGTTGGACATCTGACTGCATGAAAAGTCATTAAACCGTCAGTTGGACTCACCTGGTAACCGTCCAGCAGCCAGAGCGTCACCTGGCAGGTGTCCGTTCACGCCGTTGGTCGGCAGGTTGGCCATGTGACCGAGCATCCCGCTGCGCATCTCCAGGTCAGTCGGGTACGGCCTCCGAGGGTCACCTGAGGTCAACAGGGGAGGAGGTGATCAACCAGAAAACAATCACCGCTCTACTAAACACTTTCCCAGCATGCAGCACATTCTAGCTTTACTAGCAATCCACATTGTCCAGCTCGGCTAACTGCAGTGACTCTGGTTCTTACCCGGCACCCAGTTGAGAGGAGCACACACGGCGTTACTGGCGCTGATCCTGTGAGCATACTTGATGATTTCTTCTGACGAGATGCTTCCTGCAAAGAATAAATCAACAGATCAGCTTTTGGACAAAATCCAGAGTGAGCATCCTCAGCTTTGGTCAGAAAGGTGTTCGCTCACCTTTCCTGGCTTTGTCGATGGATTTGAGTTTCTCTTTTGCCTGATAAACAGCAGTGGCCTTGGAAAAAAAACAAACAAAAGAAGTTAAATGAAGAGAACTTGCAGTGATATGTGTGAATGAAACGTTCTCAGGATTCAGAGTTTGTCCAACAATTACTAACAGGGGGCATCTAAAGTACAAACAATCCTATAATAACTGGACCACAGGCATCTGAAAGCTTAACAAAACCAAGCTGGAAAGTAATCATTTTTGGTAAAACACAAGAAAATGGGTGCCTCTTCATGGGAATTTTGTGTCTTTTGTAGGCGTTTTGAATATCTTTGTGGCTCTTTATCTTTATGTGGGACTTCTCTGGTTCCTCTGTGTCCTTTATTTACCACTTTCTGGTTAAATCAGTTCAAACGCATTTAGGAAAAAATACAATATTACAGCAAAGCCTTCATCTGGGGTTTATTCCAGGCAGCAAAGTATGATTTTACAACTTGAGATTTAAACAAAATGTTGGAAAAGTCCTACAGTGAGAAGAAGCACGGAATAAAGAGAAACACTTCTTTAATTAAACATGCTAGATAGTGATGGCTTTGGTAAAGCACGAAGAAAGGCACATTTTAGCCACAATCTCTATGATAATTGTGTGTTTCTTCGTGACTGAACGTTGGAATATTTCTAGCTGCTGTGATTTTTTTATTTTATTTTTTAGATTTCTGGTCAAATGATTAAAAATTAATTTATAGAAAAAAAAATATTACTTCAAATTGCTCTTCAGGGTTGTTTTCAGGCAGCCAATTGTGTATTTAAAACAGCATGTTTGAAGGTTACAACAGCGAGAAGAAGCATGAAATACACATAATCATGCTGCTCACTTGAAATCCTCCAGACTGAAGCTGATTACATGTTCAGTTGGTGTCACATTTGCTTCCTGTTCTGAAACTCATCAATTATTTATATCACTTCTCAGATGCTGGAGCTTAAAGAACATCTCTGAAACTAGTTGATTTATCAAAATAAATAAAGAGATAAAGGAAGTTTACTTTTAAGATTTAAGTTTACTTTAGCAAATATTACCACAGTTCTGTTGATGCCTCTGGCTGCTTGGTCATTACATCAACTCAGCGCACAACTATTTTAGGCAAAATGCTGCATGAAACCATAATAATACTTTAAACATCGGGGCAGAAAAGTGAGAAAAGGTAGTGCAATATTTGAATATGTCAGCTCCAACCCACCAGGATGTGCTCGGCCTCCTTCAGCTGTTTCTGGAGCTGCTGGATGTCGCTGTCTCTCTTCTCCACCTCCTTCTCCAGCAGCTGCATCTCCTGGTGAACCTTCCCCTGCTGCTGAGCCACTTCCATCAGCTCCTGAAACTCCCTGTCCCTCTGCACCAGCAGCTCCAGGATCTGAACACCCAGCACAAAGTGACCAAAACAAGCCATAATGTGTCCCTTTATCAAACTTGATTTATTCAGAAGTTTATCTACAGTGCTTTGAAACCCTTCAATCAAAGCCTTCAAACTTGTTCATGCATTTATTTTCAGTAGGTTAGATTACTGTAATGGTGCATTTACAGGTCTTGATCAAACAGCAGATCTAGAACGCTGCTGTCAGAGTCCTAGCTAACACCAGGAAACCGGACCACATTACACCGGTCCTCAAATCACTACACTGGCTTCCTGTTAGTCCAAGGACTGAGTTTAAAATCTGACTCCTGATCCACAAAGCACTGAATGGTCTTGAACCAGAATACGTCCTGGACTTATTAGTTCCATATGAAGCATCCAGAGCCCTCAGGTCATCAGGGACAGGTTTACTGTGGTCCCTGAACCAAAAATAGTGAAGCAGCATTCAGCTATTCTGCTCCTCCTCTGCTGAACAAACTGAACACCTGAGGTCTGCTCAGACTGTCGGCTCTTTTAAATCAGGCCTGAAAAACGGTTTATTTACTGCAGCTTTCTCTCACATGCTCAATCTGTCTTCTTGACTTTTAATGCATTTTCATGTTCTCTTTTTAGGATTTTAATCGCAAATAAACTAGCCTTGCCTTCAATATCCACACAGACCCTAAAACTGCTCCTCCTCAGTCAGAACAGTCATTCTTATGGATGACGTGTTGGTTTATTTCTGTTCTTACGGATGACGTGTTGGTTTATTTCTGTTCTTATGGATGACGTGTTGGTTTATTTCTGTGCGTTGTTGTGTTACCTGTGTGTCCTCTCCTGACTGGGGTAGTTTCTGATTCCTGGACAGAGCCAACATCTCAATCAGCTCCCTGAAATAAAAATAAAACACAGCAGGTTTCAAATAAAGGCTGATGTTAGCAGCTAAGAAGAAACTAAGAACAGCTCCTGGTCTACAGGCTCCAGCATGTGTCTCTCACAGGTTAACCGTGGAAGGATTAGGAGAAAATAACAGACATGTCGGACGCAACACAGTTAGATTCAAAGAAGCACAAATAGGTGTGTTGTCTTGCATCTTCTAAGTCGCTTTTTGTTCCTCTCTTTAATTATTTTTTTAATTACAGTATTTTGCATCAAGTTGTTTATATTTTTAGATATTTTGTAGTGTATTATTGGTGTCTTTTCAGTCATTTTACCCATTTCTCTGTGTGTCTTTAGGCAGTTTTATTTAATCTTGAGATGATTTCCCCCCATTTCTGGTCGTTCTGTTTCCTTTTTGGTGTCTTGTTTCACTTTAGAGATATTTTGCTCATGGTTGTATTGGTCTTGCACGTCTTTGTGCTCAGTTTGTTTCCCTTTCTAGTCATTTTGTCCTCTACTGTAGTTGTTTCACATGTCTTTGCAATTGTTTTGCCCATCCTGTAGTTGTTTTCTATCTCTTGGTAGCTTTTTGTCATATTGTTTGTATTTACATACATTTTGCAGTGTATTGTTGCTGTCTTCCAAGTCATTTTACCCATTTTTCTGTGTTTTGCATGTCTTTGAGGTAGCTTGCTTTCACCTTGCAGTTGTTTCTCCTATGTCTGGCTGCTGTGTGTTTCTTTGTTTTATTTCCAGATGTTTTGAACGTTGTTGTCGTTGTCTTGCATGCTTTTCTGGTAGTTTTGATTCGTGCTACAATTCCTGTGCCCCTTTTGTAGTTTTTTTTTTTTGTGTGTCTCTAAGGGGCCACTTTACTCATTTTTTCATTGGATTAGCATGTCTTTGTGGTAGTTTCGCTAATTATTGCAGCCGCTTAAATACATACAACAATCAACTGGTCAGTTGCTAAAGATTCTCCTAACAATCCCGCTAAAACCAAACATCTATTTCAGAATAAAAAATATATATATTTGCAACTCTTTATCAAGTTGTCTCCCATTTACTTCAAAGGAAGCGACACAACCACTGCCTGAATGGAGCCGTGTAAAAACCTCCAGAACAACGATAAATGTATTGAACAATCTCCCAGATTGTTAAAATCACTGTACCGGTTTCTTTTCTTTGAGAAAAACTGGAGCTTTGCTCTGTAGTCTGATTAAACGCTGCTAAGGAGAACGAATCGGGGCTGCTGCTGACTTTGTAAACACTAAAATAAACGATTCAAGGACGAAAAAACGGAACTTCACAAATGCAACACAAAAAAAACAACCACAAGAAGTAGAACTTTACCGGGATAAAACCTCCAAATCATCCAGTACGGACAGTAGCCGATCTTTCGTTGATTTCTCTGCCGCTGGTGCCGCCGCCGTCGCCATGTTTAGTACTCTTCAGCCGCATCTGCGCAAGACAGGAAGTTACTCTAACTCTAATTCTTCTTCTACTACTTATTTTTTGATGTTGTGCTGCAGTTGGCACAAAGTACCACTACTGCCGCCTCCTGGTCGTGATTTGCCATTACAAAGACCTGTTTTTTTAGTTCATTTTCTATTACGGTATTTGTTTTTATAGTATTTGTTCCTTCACTTGTATCTAAATAATGATTTGAATTTTATGCTACTTTATACTTATTATATTGTACTTTTTACTGCACTATATGTATTCGACAAAATAAACGAGTCTTTGATTTTTAGATTAAATCTAAAGAAATTAATTAATTCATTATTTAATATTCTATATTTACTTATTTTAGATAGAAAGCACTATGTTTATTCAGAAATTTTACATTTTGCCCCTTCTTTACAGACTCAAACACAAATGGTCATGGCAAAAATTGTGACTATTTGTGTATTTTGTCCTCATTTTCTTTTTAAAAAGGTGTCACCTAAAAAAGCCAGCTAAAACAGAAAAAAGACATTTTTCAGGTAAAATAAAGACAGTAACTAAAAAAATAATTAGGGAAATGTGCATTGGCAACCTAAAAGTCAACGAAATAAAAGATTACAACTTGAAAATATAAATAACACACAAAAATATTATTATAAATATTATAGCGCTAAAATAAAGTAGATATTATTATTATTATTATTATCAAATGAATCAAATAACAATAAAAATAATACAATTATTATTATTATTATTATTAGCAGTAGTAGTAGTATTAGTAATTGATCACTTTAAATTGTCCGGAGGTGTGAATGTGAGTGTGATTGTTTGTCTGTGTATGTAGCCCTGTGACAGACTGGATTTACGAGTGTCTATGTAGAAATGTATGTAGAATTTTATTTTAGTGTGTTTTAATGTCTGTATTTATAACTATTTAATTTATTTGGCTGAGCATCACCCTGATCAGAGGAAACCAGCAGAGATCCAGATGTTTGTTCAAACGAACTGCGGAGAATCAACAAGCTTCCGGTAACTAGACCATTGCAGGAACACCAAAATAAAAGCGCAGAAAAAGAAAGCTTTGCTTAATGAAGCTGAAACAAACTGACAAAAGCATTTCTGCATTCAGGACAGCTTGTGTCTAATGGAAAAGGCTCTATAATGCTTAAAAGATTAGTAACAATAATTTTAAAAGCAAGTGTAACTCCACAAAGTTAAAATATACATGCTTTTTGATGTCATTTTGGGGTTTTTTTGGTTTTATTTCTTTATTGATTTATTTTTTGCATCAGAAATATCATGACAGTCTCACAAAGGGCAAGAAAACACACCAATAACTTCACAGAGACTAGCTAAGATTAGTTATTTATGTACTAATAATTTAGATTTTATGCAAACCTTACACTTCTACTCCAGAAAGGAAACATGTTTCCCTGTACCATGAAATTCTTTCTTTTCTATCCACAACAAATTCCAAACAATATTAAATTTAGTACTGAATAGATTTAAAAAGATAAAATGGATAAATAAAGACAATGGGCTGTCCAGCATAAGGAGTATGCGTCCCAAAGTGTAACACAATTAAAGTTATTAGGAATAAGAACAAATTTTAGTGCAAAAACTTTGGCACCTATTCTTCGACAGATTTTGAAATTTGAACTTGTAACTGAGTGTTTTTCAAGATTCAAGATTCAAGATCTTTATTTATCACAAACACAATTATACATACTATAATGCGGAGTGAAATGTATTGTGCACCTGTTCCAGGCCGAAACAATAAGAATAGTAATTTCCATTGTAGCGTTGTTATTATAGTTACTCGTAGTAGTAGTAATAGCAGTAGTAGAAATAATGTTAGTAGTAGTAGTAGTAGTTAGAGTGCACTGGCATGTAAAATTTCAATAAAAATCTAATTTGGGTTAAAAGAAACTTAGTGAATAACAGAAGATAAATCACAATAAATAAAATGTTGTAAAAAAATTGTTACATTTTTAAAAAAAAGTAATAATGATAATATTGAGAAAAAGATATCCAAAATTATTTTTATTCTGTTCTGTCAGTAGCAGTAGCTCTAATTATAATAGTAGTAGTAATTGTAGTAGTTAGAGTAGTAGTAGTAGTAATAGTAGCAGTTTTAATTATAATAGTAGAAGTAGTTGTTGTAGTTATAGTGATGGTAGTAGTTATAGTTACAGTAGGAATAGTAGTAATAATAGTTACAGTCATAGTAAAAGTAGTAGTTTTAATTATAATAGTAGAAGTATTTGTTATGTTATAGTTATAGTTATAGTCGTAGAAGTAGTTATAGTTATAGTAGGAGCAGTACTATTAATAGTTACAGTAGGAGTAGTAGTAATAATCGCTACAGTTGTAGTAATAGCAGTAGTAGTAGCAGCAGTAATAGTAATAGTACTAGGGCACTGATGTGTAAAACGTACAAAAACTTGAACTTGGTATAAAGGAAAATAAATGAACAAAAGATAAATCACAATTAAAATGCATTTTCTAAAAATGTTGCTAATTTTAAAAAGTAATAATGGTAATAATGAATAAATCAATATCAATAAACTATTTTAATTCTTTTTAAATAGCACCTGATGAATATGAATATTATTGAGCATTTATTATTGTTTACTCTTAATATTTTATTGCTTTTTTATACTTATTATCTATTATGTTGCTGTAAAATGCTGTAAATTAGTTCTTTTTTCAAAGCTGCTTTAAATTAAAATACATTATTTTCATTACTAGGAATATATTTTAATGCTAAAACTTTATTTAAAGTTATTTAAGTAAACTGTATTTAAACTTGGATACATTTTTGATTTTTTTTGCTTGTAACAGGGTGTTTATCCATTGTGGAAGTACTTTGCTTTAGAAAAAACAATTACATTATTTCTTCCATTCTCTTCCCCAAATTAGGACTTCCGCCTTTATTGCTTTTATTTTGAAGCATTTTCGGTAGCGGTGCGGTGGATTTCCGCCAACTTGACCACACCGTTATCACAACAGTCCAGACTTGGCCGGAGAGAAGAGCGACTTCTTCACTTCGGGTCTAATCTTCTCTGTTTTTATCCCGTTTTTACCTCTTTCTCCGTCGCGTTTCTCGCCGCTCGGAGTTCGCCGGCGTCTGTTCCAGGATGGTTAAAGTGTCTTTTAACTCGGCTTTGGCCCAGAAGGATGTGAAGAAGGACGCCGAAACTCTTATTCCCGAGGAGGACAAAGTGAGTAGAAAATGGCTAACGGCGCTAACGCTAGCTGTCTGCTCGCTGCGAAAAATACGCAGTTTATAAAAAACGCGCAGACACACTGTGGTGTTGTGTAGCTCATGTCTTCACACGTTTTCACTGGTTCTCTCATTTGTTCATAGTTTAAACTGTGACCTGTGGCGTGTTTTATGTTCACAATATTGTTTAAAATGACAGTTTTGCTAACGTTTCTTCGTCAAACACAATATTTAGATAGTTTGAGGTGCAGCCGAGTCTCTTGTCCGCTTGAATTTTAACTTTTATCGCGGTAAAGCATCAAATTTTTTCCATCTTTAGCCACGAAATAGAGCTTTTAGTTTGATTTAGCGATAAGGTAAACTGTTGTCTGTTTGTTGTGCTGCTAAAAAGCGCTGTTTTTGTGTTTTTTCCGTTCATTGTTTACGTTGTTTGTGACTTCAGGAACCTTCAGGGAACTTTTAGGGAATGTTTCCTGTTCATCCCTTTTCAACAAACCTGTAAATTTATGCAAAAACTAACCGTCAGGGAACGTTCCCTGAAGGTTTCCTGGACGTTTGTTTGCTATGAAAGCTAACCAACACATGTAGTCTTTCCTGTAACCAGTAGAACAATAAATACAAGCATGAAAGGAAAGACACATATTATATCTTAAAACAATCACATAAGGGGTTTACCTGCAAGATTTTAAACCAGGCCTAATTTTTTCTTTAGTATTGTGAGAAAAATGATTTAACACGTCTTTCATCATGTTTTGCATCAGAAACGTAAAACAAGCAACTTTTAGCAGCAGAAACTAGGAAACCTTGGACTTAACTGGAGATTCATTGTCTTTCAAATGTTTATTAGTTTTGTTAAGTGCTTTCAAACGCATTCCTCATCGCTTCTTTTCTTTTTTATTCATCTTATGGCGCCACTTTTTGCTGCTTGATGTCGTCTTTTGTATCACTGCAAGGTCAATTTTAATTAAAAGTCGATTCAAACTTCATTATCTGCTTTAATAAAGTGCGTCACTCTTGCAAAACAGAAAGCAGAAGAGAGGAGGCCTTCCCCACATGCAAGGTTCATGGACGTTTTAGCTGTGTGTGTTTTTTTTGTTTGTTTTTATCTTTTGCACGTCTCAGCATATATCTGCCATCTGGTTTGGTGTTGAAACTCAACAGTAAAGCGAGTTAGTTCCTTACAAAGAAGATGCTTCCTGATTGAGAACATCCCCTTATGTAGGAGTCTCAGAGAAGTTATTATGCAATTGTTTTTATACGGAACTGAAAGATTGATTGCTGAGAAATGTGACAAATCTACTCTGAATTTCATTTGCAAGGAAGGTGCGAGAGAAATTGCTAAATAGTAGGGAGTAATGTGTGATTCAAGTCTGCAAACGGGTTGAACAGTTGAGCCGCTCGGAGCTGTTGGGGTGTTACAACGCTGACTGCCGAGGCGTGTGAGGGTAAAGTCTAGTAGAAACTTGAGTCTGCTGCTCGGCCTCCACCCTGTTGTGAAAGGAGCCGCTCTGTTTCTGTTTTAGGAAGTTTGTGCTCTGTTTGCAGGCTGACAGATTTTCCTTTGGAGATTAAATTCATCGCTTGAGAGCTGAAATGTGGCTGCACCTTCAGTGAACTAGCTGCAAAAGAAACTGTATAAAAGTTCTAGATGCAAGCCGAGTGGAAAACCCACACGGGATAATTCTAGAGGAGGAGATTTTCATGCAGTCGTGGGAATATTTTATGTGTTGAAAGCTTCAGATGAGACGCTGGCAAGTTTCATAATGTCTGCCTGCCTGTGTGGTTGTTGCGGCTGCAGACTGTAAGGTGTTAGCACGCCTTGGTTTTCACCTCCCCCTCCGACTTTCAGTCTGACTGACTCCTTTCTTGATAATCAGAGCTTAATGTTTTCCTCCCGGGGATTGAAGTGTGCTCCAACACAGCTGATTCTCTACTTGGTTTGGGACTTTTATTGGGGGGATTTTCTTGGAGGAGAAGTTGCATGTGTGGCAGAAAAACCCACCAGAAGAATTTTTCTCTTAATCAAATCTCAATCCTTTCAAATCCCCGACTAACCCCTCCAAAGTAGTTTGTTAGCTGAAGAGATGTTCTGGTTTTTGGAGCTGAAGATCAGCACTGATTGTCTTATTTGAACTGCAGCTTTTAATTGAATAACTGATTAGTTATCAGCTATTTAGTTCATGTCCGAGTATCTTGTTAAGTATCTTATTTAAAGAAATAATCTTTATTTTCTCATTCCAGCTTCTCAAATGCAAATGTTTTCAGTTTTTTTCCCTCTTCTATGACGGTAAACGGAGTATCTTTGGCTCGTGGACAAAACAAGACATTTAAAGAAGTAATTTTGGGCTTTGGGAAACACTGATCTGAATATTGCACCATTTCCTTCCAATTTATAAACCAGACAACAAGTCTGTTCAATCATGATCCTGATTTAATTTAAGTTACCGTGGTTGGTTCAGTTGGATTTGACTGAGATCTTCTGTTGTCAGTGCATCACTACTAGTAGGGCTCTGTCCCCAAAATTCAGTAAAATTATCATCAATCATGCAGATTTTTAAGCTCTGATTCATCATTTTACATTCTGTTGTTTGATCTATTTAAAATGTGGCTTTAAAATGTGTGAAAAGTGAAATCATCTTCCGTTATACACCAATACTGGTGTGGTTAAGTGTCATGTTGCCAATTAAAATCCTACAATTGAGTCAAAAAGTAAAAATCTAATTTATTTCCCTCAGTAAATTTCAAAACTGAGACCATTAGCAACTATTTTGCAAATAATTTAATCATTCAGTGGAAAAAAGTTCATCCTCGCAGCTTCTTGGTTTTCAGGGTTTTTTTGCAGCTCCCAACTATTTTGATATTTAACTCTTTTTTTTTTTTTTAGCTCCTCACACATGACAGTAAACTAAATTTATCTGTTTTTTTTTCTTTTCTGTTTATCGCAAAAAATTAAGACAACATTTTAACCGCCACTGGGTTTTATTTATTTATTTATTTTTTTTTTAAGAATTTAGTGAAGAAAATTCTTCTTGAATCTACAGATTAATTCATAGTGAAAATACCCTGTCTGGAGCTCTAATAATTTGTATGAATGTCATTTAATGACTCAGAAGATCAGAGCTGCAACAATGAGTTCAAATGGTAGAAAATGAAATAGATTCTTTAAAGAAATGTAAAAAAAAAAGCAAAGTGCTGCATTTGGTTGCTTTTCTTGGACTTGCTCTGTTGTAAAATTGTGTATTTTTTTAGCCCTAGAGAAAATAATCAACAGCTGAAGGACAGATAATCAAAATCACAGCTCTGGGAAAACGTTTAGAACTTCTTGGTGCACGTCAAAGTGTTCTTCTGTTGACCTTCTGTGGATTTATCTGGGTCTCATTTACATACGCGGAGGAAACGGTCTCTTTGTTTGTCTCATCCTGAAGCAGATAAAAATCATGGTTGTTTACAGCTGACGTCTGCACAGATGCACCGTCCCGATGCGAGCTTGTCACACCCTCATCCACTTCGCCTTCATGGAAATATTCCTGCTGTTCTGCTTCCCGAAGCAGGAAACCGCTCCGCTGGTCGTCCTCCAAAAGGCTCCAAACAGGAACCAGCAAATGTTTTACGCCTTTTGCTTGAACAAAAGACTAAAATTATTATTAGATTGTCAAAATATTTAACGCTCACAGGTCTTTGGATCTTAGTTACCGTGCTTGCTTTGCTGCTGCCTTGGATCTCCTAATATATACGAAGATCTCAGTACTATAAAATACAAGATAATACATAAAAATATCTGAGCTTGTTGCATATGTGTGCTGCTGTAAATGATTAAAAAGTAAAGCGGCATTTATTCATTTTTCAACAAAAGAAAATCGAGTAATGTGATTAGTTTATTCAGATTAGTAGACTAAAGCCTCAAGTAACAATCGAACTCTTAATTGACTCATCGTTGGAGCTCTAATTGTCATTTAGAAGGAAAAAAGTTGTGGTTTGTGAAGCTGTTCTGTTCTGAGATGTGGAAATAACTTTACTCTTTTGCTCCTTTCAGTTTGACTGAAGCTTCTCGTCAAACACAAGTCAAGTCTTTCGACTGCGTGGGACTTTTTTTTTGCACTTTTCTGTGTAGCAGAGGTTGCAAATGAGTAAATAAGGAGGCGTTTTGCCTTTCACCTTTAGATCGGAGTCATGTGATGTAAAACTGGAGCTGGGTTGCCCAAATGTGCAAAGTGAACTGAGCCAATCCAGCTGATGGCAGACAAACACTGTCTGAGTTGGTGTGTAAGCAGATATTTACTGATATCCATCGCTCCCTCAGACTCTTTGTCCGTCCCTGTCTGCTGTTTTTTTGTGTGCATTTCCCCTCAGGAATCGATGAAGTCTCATGTTCGCATGCAGCCATTGATTGTTAGCGGGTTCTGCAGGAAGTAGTGTGACACTCGTATTGACCTAATGTAGTCCAGACGGTTTTTTCGATCGCTCTATTTCCTGTTTGTCTCCTGGTGTGTGTTGCTGCCCGTTAATCTGCAATGAAAAGCCTCGATTGGTTCTCACAGTCCGCTGATAGTTTAGCAAAGCGGTGAGAAGTTTTCATGAGCCGACACAACCATTATATATATCAGAGCTAAGCAGGTCAACCGACAGCGCCACGTCTTTATGGTGAAAACATTCAAGGCTGGTGATTCATTTCATTGTTATTACTGATGAACTTTGAGCAGCGTGTGCCACCTGTACACTTGAGTTTATCTGCTCTGTTTTAGATTTGATATTAAAAAAGGGTGAAGGGTGAAGTGATCTTTAGCCTCCCTCTTTCTCTTTCATTCTGTTATTTATGAATGTTGGCGAAATAAAACAGTCATTCGAAACTGTCGTCTTGGGCAAAGGGAAATTCCTTCTTTCGTTCTTGTTATTTTCTGGCATTCTGTTAATAAAACAATAGTTAATCGCAGTAGATGCAGTCCGAAGATCAACTAAGTTTTCTGCAGATAAGTTATGTGAACAAACAGACCAGATCTATACATGTGGCTCCAAGTGTGACTTAAATATAGCATGGAACACAAAAAGCCACATGAATGAAACTGATTCACACAAGTGGGACGCAGTATTTAGGGAAAAGTTAAACTAAGGAAGACTAAATACTGAGCTTGGTCTATTTTTTTCTCTGTAAATGTCTCAGCAGCTGTATTTAGTAACAGCGTTTAGGTCAGGGGTGTCAAACGTGTGGCCTGCGGGCCAAAAGCGGCCTGCCAGAGGGTCCAATCGGACACCTGAGATGACTTTGTAAAGTGTAAAAACTACAGAAAAAATTGTAAATTTGTAAAACTATGAATTTAAAATAATTGCTGGACCTTGACTAGTTGTTTTGATCATTAAATACTAGATTGATTGTTGTTCCGATGTGGTTTTGTGCTTTGTTTTTGTAATGTTTTGTCTTGTTTTTGATTTTTTTGTCTGACTTTTGTCACTTTTGTCGTTTTGTGTTTCCTTTTTGTCTTGCTTGTGTTTTTTGTCATTTTCTGTTTCACTTATTCGTAGTTTTTGTGTCTTATGCAATGTTTTGAGTCTTTTTTGTCTCGCTTGTGTTTTTTTGTCTGTTTTTTTGTTGTTTTGTTCCTTTTTGTTTCTTGTTTTTGTTTTGTTTCATGTTGTTTGTCCATTTTTTGGTCACCTTGTGTCTTGTTTTTGTTGTTTTTTGTGGATTTTTTTGTCTGACTTTTATCATTCTGATCATAAAGTAAAATACTACAGTGATCAGTTCCAGATACCTTTTGCTTTGTTTCTTTGTAGACACTCTGTGATTTGTAAGTTGTAATGTGGAAATGATGAACTGAGACATAATATTTTTGAAACTAAACTTCAGAATGCACTTTTTTGCACGAAAACGAAGGAAAAAATTGTAGTTGTGATTATTTATCGGTTAATATACTATGATTACTGGTGCGGCCCACTGGGGATCAAGTTGTGCTGAACCAAAATAATTTGACACCTCTGCTTTAGGTGGTTGTTTAACCTGTTAGAGGCTAAAAACTGCCTGCAGAGGAGTCGGACTGGAGGCAGGGGAGCTAATATCGTAGGTAGATGCGGTTTAGTTGTTGTTTTTGTCGTCGCACCTCAGATTTTATTATTTTATGTAACTTTTTCATGCATGTGTTGTTTGAAATTGGGCCATGTGGTGCTTTATATCCCCCCAGTGCCTGTCTTTATATCTTATCTACAAAGATTCATCGCATTGGAGTTGCATTGATAGAACTTCTTATTATTTCACAGTGTCTTGGTGTTTTAATGATTGACCACCGCTGTCCAATCACTGTGTTTACTTTTGTTTTTAGCACTAAGGCTGCAACAATTAATGAAAAAATAATATGCCAACCATTTTGATAATTGATTTGCAAAATATTTTCGGTGGAGAAAAAGAATCTAAATGATCAGATTTCTCCTTTTCTTTCCTCCTCTGAGACAGTAATCTGAATATCTTCAGATTGTGAACAAAACAATACATTTGATTTAACACAGATTATTTTTAACGCTGCTGACATTTTAGAGACCAAACAACTGATATATTAATTGAGAAAATAATCAAAAGTGACAATAGTCATTAGTTGCAGCCCAGTTATTAACACACTCCTGCATTCATTCTTGCAAAGTTAGATGTTTGTTTCTGTTCTCGTGCTGGTCTTCCCTTTATTACCTTCATATTTTCTTCACTGTCAACAAACTTTAATGTAGATCGCCTCACTTTCTGCATCTAAAAAACAAAAAGCTGGTCTGCAATGCACAAGCACATAAAGAGAAAACAGACAGAACTCCCCTAAGTGTTGTCTGTTCTTTAGTAGGAAGAGGTTTTTACATCCCTTGTCCTTGTAGCTGCTAAATAAACTGATAAAGCCATAAAATAATTTACCTGCCACGTTATAATTTCTGTAAAGTAAGTGTCCGAGAAAATATTTAGTCGAGAATCTGACTTTATTTCATTTTAATTGAAGGTGCAAGAGTTGTTTAGATTAACACTGTTCCTATTTATTAAGTATTATAGGGTAATAAATAGTGTAATTGACTAACTGACTAATTGGTGAAGTACTTTATGGGTTGGGGAAGGAAAAATAGTCTTTAGTAGCAGCTCTGATGGAAAACGACTGAGAAATTAATAAGCAGAAGTATAAATCGAGCTTTCAGACGACACAATCCGTCACTGCCTGAAGCACTGTTCTCAGTTCAGGAAGGTGATTTACACGATGCAAATAATACTTCATGGTATTAAAACACAAAAACAACATCTGTGTGAGCATCAGGATTTGCATGAGCTGTTTTCCCACCAAGTAACAACCTGCTGATTAGTCCAGTGTGTTTGTTTTGTACCAATTTTATGCAAATAATGCCACTACCTGCTGTAACACTTTACAGCTCTTTGTCTCCTTCATTATTGATTAATCACGTGAACGTCATCTCAAATAGCTTATTTATCACTTTGCAGATAAAATGTTAGAAATCAGTGAATTGTAGCAGCTGTAATTTCTCCAAGATGATGATTTGAAGTAGGTTGTTTTCTATTTTGAGTCCAAACTTCAAAACTGTGAAGTATGACAAAAAAAAATCACATTGTAGTAGATGAGAAGAGCAAAAGTTTGGATTTTTAATTCATTTTTTTGCTTGGAAAAATGACCAAAACATTAGATTGATTTATCTGCGAAAGTAACTTCAGTCATTCTTTGTGCAAAACATTATATTTGGAATTTAAAAAATCTAGAAAATAGTTAAATTTACACGATGGAGCTGCTGTTACTGTGAAATTTTATTATTCAGTTGGTAAATTAATAGTTTTCTATTGATTGATTCTTTTTGCAGCACACTGAACAAATGCTTAGTTCATTTACTTGCTTGCTTTGATGGATTCATTCATTCTAAACAAGTTTATTTAAAAAAAAAGGCATTCAAAGCCCTTTACAGTATCACATAAAGGCACAGCATGTGAAAGTGACACAAGACAATGTCAAAAAGCAGATTTTTAAAGGATAAAATTGATAAAACACTACATTGACCTTGTTTTCTCGGCAGAACTCCCACAGAGAAAACCCTGAGAATAACCTCTAGCCGGCTCATCCCAAAGTTAACGCCAAGAAGCACCTGAGCTTATCTTGGCAGCACGTTAACGCTGTCAACTCCGTGCAGAAAAAGATCACGTCAGCAACTGAGCCGAGGCTTTATGGGACGGCAGCAGCTGCAGGGTTTGCGTCTTTCTCAGCCAGCTGCAGCTCAGCGTTCGCTCCGTGCTGCTTCGTGACGGCGAGACGTGGGTGGCGCTCATCAGAGATCAGCTTTCACAACTCTGTTCTCAAATTGACTACAGCTGTGGCTGGGCGTGGAACGTCAGCGTCTGTAGTGTTTGTTAGGGGAAGCAGGTACACTGTACAGCAACATACGTGAAGTTAGAAGAGCCTGATCTTTTCCTGTAAAGCTGAACAGTCTTCAGACCACATTAGAGCTCGCCAGAACTTTTCTAAATGTTATTTTTAAAGAAACACAACAAATGTTTCAGCAGATTTCCCATCATGCATCGTTGAGACGCTTCTTTTGTGCAGTTTGAGGACAACAGACACGATGGGAACTTTATTACATGTCAAATTAATCCATGCTTGTTTCTTTCTGTGATAATAAAGTAGGTTGAAAGCAAGTTCAGTCCCACAAGCATTTATAATTAAACAATAAACCACTGGCAGCTGCTTTTGTACTCACTCTGGTACAAAATGGCTCCAAGGTTGCAGGTTCCTCTTGTGAAATAATGAAGTGACTCTGCAAACTGGAAAAAATTTAAAATGAGAATAAAGTTGCTGAACAGTTCAGCTTAATATAATCAGCTTACCGAACCTTTTTTCTCATGCTTGATTAGCTTACCTTAGCAAGTTTTACATTTTAAATCTTAACTTGAACACATTTTTAGGACACCAAAGAAACTTGCTTTACTTAAAGGTTTCCACTGCACTGAAATTGCGAGAGATTTATCGCACAAACAGCTGAAAAGCATCACCGCATGCTTATCAGTTGTTGAACAAATGTACGACATCCTTCCTCTGTATAACAGCAGAGATCAAGAATCAACAGAAAGCGATTAAAATATCTGAGAGCAGGTCCTTTACTTTTAACTACAGCCATCAGTTCTGATAACTGACACGCTACGTTAGCCTGGCCGCGCTAGACAACCCACGGCAACGAATTTAATTCTCTGCCAGGGTGGGTCTAGTTACCCTCCATAAGGCTCGAGGCTGAATTCTCCTAAAACTGGCCGGACCAATCACCATGAAGTGTAGAGTCAGAAGACGGGCGTAACTAAGTGACGACAGAGGTGTGACGATTCTGACAGAAACAACCGGAAACAACTAGCCTAGCCGCGCTAGACAACCCACGGCAACGAATTTAATTCTCTGCCAGGGTCGACAACAAAACAACAACAGTCGTTGAGCTCCATTAGCACCGACTCTGAATAATATTTCTGTTAACATGTCTGTAATATACTTGAGCTTCACCCATTGACTGTATAAATAAGGCTTCACCAAACTGCCGCATCCTCTGATTTCCGGCGCTCTAGGAACTACGTCAGCCTATTTGTTGCGCTGATTGGTTGTATACCTACCCAATTGCTGCAGAGGGATTTGATAGACAACCTTTTAGCCCGCCTCCCTCCCTGTCCAGCGTGCCTAGACCCTTGTGCCTTCAGAACATGGGTCTAGCAGGGCTGGGCTAACGCTACGTTGATAATGTAACAGTTTTTGGAGCCGGTTTTAAATATCAAAATGGAAAGAAAGGGGAAAAAAAATGATTTAAAGATGAATTGGAAACTAGTATTTGCTATAAACTCTCTGTGCAACACATCAGATTCATGCTAAGTAATGGAACTATGTTAAACTGCATCGTCCCTATCAAATAAATAAATTCAATTCAATCATGTTGGGCCATGTGGAATCATTGTGTTTTAGCAGGATACATATTTAGCGCTGAGTGTCAAAAAACAGTCCGTGGTGGTGGTAAATTGTCTTCTCTCATCCCTTCTTATCTGATTTTTAACAAGATAAGTTTGAACATAGTCAACCACATGCAGGAAGTTTCAGGACGTACAAGTAAAGCACATACATTGTAGGCTTAAACACTAAATACTTACAACAAAAATCACTTTAATAGAGCCGCGCTATGTACTGACAGTTACTAAGAATCGCCACCAACTGTAAAATTGTGACTTTTCTTTGTGTTTTTGTGCTATCTGCTTTTTAGATTGTGGGTGTTTCTAGGATTTTGGTACCAGCTGGTGTCATAAAACCAACTCAGCACCAGTCAAACCCCTACATGTCAATCATTTAGCCTTTAAATGTTGCAAATGTCAACAAATACCTTATTATTTTTGTCTTGTGATCCTCAGTCTAATCTGATCTGCTGCCAAATAACTCCAGAGCTATTACATTCTTGTCACTTAAAGGTGACCTTCCTGTTGTCCTCATTTACAGACGCCAAAAAATTCAGAAAAAAAATCCCCAAATTTCTGAAAATTTGCAAAACCTTCAGGAAGAAAATTCCAATAATTCCTTAAAGGTTTTATTTTTAGAAGATTCCCCCAAATTTGGCCAGAAAATTCTGTAAATATTTTCAAGAAATGAGTAAAAATCTTCCAACAAAGCCTAAAAATATCTAAAATGATTACATATAAATCAGTAAAACTTCTGATATTTTCTTTAAGAACATTCACATAAAAATCAACCAAAATCCAGCGAATTTCGCTGGATTTTGGTTGATTTTTATGTGAATGTTCTTAAAGAAACATTTCTTTTTTTTTCCACCCAAAAATGTTCAAAGATTTCCCAAAATGTTGAAAGTGTGGACATCAGAAGCTTCAAGGTGAAAATAGTTATTTTTTTCTCTACATTTTCAAACTTTAAACTGGGTCAGTTTTGACCCATAGGACGACACGAGGGATAAATCAAGCATCTGGAAAAGTGGATTTATGTTAATTTGCTGACTATAAAAAGTTGAACAAAGGAGCAGTGATGCGGTTGTCGGTTGCTGAGGCTGAGTGTCTTTATTGAGACCTCTAAAAGTAAACGTGGTTTTATAGAGGCCAAGCAGGAGCAGATAAATATACACGGAGATATCTGCTGTTAGCGCGGCTTTATTAAGACGTTCTGGCTTTAGGTGTTACCCTGTTTATGACGGGTGTGTTGGAGTGAAACTTTATTTTTATACACGTATATTCAGGTTGCATGTATGCACTTGTAGCTGCATTCCTGCATTTGAGGCCTCATTTATCCATATATATATAATTTATTGTGGAAAACTTGACACCCGATGAACCCAGAGCGCCTGCCAGACTGCTGCTGGCAATAATAACTTTAATTACTGCTGAATTTATTGAACTGTAAAGCTTTTATGTGTTAAATCGGTAAATCATCAGTGATATTAAAAGTCCTAAAAGATGGCAACGACAAGCCAGGATTTTGAAAAAGATGCATGCGCTGTAGTCTGGGAAAAATCGTGGATTTATGGATCGTTTTTGAAAGATGCAGTCATTTCCGATCATCAGTTTATAAAAATCAGTCACTTCAGTTTTCACTCATTAAAAGTGGTTTTTAGGGGATTGTATTTCCCGATCAGTTTACTATAATTCATGTAATATTTTATGTTTTCTTAACTTTTCTTCTTCAAAATCAAAGCTTATGTGAGGCAAAAGATGTATCAACATGTTACTTATTGGTTACCTGTTTGAATTTAACTTCTGTTCACAAAAATCCACGGCTTTAGTGTATTTATCTGGGTCATTTTAAACATAAACATATGGTGCAAATGAAGGCAAAGCTTCTGCAGGCCCTCGAGCAACAAGATCCCCCAGTTTTCAGCTCATTGAGTCGTCTCTTAAGCGTCTCTTTTGAGTGAAAAGCTGACTTTGTTGGATACATTTTCAGCTCAGAAAGTAACGCATTACAAGGTCTTATTTCAGGCATCTCAGCCGCTACAGGAATTAGAGCATAAGTCATTAGTTGACTGGCCAGTCTCACCCGCTTTGCTGCTTTTCTGCATTTTACACACCTCTGTCTCTCAGCTATTTTCTGACATTTACAGACCAAATGATGCCTCAAGAGAGTAATCAGTCTGTTAATCGACAGCAGTTGTTCGTTAATCGTTTATTTCAGTCTTAAATCAGCTGTCTCTTTCTTTCTTAACGTAGGATGTATAGATTGTAGTGTTACCTTTTCTGGCTGACACTTTCTTCATGCAAGTAAACTGCAAAATGCTAACAATCTTGCATCATTGTTTTTAGGACAAACAAATGAAAAGTTTCTGTTGTAGAAATTCAGTGAGGTTGAGAGAGGATGAGGAGGCAGAAACAGAGAGACACACTGGAGACTCAGATGACTTGGGTTGTGAGTGATGTTCACTGATATCAGGATAAATGACACGGACAGAGCAGCAGTACATGCAAGCAAAGCCAGCATCACTTCTGAGGATTCTCCCTGATCTTCAGGTGTATATTGTAGTTGGCAGAGGGGTCAGATTTAGACTACAGACCGATATAGAGACAACTTGTCTGCTTAGACAATATCTAACCTTGACCATAGCAGAGAGTTCTGGTATATCTTCTTCCCACAGCGTCTGCCTGTCTGAAGGCCATATTATTTACTCATTCATACTCTCTGTTTTGAGGAGGAGCCTGGTGATGAAAGTTTGGCCGTTGCTACCTTCAGACACAACAGAACACGTAATTACAGAGCAAACTTTTCCTCAGCGCTGCTCACAGTCTGTGCGTTCTCCGATTGTCGTCTCAGGCATGTGGACTGCTTGAACAGGATTACAGTCTAATCAGTCAGACAGGGAGCTTTAGCTGCCTCCCACGGGGCGCCGCCGACCACTAAAACTCCAGAAGAGGGAGGATTAACCAACCGGGCAGATACAAATACAGCAGCTCTGAGGCTCAGACACCCTTCACCCAGTGCAGAGCTGCAGACCTGCTGCTCCTCATAACATGATGGCCACATTCATGAGGCCTTCCAGGGATCCTCCTCTTTATAGATTTGTTTTGGAGCTGTAAGATCAGGATTTACCTGCTTGTAATACACTTTATGAAACCCTAATAGGATTTGTGGCAAATATAATTTAGCTCTTCCTCTCAAATCCCTCTGTAAGTACACCACGATCTACTTTTGGATCTTTGAGAATCTTAGAAAAGAAGAACATCCTTCCAGTGATTTCTGTACTTTCCACATTGCCACAAAACATATATTTGTTTATTCAGCACCTATTTTGATAGTTAATTGTCTCAATATTCCTCAACATCCTCTTCCTGCTAACTTAACCTGGCGGCTGCATGTGTCTCAGAGCAGAGGATGGAGTTTCAGGTGTTGGTGCCAGCAGCCTGAAATGAAACCCGTCCTGGACACCGATACTCACCTGTCTCCACAGAAACAGAAACACAAGCTGGTTAGGTGAACCGATGCTCGGGACACAGGTTGATCCGCTTAAGACGTTTATTGGACAACTGAACCACGTTTAGGATCAGGGGAAATGGAAAAGTGTAATATTTCTACACTAATTAATTAATGAGAAAACCAAGGTTGAAGAGGCTTTTTTTTTGTCCAGGTGAAATCAAAAAGACAAAACAGGCAAATTAGTGAAACAGTCAGGACTAGAACAAAAAACATTTAAAACTGGCGCGAAAAGTCAAAGGTTTACAGAGAATGAGATGCTTCGTGTGACACTGATATTTGTCTCAAACTGAATTCAAGAGATCAGTGCCACCTTTGACACATAATAAAAATAAATATAATGTATTATTCCTTATTTTTTGGCAAAAAATACTAAAGAGTTTGCTTCTTTTTCCCCAGTGTATTTTGTGTTAAAGATGGCACTGAACTCCCAATTTAATTCAATCTAAGACAAATGTCAGTGTCATATAAAACATTTGTCACATTTTTTTCTGGAAATGCCGCCTTCTTCCAGTCAACAAGCGAGCAACGATGTTAAACTGCAATATAACACATCTGTATTTTTAGCCCCACACGTGTAAAACTCTTGATTGAGAGTAATAAAAAGACTTATTCGTGTTAATAAACAGCCAAAAGTAGACCCGCAAACAATTAACCACTGAATGTACCGTTTTGCCACAGATGTAAATGCGAAGATTGATCCATGCACAATAAAAATCTGTTAATTTAATGAGACCCCAGAGGCCTCGATTGAAGATATCTTATAAACCGTGGCTCTCTAACCATGTGAGAGTCCACAAACTTAATTAACTGGAAAATGTTTGTTTGTTGTGGCTGATTTAATGCAGTCGGACGGTCGACAAACACAAAGACGGTCATTGATCCCCGTTGTAGCCGGACTGTGTGATGTGAATGCAGCCCCGATGACCCTCCAGCCGAGTGTAAACCAGCAGCCTCCGCGGGGATTTCTGCGACCGCAAGCCACAACAAAAAAAGCCTTGAAAATGGGACCAAAAATGCCAACAGTTCACATCAAAGTCAGACAGAAGTCGGCCCCAGAACAAAGGAAGAAGTGTACTGAAGCAGACAAGCTGCAGACTGTTTGTGTTTGTCAGTTTATGGAGAATCAGTTCCTGTATTTAAAACACGCGTGTTGGATAATAAATAAAAAGTCAGAGCTGAAACAGTTGGTTACTTGATAAATGAAAAATTAATCTGTTTATTTTGTCCTATTGCCAAACATTTGGTGGTTAAAGTTTCCCTAGTGTGGAGAAATCATGCATTTCTTTGTCAGATGTGATTATAAACTGAGTGTCTTTGGTTTTTAGAAATGTTGTAAGGGACATTTTTTGCTGTTTTTCAATGTTTTGTTGGTAAAATGTTTGACCACTTTATTAAACACTCAATCATCCATTTGGGATCGCCTGCAGCACCAACCCAGGGTACTTCCTATTAGTTTCTCCTTTTATTTGGCCAAAATTT
Organism: Acanthochromis polyacanthus; assembly: GCF_021347895.1. Taxonomy (NCBI): domain Eukaryota; kingdom Metazoa; phylum Chordata; class Actinopteri; family Pomacentridae; genus Acanthochromis; species Acanthochromis polyacanthus. The sequence goes on along the minus strand of NC_067126.1, from coordinate 7,349,392 downwards.
TTTATACAGCCCTTCAAAAGAACAGCAGAAACAGAAAACAGAAAGAAAAAGTGCATTCCTCCCTAATGATTCCTCTAAAGTAAGTTTTCTTGGTATGAGACGTAGCACAAAGCTAAACAGCAGTGCCTGTGTTGGTCAGTTTATGGAGAATCAGGTCCTGTATGTAAAACACATATTGGATAAAAAAAAGTCGGAGCTGAAACACTTGGTTACTTGATAAACAGAAAATGAATCCGTTTGTTTTGTCCGATTGCCGAACATTTGGTGGTTAGTTTCCCCAATGTCTCAGGATTTTTTATACAGCCCTTCAGAAGAACAGCAGAAACAGACAACACAAAGAAAAAGTGCATTCCTTCCTAATAATTCATTTAAAGTAAGTTTTCTTGATATGAGACAAAGCTGAACAGTAGCAGTGGTAAACACACAGTGTGCTTGTGTTTGACAGTTTATAGACAATCAGTTCCTGTATGTAAAACACATATTGGAGAAAAAAAGTCAGAGCTGAAGCAGTGGGTTACTTGATAAACAGAAAATTAATCTGTTTATTTTGTCTGATTGCCAAACATTTTGTGGTTAAAGTTTCCCCAGTGTCTGAAAATGATGCAATTCTTTGTCAGATGTGGTTATAAACTGATTATCGTTGATTTTTAGGGCTGCTGGAAGGGACATTTTTAGCTATTTTTATGAATTTTATGGGTAAAATGTTTTACCACTTTATGAAAGACTCGATTTTCCATTTGGGATCACCTGCAGCACCAACCCAGGGTACTTTCTAATAGTATCTCCTTTATTTTCTAAGAATTTTCAATACAGCCCTCCAAAAGAACAGCAGAAAAGAAAAAGCAATTGTTAGTTGCAATGCCAAGCTGCAAAATTTACATTTGTTTCTCGACTTAGAAACTCTGCAATGGTTAAAATCGTGTAAAGTCATAAAGTGGAACTGACAAGATTAAACTGAAGCAAGTAGTTCATTGGCGGAGTATCAGTTGGTTTTTCCTGTTTCTAATATAGATGAAAATACCTTTGTTTTGGATTGCTGTGGAGACAAAACAGAACATTTGGAATCTTGACAGACATTTGTGTTTATTACATGTATGAGTAATGATAACGATCCACAGTTTGCAGCCTCAACATCCATCATCGATAATGAAATAACGATGAAAATCCTTCCTTTTTGTTCCTTGGCATTTCTCACTGTACATATTGTTCCTGCCGTGTGACGTCGGCATACTTCAGTGTGTTGACACAGGAGTGTGATAACGAGGGTGTGTGTTTGACTTATGCAACGCTCGTCTGAAGGCCTGTTGGATCTTGTTGTCGGTGCAGCTTCAAGAGGCGATTGTAAGACAGGAAAGTCAATATGTTAGGATCCAGAAAATTAGTCCATTTAGGTCCTAACGACATGTGTTTAGTAAACTCAGGAGGTTGTAGAAGAAAAAGTAACTTTAAAAACACAGACTTTAGGTGACTGTCTCGAATTTACCGCATTTTGTAATTTCATGTCTAGCCGCTGTTTCACAAGCTTTTGTAACCAGACGATGAAGTGAGTTCCACCTTTTTTTGAAGACCATTAAGCGGAATTGGTGTCGCTGTATTACAGTACGTACTTTTATTGCTATGGTGACTCTGTCAGTCTGCCTCTGCCATTTAGTTGATGTGTGCTAAAGTGATCTGGAGCTGATTATTTACAAAGAAAATGAGAGAAGAGGAGGCACAGATACACCTGATGATCAGAGGGCAGGTGGAGGCAGGAAGATACTGAACCGGCGAAGGAAAAAAAAGCATTAATTTAGAACAGCTGACGCAGAAATAGGGCTGCAAAATGAAACGAACACGAATCACAATAATGATTTTAGCTTCACACCATTCCACCAACACTACCTGCTGTGGTGGTTACGCTTGTAGAAAAGACGGCACGTAGATAATTATCTCTCGGTTTCATCTAGGTTCAAATCTGACATTAGAACGCCCCAGTTTACTCTTCAAAGTTGTTTTGGGTCGCACACCTGTCTGAGCACACCGCAGCCTGCAACGTGGGGAACGTCGGTTAATGTGGTCTCTATCGATAAGCAGATGTTCAGCAAGTGATGTGTTTTGCACGTGACAAGGTGGGAGGTGCTACCAGTGGGGAAAAGTTGGTCTGGAGACCTGAAAAAAGCAACCTAAATCTGTCGCAACAGTGTGCACGAGGAGCTTTGTACCTGTACTGTAGTGTTTGTACAATGTTCGTTTAATGTTCCTGTGACTCTCCTGCAGCGTCTCTGCTGCCAAAAATACACCCTAGGTAGATAAAGTTATGGCTACAGATAAAGTTTTAACTCTAAATGTTTGGTGGGGCTAACGTGGCCGTGGTGATTAACCTGCAGCAACCACACTGCCATCAGCTGTTACTCTTAAATAATTCAAGGCCATAAAATGATTAACATGAGAAAACCATCCCTAATTATGTAAGATATTAAGGTGTATTTACCCAATACTTTAGTACTTCTATACAGACGGTTGAGTCAGGTGGGTACAGGTATGAAAGAATCCTGAGCAGAACATCACTACCAGATGCTCAACTACGGCTGCAAAGCATCAATGTTGCATTGTGGGATTGTGCGACAAAACAAAGTACAACGCAAAGTAAAGCAAAAAATGTTAGCTCAGACATATAATTCACTGCTTAATTTAGAAAGAAAACTTAAATTGTTCCCATTTTCCATGAGTTGTTTACTTGAAGTCTTTTTTACAGAGCATAATTTACTCCATTTTAAGAATTCTTGGACGCACCTTTTAAAAACAAACTTTATTTGCAAGACACAGTTTACTGGCATGCATGCTACTCGTGTTCATTGGAAAATTTGGTAAGAAAAAAGGAACACAAGATCATTTGTAGGATGCGCAATTAATAGAATATTAATCACAATTAAATGATGAACATGATCGACTTTGTTTTTGAAATGTTCTGCTTGAATAAAAAAGCCTATGTAGGTAAAGTGAGGCATTTAGGAAACATCTGTAAATTGGAGCGTCTATGTATAAGCACATGTTCAGCAAGACAGGCAGTAAGTTTAATGCTTTTATTTAGATTTTTCTTCTAGGAGATGCACTGAATTTATATGGAGCTTGTTTTAAAGTCTCATTTTAATGCACTTTTGTACATTAGCAGGAAAGCAGCACTGTTTATAGTGATTTCCAAGGTTTTTTTTTGTTGTTGTTGTGGCTACATAAAGGAGATATTTTGTGTCTGGAAACAATGAATAATCATCACTATTTATCAAACATAATTGCGATTATCTTTAATCGTGCAGCGATGTTGGCCAAAAGCAGTTGTTAGTTTGTTGTTGCCGTGACACGACGCAACACAACGGCTGATGAGTGAAAAGTCAGATCTGAATTCCATCCAAAGAAAAAAAAACAGTTAAATCTTTGAGGAAGGATACAAATGTCCCCCCCTTTTTTTAGATTCACTTTTTGTTTTAGTTGCAGATGTGCTCCCGTCACTCCAGTCACTCTAGAATATTTCATTCATTGCAAATTATTATTCATACATGTACTGTATGAAAATAAAATAATGTCAGGTTTTTTTTTATAATACTGTTCAACCTCTGCGCTCAACTGTTCCTCTACATCACCGTGAACTAAACGCAGAGGCTTGACTGTGATTCTGCTGTCACAGATGTGTTTTTCACACAGTACATTGGTTGTGACTTTTTTTAGAGCATTTTGGAAATTGTACATCTGTGAGATTTGGATCAATCTTCCAGGTCATGAAAGCGTCAAATACACACCCGCTGCCAGACACTTTTTAAAAAAATATTCTAGCTGTTTCTTTCTAAAATAGAAATGCTGTTGAAGTTACACAACCTCCAGTCCAGGGCCAGAAAGTCCCTGAACTAAACTGTTTAATGTTCTCATCTGTGGGCCAAATCTTCATCATCTTCTGCTTTTTTTAATCTTGTTTTTCTTTCGGTTCTTCTTTTCTAACGTCGGAGTCAAAAGACGGTTGAGTGATTTGAACAAACCTCGGCTCAGCAGTGGTGACCCGAGCTTTACAGCTGATGGAGAAAAGCCTCAGGAAATGTTCCCTTTTAGTGTCTTTCTGTCAGCTAGTCGGCCTGTCAGACTGACTACATCTAACGCCACGAGTGTTCACCGCTCTCTCAGCCTTTCAGAGCTTTTTAAAGACTTCACTCTTTCTTCCTCTTGCTTGTCCTTGCGTTTGGCTCTCATGCCGTCTCAAGCATCCGTTCTTCGGTTCCTCTTTTCTTATCGTTTGTCCTCGCTCAGCTTATTGCCCTTCAGGGAAAACATACTTATGGGGAATTTTGTTTCGCTTTTTGTATAATCAGTTGAAGGTCGGAAAAGGCTGACTGTCGGTTTTGGAGTTTCTGTCGTGCAGTTTTCCAAAAAACACTGCTGCAGGTTCCTCTTGTACCATCCCGCTTTTCCTTTTTCTGACGAGGAGACACTGAATCACTCCCCACATTTATCAAGTTATGAAAGCTGTGGGCATGCTGAAATGTGTTCTCCCAGATGGTACCACTCCACTGGCCAAACAGAAAATGTAAAAATAAACGTTAAACGGGAGGTCAGCTGTCCTGAAGGCAGAGTTCTGTCTGCTGATGTCAGACCTCCGTGTTTTGTGATGATTGCAGCAGAATATCCACCGGCCACTGAGGACATGGAAGCCTTTAGAAAAACAAACCTCTGAATTCCTTTTATTTAACATTTTACAGTTTATTAGCTGTGGTCAGTGCAGCACAAGTTGTTATAACTGTCTTTTGGTTTTAAAGAAAGAAGTTTTTACTTAAAAAAAACGAATTTCCCACTTGGAGCAAGTCCATATAAAACAGGTTTTATTGCACAAGTTGGTTCGATCATAATAAAACTGACTCGTTGAGAGCGGTTATTTTCAGTTTGTACAGTTTCCTGTCACCGTGGCTGGTTGATTATGTACAAACAGGAGGAAGTGTTTTTTTACCGTCTTGTTGCAAGAACCACTGTCAAAGTGTTTTCTGACCATTAAAAAAAACAAAAAAAAAAAACAGATGTTGAAGCGGTTGTCTTACGTTTATGTCCGTGCTGTACTTGATATTTAACTCGTGCATATCTTCGGGTTTTGTGGAGATAGTTGCACAGCACAAGCAAGAAAATAACTGGTTAATTATTTAATTGTACAACTAAATATTGCATAAAACAAAAGCCACAGCTGCAGTGCAGAAAACGATAGTTAGCTTCGTCTACACAACAAAACTGAACCTCATAGTTACTAAATTAATGTGAAGTACAACAAATTTACTGCCAGCACCACAGTCTTTGACAACTTAAGAGTTGTAGCTAATGTTTCACCTCATATTTTAATCTACACATTTTTTGTTTTACCTTTAACTTTCTATCAGGCAACCAGTCTTGTTCTATTGCACTGATGAGAGTTTTATGTCCGTCCGAGACTTTAATAAATGCAGCCTTCCAGGACTATAAAAACAAATCTTCGTCATTCTTAAATGCGACAAACAAAATGTGTTCCTCCGTATATTCTTTGTGGTTTTTCAGCCTTGATTTTATTGTGTGAATGACTATCAATAGCAAGTTAGAATCAGTAAATAACAAAAACATCAACCCTGTCGAGTAGAGTTGTCCAACACATGCGAGGTTTGGGGAATGTACTCTTTACATGTAAACTTTTAGTCTTGTTCAACATTAAATGTTACTCAACAGTGAAATAAGTAGTTAGTTAAAAATTATTTGGACAAATTAGATTAATAAATTTCTCTTTAAGATGCCAATAAGCAAACATGTCAACCAATATTCTCTCTGTTTTATGTAATTATGAACATAATCAAGGTCATTTTTCACAACTTTTAGACTTTTTATAGACTAAACATTTGTTTGGTGAAGAAAAAAAATTCATGCAAGATAGCTTTATCTAAATATATAACCACTGCTTCCTGGTAGACTGAAAGACCAGCAGAGCATTTAGTATTTAAATAAAATCAAACATAAAACATTTGTGTGTTTCTCTGTAACTGACAACCGCAGGATCTATTTTCAGACTTACCATCAGCAAAAAAAAAAAAAGAAGTGGCAGTTGTCAAAGGAAACCAACAACAGAGCTTCAGAAATGTTCAAGTTAATGATTCGAGGCTGAGAAAGCTTTTTGGATTGAAGCAGGAGGAGATGAAAGCCGGAGACATGTCAGGGCTTGTTCTGGGAAAAAAGCAGATTTTTATCCGCCTGGTCAGAGTCCAGTGAGTTTTTTTGTCTGCTGATAAGCCCATTTTTCTGCCACACTGTTGAATATTTACCCTTATTCAACAACACTCAGTTCCCCATCTCAGGTTTCTGTAGGACATTGTTCAGGTGCACAAACAATACGGCAATACGTCATATTAAACAAGGTCAATTTCAATCTGGAATATTCACAGAAATGCAGCTACTGTGGCTCCATGAGTCATACTAACTTTGCAATAATTGAGGTGTTGCACAGTTTGACAATGTTCAATGGTTCTATTAGTATGAGCTTGATGCCACTTTCAAAAAATGCATTTTTATATAAATTATTACAAAGGTTTGACTGCAGTTAAACACAGAATTAAGGGGTTTCCATTGGGAAGAACTTGCTCATTTGCCAGCTTACCCAATTACTGACAAATTCATCCAAACACTCCAGTTTGTTTACACGTGTAGCTGAATTTCTAGAAACTCAACATCTCAGTACAACAGTGGACCATTATGAGGACGATGGCAGCTCATGTCAGAGGAGAATCTAAACCAAATGGGAAATGAGACTTGGAGGATGGAAGTAGAGGCAGAAAGACAATCGGCCGTCCTAAAATACTTCAGGAAACTGGTGGTTTTTCTGCAGCACACTCAGGAAAACCTCTGCTGCAAGCGACAGACTTGGACAACTGTTGTAGCTATGGTTTTCCAAGCAGGCAATCTGGTTTTTAAGCTAGAAAACTGTTCATGCAAGAGTCTCTGTTTTGTAGCAGCAATTTTCCAAGCAGGGAAACTGTTGGAAAATCTTGAAGAATCTCTCCTGTGTCCATGCATGAGGGTAATCACAGTGGTGGCACTGCATCTAATGAACCTGGTAAATCATGCCAGTCCTCAGATGATGTTTTAACTCCCCAGAAGAGGAATATTTTGAAGGTGTTTTGAGCATTGCCCCCGGTGTCCCTTTTTTACCATTGTTGTGTAGCCACTTCAAGTAGTTTTAGTTGAAAATCCCTTAATTTTAAACTAAATTTTAACGGCAGCCAAGCCTGTTGGTTACCAAGAAAATAAAGAAGCGGCTTGTCCTGTCAGTCTGTCCTGTGCTGTATAATATGATAGAGATACTATCACAACAAGGGCGGATGCTAGTTTGTGGTGTGTTGTCAAGATATTGTTGCCATAGTAACAAAACCCACAGACAAAGTGGTAGCGCGTTTGTTGATAAACCGCCAGAATGAAAACGCTCCGCTGCCAAACCTTTTTGGTGACTCACACCCAATAAACCGCCGGGTCAAACACATTTAGTGCTCCTTACTGTGAGCACAAGCTAATGCTGTTAGCAAAATGGCCGCCTCGGGAGACAACTTGTTTTGTCTAACGCTCCTCGATCTTTGCATTAAAGATGAAAGCTGCTAAGTTAGCGGTAGCCACAGAGCCACAGTAGCTTCATTAATAGGAAATACACCAGATTGAAGTCTATGTGGAAGACAAGAACTCTGTAAATGAGCGTTTTCAGTATTTAGTAACGCTAAAGTTTGCGTCAATCTGCATAAAATCAGTGAACACAATGGTCTTTGCCTTTTATTACTTAGTTTTCTCCATTTTAGTTCCTAGAGTGAAGTGAAATAACAATGCTGGACTTTTTCTTGCTGTGTTTTCCCTCTTTTTTGCCGTTTCTGTGGTTATGTTTCCACATTTTCAGTTTGTCTGATTTGCATCGCGATGAGTCACCCCATTGCACTGTCTCTGAAAAGGGGACGTGGAGGCTCCTTCATCCAGTCGAAAGAAAGCCTTTGTTTCAATTTGCGCACACACACACACACACTCTCTCCTGCCTCACGTCACACCCTGGCCTCTGGTTTTTCACGGCTCTGGAGAGTTTCCAGTCTCCCAGCAGGTTCTGGCTGCTGGGATCCGGCTTTCACCTCAAGTTGTTCTCAGATCAAGACAGTTGTTTTCCATTTCAGTGACATTTTTATTGGATCTGAATCCAACTGCAAACGTACTGACTGAAATTTTGGACTTCTTACATCTTTATTTAACGTCTTTAGTTACTGTTTTCTTGATATATTAAGATTTTACATATCAAAAATATGAAGACATGATAAAATATGAGGCATTTTTATTTATTACACGGCCCAGTGTTACATTTAACAGTTGTAATAGCTGCATTTTCAGCGGGTTTAGCAGTAAACCTTTGTCTCCACATAAAATATAAGCAGTAATAACCCAATAATGTAGTAGACTGCTCACAGGGGCCATTAAAAAATAAATAAATACATTTTGCTGACGTACTTAAAGTCATTTGAGTGTTTCCAACTTGGCCAACTTTGTTTTTCACATCACTTGAGAGAGAAATATTGTATCTTACAGCTTTATTTAACATTTTTGATTAATATTTTCTTGATATATCAAGATTTTACATACCAAAGACATGAAGATGTGATAAAATATGACACAGTTTTATTTATTGCGCTGCCTAGTGGTCATTAACAAGTTGAAATAGTTGCAACTTGAGCAGTAAAAGTCTGTCTCCACATAAAAATACCCAGTAATAACCCAATAATCTAGTACAATGCTCAAAGGGGCCACTTTCTGGGAAAATAGAAGGACATTTTGCTGACATGCTTGAGTACTTTCAATTTGGCTGACTTTATCCTTGTTTTTCACAGCACTTCAGAGTGAAATATTGTACCTCTGACACCTTTATTTAACATCTTTAGTTAATGTTTTGTGGATAGATTAAGATTTTATATAACAAAAATATGAAGACGTGGTGAAATATGATGCATTTTTGTTTATTACGTGGCCTAGTGGTGTATAAAATAGTTAAAACAGTCGGTCTCTCCATTTATCTATAAGCAGTAATAATCCAATAATGTAGTTCACTGCTCACTGGGGCAATTTCTAAATAAAGGAGTACATTTTACTGACATTTCCACTGCCCAGCTTTTACTTAAAATGGACTATTTATATATTACAGCATTGTGATTGCACTATTTTTTAATACACATCCCTGATTACCTTTATCTTGTTGCAATCATCGCTTTAATCAACGTTTTTCTTCCTCGTTGATTAAAATTGTGCCGATGTGTTGGCTCCATATTGTATTTGTTTGGTTTATGAAACTGGCTTTTGAAGCGCTGAAATCCTGGAAACTGACAGGAGGAAGTAGATAAATTACCAGTCTGTGATTAATCAGAAGCTTGCCGGTCCTCGGAGGGTTTCATTGAAATCGTCTGCTTGAAGGGTCGTCTCTCTGAATGTATAAATATGGAAACAATCGAACTGTCTAATCAGCTGCTGTCGTCTTCGTTCTCCTTCAGGATGCCGAGGCGGCTCTGCTGGTGCGCCACCAGTCCCGGGCCTGGTGCTGGTGCATGTGTCTGGGTCTCGCCCTCATGCTGTCTGGAGTGGTGGTTGGAGGAGCCTACCTGTACCGCTACTATGTCCTGGAGGTGAGCAGCCAGGCCCGGCAAGGGTGGGAAAGTGAAGAGGTAAAATTTATGACCGTCAAACACGCCACCATTTCTGGATAGAAAGCTGTTAAAACAGGACATCTGAGAGCTTTCGTGTTTGCTTCTTGTCATGCCAAGGCCCTGGAGACAGGGAGAGTTAGCCACTGATAAAAGACTAGAAGTCTAGAGGAAAGAAAGAAAGAAAGACATTTTATTAATCCTGAGGGAAATTAAACTTTCTAGCAGCTTACATACAACAACATAAAACAAAACAGGCAGGCTAGTAACCTGATTAACATTAAAGGTTCATAGGTACTCTAAAAAAAAAGCTGTACGATACTAGAAGTAAAACACTTCTAATTTTAAAATCTATAGAAATACTTAATGTATTAAAAGTCAACATGTGGTAATTACACATTTCAAGGCACAGTGATTTAAAGTGGTTTCAGCAGATAGTAACAGAATAAAAATTGTAGAGTAAATTGGATTAAATCATTATTAGTCGTGTTTTCGTCTCTCTCTGTATGCCATCCATGACAAGATACCCAAACAGTGAAGAGTTTTCTCTAATGATGAGTTACAGTTTTGGTCAGGAGTCCCTTACATGACTGGGCCAATGTGATCACTTTGTTTTGGTTGTAAAGAGAACCTCTCGCTAATTTTACCTTGAAAAACTTTCCATAAGATGTTTTTTTATATGCTAAAACCAAACTGTGGTGTAGTAATGAAAGTCTGAAAGTCATGGATTCCAACTTTAAAGTTTCCTACATAATAAAGCCAAAGAACTAATCCTGTCAGCTTACAGCGGGGAGCTTTACGTATCATTATTCTTCCTCAGAATCAGTTTTCCAGTTGAGCCTGTGTGGCTGAATTACTCCTATGATTATTAAAAATGGAAGGACACCAGCTTTAATTTCATCACATTTTAATTTTCCCCACATTATTATGGGAATTCCAGCAAAACGCATAATTTAACGTCTGTGTTTAAGGATTGGTGTCAGAAAAGCGTGAAATCTAAATCACAACTTGCAGGAGAAAATGTAAAATGACACAACCGGACAGGTTTGAGCAGGTACAATGCTGTGAGCTGTTTCTTGTATTGTGTCAACTACTAAACCCCACCTTCAGTACGGAGGTGTGAATAACTGGCAGACGAGGATTTCATAATTGGGGGATATTTCATAAGATGGAAGTCGAGCAGAAATGAGTCAGAGTGTCTCAGAACTCTCCATTCGTCTGTTTTGCTTCTTTAAATTTCACTGGTAATGTGCAGTAAAGGCTTATGTGCTTTAATTGTCCCTCTCTTATTCTGTTGCCTAAATTTGCCGGTTAGAATTGTTGTTTTTTTTCTAAATTAGAAGGACTTATTGTTTCCAGAATAGTGCCTATTTCTATGTTTTTTAGAAGCTTAGTTTGCTCCACAGATGCCCAAACTTATCATATCAGTAATCGTTTCACCTCTGTTGAATCACTGATGGATAAAACAACAGAAACAAATTGCTGTTAAGGTGAAGTTAAAATCTTTATTACTCACTGAGAATATCCCCGGTGTCCCATTCTGGAGGCGCCTGGACTGAAAAAAACACAGAAAATTGTCATATTTCTGCCAAATCCGACTCAGTTATTCGTCTGTATTTTCTTTGCACTTTGTTTGTGCATGTTCAAACAAAGACACTGACACAAGTTTCTTTACACTAATTTTACATTTTGGCAGTTTTATAGAGCCTGCAGCTTTGTTTCTGACTCCGTACCAACAAGTATTAAGATGTTTCCTTTCTGGTGAACCGCAGTTATCCGTATTATCTGTGTGGTTCAGGAGCTACAGACATTTTATTTAGATTTAAGAACAATGCAGAAGACAACAGCTATGTAAATATAATACAAGGGGGGACCTTTTACCATCGCTCCATCAAAATTAAGATCAGGGCTAGGAGTTGTTAGAGTTGACCTATTTTTACCAGTTGGAAGCAAACTCCATTTTTATTGCCTTTTTAGAAATGCGTTCAATTAATATTTATCCGTTTTTAACCAGTCTTGAGGTCTACAGCCATAAAATAGTCTTTCTTTCTGGCTGTAGGGACCTGAGGACCCTCTCCAGAAATCTTCAGTAACAGAACAATACCTGAAAATATGGCAGTGGTTTTGATTTCCACAGTTTCTCCAGCAAATCGGAAAGCTTTTATCGTAATCTGATTTTTGACAGGGTGTTTCTTTCCAACCAGCTGGTGCATTTCCATTGATATCTCCATAATCCTGTCCGTTCCTCCTCAGATACTTCCTTCTTTATCCAGTTTTGTTTTAATAGGAGCTACAGACATTTTAACATGGTTCTCCGTTCTCATCTTCTCTGTTTCCTCCTCACCTCCATCTTCTCGTCCTTGCAGGAAGGCCAGGTGTTTGTTTGCGGGGTGAACTACCGCGAGGAGGACTTCATGATCCAGGAGGAGGACGAGGTACGACCAAAACTCACCAAATATCACCTCACCAGTTCATCAGAGTGCTTATCTGCTGCTTATCAGTGTAAATATTTGTGTTAAGTGAACATGACATGAACTTTTGGCACTCAGTCATTTACAGACTGAGTCACCGATTGATTGATGATCTGAGTTACTGACCGAGCGGCCAGTGGAGTTTCTGTAAAGTCAGCATGAACACGTCACCGTATTTAAATCTGTGTATCCCTCAGAGGTTTGTTGACCTCTAAAATGATGTTTATTCTGAGTTTGTGGGGGGATTTATTGAACTGTTTGCTGTACAGCTTTAAATTTCATAAGATAAGATCAACTTTATTGATCCTTCAATGAGGAAATTTACGTGTTTCAGCAACTGGATACAGATGAGGCATGAAAGAAGCAGGACAAGAATTAGAAATGTACAGTAAGGATACAAATAAAGCTATAATAGAGGTATAATAAAGACACATGTATACCTTTACTACATCTTGAGTTTTAGAAAAGTACAATAAGGATACAAATAAAGCTAAAATATATAATGAAATAAATGCAGCTATTCAACAGATAAGAACCCTGACAACTGAATTTCCCTTCGGGGATGAATAAAGTGATTCTATTCCATTCTAGGCACATGTATATCTGTACTATATATCTTTATTTCAGTTAATGTGCATACCAAATAAAGTTACAGGCAGCATTGAATGGATCTTTGCACATCCACACATGCTGGGATGTTGGAGTGTGGCAGAAATGTCAAGATGTTGAGACTTAGCTGACCAATGTCAAGGATTATATCACAAAGTTTCTTGCAACCACACATGCAAATACACTGGCTACAATTTCCTGTTACCAGTGATTGGTGCTATGACTTTGGCTCACTTTTAGAATGTCAGTGTCTTCAGACTTGGACTCTTGTCCCGCAGATAAAATTTGGCAAAATTGAAACATGTGTAGCTGAGATATAAACATTTCAGTGGTCATGGCGAGACAACGAAATTTGCCACACTGCCACAGGCACACCGTTTGACGGCAGCTCAGAATTTTCTCAATGAATCATCAACATCTTAAGGCTTATGTCACCACATTTAAGGTTAATATCGGCAATGGGCGAACAACAGTACATCAAAGTGTGAAACGTGATTTCCTGTTGCCAGCAGGTGGCGCTATGACTGTGAGTGGCTATTACCATATAGATGTGATCAGGGCAGGACTCTGATCAAACAAGTAAAGTTTGAGGCAGATTGGAGCATGTACAAGGGAGTTAGACAGCACTTCCTGTTTGGCGAAGCATCAAAGTTCAGGGGGTCGCCATGGCCACACCCTGGGAGTTTTGTGAAAGGTTTTGACAGCTTTTCATCATTAAGGTCTGTTGTATATACAGGCCAAATATGAGGACTCTTGGAGTTACCTCCTTTGAGTTTATAGCTTTTGAAAATCAGCAAAAATCCTCAAATTTGCAAAGTTAATGCAAAATGGTGGACTTTCTGTTGGGTTTAGGATATGGGTGCAGCTGGCTTTTTTGTTCAGCCGGATGTTCGGCATATGGCGACCAAATTTGCTAGATGTAGGTGAAACGTCCTGCCTGTAGTAGATGGTGCAAATGTTGCAGAGAGTGTTAAGGTTAGCCATTTTGCCACACACATGCTAAAGTAACATAAAATGTCAGTATCAAATTTTTCACCAGTTCTGATGTGTGTGCAAATTTTCTGGAGTTTCTGAGCATATTTAGGCCTCAAACATGTGACTGATTTGGGCAAAACACAATTCCTTGCATTCCAATAGTATGCTTGAGCTGTAATTATTAAAGCAATCTTAACAAATGGAGCTGATTATGTTTAACAACAGGCTTCAGACACGTCTGTTGTTCAGTCCTTCTAAAATCTGCCCCTTCAGTCAGTAACCAGTGGCTCTAGCTTAGCAAACACCTGACTGACTGGTTCTTTAACTGGTTCGCAGGTGGAGATGGAGCAAAACGGCTTCCATCTGCGGCAGGTGGAGGAGAGGATCCGGGTCCTGGAGAGGGAGCAGGTGGAGCTCATCAATGTCCCAGTGCCCGAGTTCGACGACGGAGATCCTGCAGACATCGTCCATGACTTCCAGAGGGTGAGACGACTCGTTACAACCAGGATGACACACAGTTAGGGCTGAACATTTAATCAAGATGTTATTGAAGTCGCACTACAGCCGAATATCCAACTCACTGGAGTTTTAGTTCATTGGTGAAGCTAAAATTTACCACGACACTACAGGAAGCATTGTGAAGCTACAAAAATCAACAAATGATTTTGTTTCACTGGAAAAGAAACCCCAAAAGTACCAATATATGTTAAAAATAATATATGTGTAGCTGCCATTTCATCTGCTGTTTCAGTCACACAAGACCTAAACGTGGAACAACTTTTAGAAAGTAGTTTAATCTTAAATCCATGAGAGTAATCATTACAAGACAGCAGTACCCATATTTTACTGGCGTGTTGGCTTTATTTAAAAGCAACAGGAGGAAGTGGTGACGTGTCGTCCACTTTTATATACAGTCTGTGGTATCGATCTAGAGAAACGAGGCAGTTTTTGTCATCTTTGCTGTTACAAAGATGTCATTAAATTCTTCTTTAGGACCGAGTGGACATCGACACATGTTCACTCACTGACATAGTCTGAGATGAATTGCTTCCATTCTGTTTTTGTGTCATCTTTTCTTCTATTATATTTACTGTTAACTAGGAAAAAACAACACTGATCGGTCACATAAACACAATCTGTTGTAGAAATCTTCTAAAACGGGGCAGATATTTCCTAAACTGTACTTTGTTAACTTAATTCATCTTGTGTACAAAGTTGATTTGTTACAGCATCTTTTTCTTCAATTGAACTGTGAGCATTTCTTTTTATTTTGGTCACGTTTGCATTTGCAGTGACAGAAGCTGATTGGTTCAACCATTTCATATCTTTCCAGCATATTTCCACTACTTTTAGCTAAATATTTCAAGCATTTATCAACAACTTTCAGCTATATTTCAACTTTCATATCAAGAATCAGCTGCTTTTTTAAAGGTTTTGTGTTAAATTCCACCTGTAGAACGCATGCATTAATCATCTGTCTCTTGTCACCATTTGTTCACCATTTTGAGTCTTTAAGGTAACTAATGAAGTTGTTTTTTGAATGCTGCTTTGAAAAGTGTGTTTGTTTTCCAGTTTTCTAAACGTTTCCCTTCATTCTCAGAGGCTGACCGCTTACCTGGATCTGAGCCTGAACAAGTGCTACGTCATCCCACTCAACACCTCCATCGTGATGCCTCCCAGAGACTTCCTGGAGCTGCTCATCAACGTCAAGGTAACGGACGGCTTTAGTCAAAACGGACAGTTAATGAAGTCATTATTGATCTTTGTTAGAGACTTAAGTTTGATTCTGTGCTGCAGGTGCAGTTATTAGAGGCGTTATGCTAAGCTAAGCTAGCCAACCTTCTTTCTTGTGTAGTTCTCTATAAGAAAACAGACTACACAGACAAAAATGTGTACAATTAATACACAAAAAATACACAAAAGTTGTAGCAGTGCATGAGCAAATTTAAAATAGCAGCTACTTTTATTGAAAAATTGCAGTTCCTGTCTTAAAGTCGTCCCGCTGACCGGTTTGTACCCTCTTGCTGGCCTGTTTTGGCCCGTGGGCCGTTTGTTTGACAGTAAACAGTGGTGATGAGGATTTATCAGAATCTGCCACCGCTGAGAGAAAACATGGGCAAAAATTACCCCCCCAAAAAAAGTCAAAACAGCGCTGTATGTTGATGTTCGTGTCCCTCTCTGCTCAGGCCGGCACCTACCTGCCCCAGTCTTACCTGGTCCATGAGGAGATGATGGTGACCGAGCGCCTGGAGAACGTCGAGCAGCTCGGCTACTTCATCCAAAACCTCTGCCAGGGCAAAGAGACCTACAAGCTGCAGCGCCGAGACAGAATTCTGGGTAACTTCTTTATAATTAGCAGAATGAAAACACCACATGTAGGACACACAGGGAAAGATATCCAGAAATTTAAACAAACATGCAAATGGAAAAAAACACTATTTGCTATACAGATATTCAGGATTTACTTTCCTTTTTAATAAATTTTTAAAAAGTTAATCATTTCTCATTTAGTAGGAATATAAGATGGTGACAAAAATGTTGTCTAGCTTTTATTTTTAAGTTAACAGTGAAAAAGAATCTGGATTCAGAATGAGAGAATCTCTTTACCAGCATATTTTCTGCATTCTGACTCCAGTATTTAGATTAATCATTGTGGCTTTTGGATTTTTGACAAACAAAATTAAGGATTATTTCTAGCATTGCCAGGTAGATGTTTGGTTTTCCATCTCTGCAAAGGATTTAACTATTTAGAGGTGATAAATCATGGTGACTTTTGAATTTTTGATGAACAATAATGTGAAATATTTCCAGCATTAGCCTCCAACAGGTAGATGAAACCAACACTGTTGGGTTTTCTATCCATGAGAAGAATTTAACTCTATTTCCAGATGATAAATCATGGTGACTTTTGAATTTTTGATGAACAATAATGTGAAATATTTCCAGTATTGTCCTCCAACAGGTAGATGAAACCAACACTGTTAGGTTTTCTATCCATGAGAAGAATTTAACTCTGTTTTGAGATGATACATCATGGAGATTTTTGGATTTTTGAGAAACAAAAGCATGAAATACTTCCAGCATTAACAGGTAGATGTTTGGTTTTCCCTCCCTGAGAAGGATTTAAGTCTTGGAGCTTCACCACTGAAAGGCAGGGCGAGTTTATTTTCATTTCAGCAACATCACAAGACACAAAAATTCATTAACAGATGATATAAAAATAATGTGTGTTCATCTCGCAGGTTTGCAGAAGCGTGAAGCTCTGAACTGCCACAAGATCCGTCACTTCGAGAACAAGTTTGTGGTGGAGACTCTGATCTGTGAGCCTTAAGACGCCTCGCCGTCTCACAACTCTTAAAGTCACTGGCGTGCAGTGAGATTGTTTTTAATCCTCACCTGTCCTTTTTTTTTTTTCCTGTCCTTTTACTTCAGGTAGTTTTGAGTGAGTGAGAGGAGTGAAATGTGAAACTGTTTGGTAAATTTTCAGTGATTGTGAAATGAGTTTTAAAAAGAAAACAACAAAAAAAGGCGAAGAGTCGTGTATTTTTCCACTTTCTGTACAGGGGAGCTTCTTCTGGGAATCTTTTCAGAAAAATAACTAGCTAAGAGTCGGCTGAGTATCCAATCGTAAATAATTTTAATCAAAGTAACTGCAAAAGTAGCATGAGCATTTCTTTTAATAGACACGAGTGAATCCAGCATTCGCCTGTCTTTCATTTCAAATATAAACCTTCAAGAAAAGGGCAACTTTTGTACCACTCGTACTGGTTTTTGGAACTCGTCGGTCCAGGGACTTGTTTTTTGTATTTCGTCTGCTGTAGCTATTAATACACTGCGCCTGTTGTTTCTCAGCTGGAAAATGATCTTAAAGTCAGAGTGTGGACGTGTGCGTCTCCCACGTAGCTTTAAAAAAAGTCGAATTAGAAGAAAAATTTTACTTTCAAATCAGAGAGAACACGTGAAAACACACTCGCGTTAAAATCTTTTTCACGAGGGTCGTCTGTCCTTTTTTTGAATGTGTAATTTTTTGGATAACTCTTCTTGTTGTACTAATTTGTGTATATAATCTCTTTAAAGATATGAACAGACCAACACAATAAACGAAACAAAAACCAGCATCTTGTCCTGTTTTCTCTTCACGTCTTTCATGTCATTTGTCTGGAAGCTGCCGGTGAACTGTTTGCTGTTGTGTCACCGTCGTGTCGTCACATGTAGCCTCAGAGGACTGACACAGGATCAGCTGTCACGGCCGGCGTGTCATACGATCACAGTGGAAATTTGTCCGTGATTAAAGCGCTCATCAGAGACACTGGGGGATTATGGGAAATGTGCCAGATGTTAGCGGTGGACGGAGGGTCACCTTGAAGGACCAGAGAGGAGGTTTGATCCAAAGTTAGTAGAATATTGTCACCAATGATCAAATTAATGGCAGAATTATCCATGTAACGGATGTTTCTTCCTTTATAAATTAAACCTCCAGCCTTGTCAGATTGATCAGACTCTAGATTTGCTTTTTACTGCAGCTGCTACACTTTAAACTAGGGAGGGGGTTTTGTTATTTAAGGGCAATACCAGTGCAATATTGGTTATCAAGAAAGCGCGATGGCTGATATTTGGAGCCGATATTCATTAAATGTAATGTTTTAACAGCATAATTATAACTAGATTTCTTCATTAAGAAGGGTGATTATAACTGACTGTAAAATAGAAACGGGAATGATTAAGATGCTCTCCTTTTTTATGTGGGATCCACTGACAAAAATGTTTCCAAAATGACTTCAATTTAGAGTTAAAATTCTCTAAAAGGACTCCAAACTCAAAAACTGATTCAAATTTTCCAAAATGATTAAAGCTTTTCCAAAGTGACTGAAATTTTTTTCAAAATGGTCACAGAATCACCCAAAATTACTGACAATTTGACAATATTGACTCAAAAAGTCATCCAAAGTGAGTAAGAACTCTGCAAATTCAGTCAAATGGAAACAGAATTGATTAAATCAGGACGCTCTCCTCTGTTCATGTGGGATCAACTCACAACAAGTTTTCAAAATGAATTAATCTCTAAATGACTCAAAACTTTTCAAAGCGAGTCCAGATTTTTTTTTTCAAATTGCTTAAAGATAAGATGAAAACGGCATAAAATGTGACAAAATGACTTTACTTATTCTGAATTTACTCACTTATTGACATAAATTCCTGAAGTCTTCAGCAGTTACTATAAATACACATTTAACACACTTGAACTTTCTGTCCAGGTTGTGACATCGGTCTTGAAGGTAAAGAATCCACATAAATAGACGTACATGTATATAAACATGCTGTAGTACAGTTGTGCTCATAAGTTTACATACCCTGGCCAAATTTGTGAAATATTGTCCTTTATTTTTCAGCAAATATGTTTGTTAATGGAAACATTTTTCTTTCATTTAGGGCTGGTGTTCGGACAAAGCTATTTATTGTCATGCAATTGTATTTGCTGTGATCGTTCATGTTTTCATTAAAGAATGGAGCACATTTGACAAATTCTGCCAGGGTATGTAAACTTATGAGCACAACTGTATATATACATACACTCATATGGCTGCCTGGCATATCATTCTGGGGTGTGATGGCTAAAATCTGACAGCAGCAACATGATCTGTGACTGCGAATAAAGCACTAAACCTCTGCTGCTACGCTAAAGATTTAATTTAGGGTCGTGTCTTTGCACTCGGCTCTGATTACAGACTGGACAGGTGAAACTCTCCCTGTGATTTCAGACATGAACGAGTCGTCACTGCACTGGATCGTGTGAAAATTAACATTTTACAAGCTACACACTTGTAAAATTTGAAATGTAGGTGTTCCACAGTTGTTTTGAAATTCACAAAACCAGTTATTTTCACCACTACGTGATAATTTGCCATCTTAGCAACAATAAACAGGAATATGATCATAAAATATTTCAATTGTAAAACATCTAAGCAATATTTTCATGTTATTTGATAAAATACCTAATTTACATTCAAGTGGCATCTTAGATTGAAGCACTAACAGAAGAAAGCGAGAACACACTGAGTAACTGTTCTTTTAGTCTGAGTTTCAATCATTTTCACATTTGGTTTTGCTACTTTATCAATAAAATTCTTTGTTTATCATAAGTTGAGAATCAATCGATAAGCTCGAAATCATTCTTTGAGTTAGTGCTTAAATACATAAAACCTCCATGAAATTTGAACACTGAGATGTGCAAAAACATCTTCAAAATGCAGATGAGGGAACTTTGAATCTTACTTTTTTGTTTATTTAATACATCTCTTACTAAAAAAATTCATATTTTCAGTTCTGTAATTTCAAGTCATTCGAGTTGTGCTTGTTTCAGCATCTTGTTTCGAGTTTGTCTTTGTTCTTACCTCGATCTTGGTGATTTTAATTAGATTCTAGCTCAATATTATGTTTGTCTTTTATATTGTTTGTATTTGTTGTTGTAGTATATATTGTTTAGTATTATATTTTAAAGTACAAGTTGTTCTTTAAATATCTTCTTTGTGTGACTGAAAATCCTAAATCCCCAAAAATTCAGATTAAAATTAATTTTAGTGCAGAAATCAGCAAGAACTGAAATAGTTGGTATTTTTGCCTGAGAAAATTACTGAAACAATTAAGAGTAGAAATTTTCAGCTGATGAATTATTTATTTTCTTTCATATTAGGCTACTTTACTGTTTTCTCCACTTACAAAATAAAACCTGTCCAAAATAATCATCAATAATTTAACAAAATGATTAATCTCAAGAATAAGCAAAACTTTATTACTCCTGGGTAGTATTAATTGGAAAACAATTGTGTTTATACTGTTAAAAATTTAGCTTCTACTCGTTTTTTGTTAAAACTACAGCTGCCAGCATGCACCTCGTCTTCCGTCGCGCTTGCCGTAGTTAAACGCTTTTTTTAAAAGACAGAATTCAGACACTTTACCGTCTTTAGACTTTGTAACTCGTCGCCGCCGTTTTGGTTCACTGTCAGAATTGTACTGCCATCTTAAAAGGTAAGTGAATACTATTATCTGACAGTAATAAGCAGGAAAGCCGCTTTTTTTGTTTATCGAAGGTAAACTTATGTTAACATATGCTAACTGAGGAGGCTAGCGGCTAGCTGTGTTTCCGTCTCCATAGCAACGGCCTGCTCACTCGTCCTCTGTTCTGAAAAGAGTAAAGATTCTTTTAAAGTCAGTTTGAAAAGTTAAAAAATGTTGGAGGTTTTTGGAGTCCCATTATAAATTTGTAGGTTATTTGTCTTAAATTTGGTTCAGTGTATACTACTGTAGGCTATTAATGTTAATTTAGTCAGTTTATTTCTATTATGTATAAAACCGCAGGGTCTTAGTCTTATATTTAAACTTATTAGTTTTATTTATTATTATGTATAATATTGTAGAGTTAAATTTTAATGTTTAATCTCGTTAGGGTAATTTATATTATGTACAGTATGATGGTCTTAACTCTAATATTTAAACTTGTTAGTTTATTTACATGCATATAATATTGTAGGGTTAATACTGTAGGGTCTTAACCTTAATATATTCAGTTAGTCAGCTTATTTGTATATGAATAATGACGGTTTACCCATAATATTTAAAACTTATTTTAGTTTTATGTAATATAATTGGGTCCTAATCTTCAAGTAAGTTCAGGTTAATTTATGTTCTATGTAATATTGTCAGGTCTGAAACGTAATATTTAAGTTAACTGGTAGTTGTATCATTTAAAAAAATATGTAGGGTCTTAACCATTAGATTTACATTTGTTGGTTAATTGTATTATATATGATATTGTTGGGTCTTAACCTTATTTTGTTGTATAGATGTATACTTTATTTAATGCTATAGGTTCTTAGCTTAATATTTAAGTCTAATTTTTCAATTATAAAGCATTTTAGGTCTATGTGTTCTTCTAAAAGTACTTTATAAACAACAACTACTGATTATTTCCCTTTCTACGCAGTGCCATCAAAAAAAATCATCATAATAAAAAAATACCCAGAGAAAAGTTAAAAGGACTTCATGGTGACTTCTTCAAACTGCTTTTTTTAAAATTACTATTATTTATTATTATTATTATTATTATTATTGTTATCCTACTAGCTGTGTTAAATCCTATAATAGTATCTTGTCATGTTGACTACGTTTTTATGTTTAGTACAAGCTTGAATACAGAACTCTGACTTCAATATTTTCAGGTATTCCTACTTTTACTTCAGTAATACAATGCAATACTTCTGATTACTTATTATTGTCATGCTTAAGCACTTAATTGATGTAATCTTTCAAATTTAGCATTTTCTGCCGATTAGCTGACATATAACTAACCAGCAGTTGGTTTTTTTAGTAATCAGTGAATCGTTTTGGTTAATTTTACAAACAAAAATGCCAAAATATTTGATTCTTCCAGCTTGTCCAATATAAGAAACATATGTTTTTCTCTTTACTACCACGGTAAAGTGACTCATTTGAGGTTTTTGGACTGTGGTTTGGTCAAAACTAGACATTTGTATTTGTCACATCAGCTTTATGAAACTAAGGACATTTTTCACTGTTTCCAAACCTTTATAAACCAAACAATGAACATCTGGCTGATTTCTCAGTATCTGCAACCCTGTCCAACCTCATACATGTTTGTTACAGCAGCAGAAATGCTTCCTGTGTTTGTACTTCTGCATAAAAAGTTATTTTTTCGTTTGCCGCAGATCTTCCAGGTGTTATGAACAACTATGAGGTCGTCCGTCAGATCGGAGAAGGAGCGTTTGGAAAAGCTTTCCTGGTCCGAGACAAAGGAGGAGGAGCTCAGTGTGTGATCAAAGAGATCAGCCTCAGGAAGGTACAACACTCTGAATTTACCTCCTACAGGTCACACACTTCATAGTCTGTAGTTCATACACATCTTCAATATGCAGTCTTGACATTTTATACATTATTTTGGCTCTTCATGAGACAAAACACTGGGGGAAGTAATTTATTTAAATGAAAGTGGAAATATTATAATGTAGTGCTAAAATGAAGATCAAAATATGCATAATTATTTATTATGTGTAGAGCAGAATGGCTACTTAAAAGTAAAATAATGTATATTACAGGCTATTATTGGATAATAAATATAAATGCATTCATAATTTTAGTGCTACAGCTGGTAAAGATAAAGGTTTATGTTATTAAGCTCTAATTTATTTGTATAATTTATTTATATGTTGAGTCCATTAGAGGGTTAGTTTAGGCTTTTTATAGGTTTGTTTTAGTTCCTCATCCATAGTTAATGTATTAGTTGCAATGGATGACAACGAAATGTATTTTAGACGCCCAAAAATCATCAACATTGCTAAAATTCAGACTACATTCAGAACATGTACTTTTTCTCAGTAGTTTGTGCGGTGTCATCAGTTTCAGTATTATGTGCAATATTTTAAATTTCAGGTTCAATATTTCATTTTCATTTAATTTTTCTGGTGCAATATTTAATTTTTGTGTCATGTGTCAATGTCTTTTGCAATATTAAATAACTACCTCAGTATCATTGTCAGTATTACTTTTCTATTCTAGTCTTTATTTAGTATAATTATTTTAATTAATTTCAGTTTAAGTTTAATACTTGTATCTCACTACTTTTCTTCTACTCACTGCATTTATTCTCATGTTATGTATTGTTTGCTTTCTGTGCAATATCTGGCACAAGAATATACATTTATATTTTACATTTTTGCCACTTTATCTTACTGTTTGACCCTTCTCCAACAAGCAGCAGAAGCCTTTTTATCATTCATTTTATAGTCACCAGACTCCATCAGTTAGTTTGTTTGTGTTTATTGTGTGATTTTGGTGTTTTATTTGCTTTTGTATGGGTTTTATGTTTAATTTTTCACCATTTTATTTCTGATGTGCAACTGGGGCTCACACAAGGTGCAGTTTTTATTATTTTTAGATGTTATGTTATGCCCTTAAAATGAGATAAAATTTCTAAAAGTTAATGCTATCCAATATATCAGCTCCCAGAGCTTGTTGTTTAATCAACCAGCTGTTGTAGGTTGACGTTTATTTACGTGTTTGCTGCTCAGATGTCTGCGAAGGAAAAGGAGGCGTCCAAGAAAGAGGTGACGCTGCTGTCCAAAATGAACCACCCGAACATCGTCGCCTTCATCGGCTCATTTCAAGGTGAGTTTGTGAGCATCTCTGTCATTTATTAATAAGTGTAAATTACCGTTAAAGTGTCTTCTGGATGTGTGTTTAGAGAGAGGCAGCCTGTACATCGTGATGGAGTTCTGTGACGGAGGAGATCTGATGAAGAAGATCAACATGCAGAGAGGAAATCCGTTCACCGAGCAGCAGGTAACAGATTACTGGAGACTGGAGGCCCACAGTGTTGGATCTGAATTCACTGCTAATACTGATGTATACACAGAAACATAACTGTTCTGTAGCCGGAGAAGGATGGAATTGACTTTATCTTTTTGCAATTTTAGCAAAAAGCAACAAAAAAGACTTTAAGTAAGCAGAAAACCAAATAAAACGACTTTTAAAATTCATAAATATAGCTTGGTTTTGAGCTAGTTTTGGATGCTAAAGTGACTTAATTGACTTAAATGTTATGTTTTCTTTCACCCTCTACTCTTCTAAATATTTCCCGTCTAAAGCGATCAATCAGTAAGTGACAGAAAATTAACCAGCAGTTGGGATTTTGGTAACTGATCATTTTTGTTAATTTTCTGAACAAAATTGCCAAAATTTAGATTCTTTCAATGTGCCAAGTATAAAAAAACCTATACTTTTCTCTTCAAAAACACTGTAAACTGATAAATTAACATACTATTATGCCCATTCTTTTCTTTTCTTTAGATATATTTATTATAAGACAATACCTTAAATGGACTTCTGCACAATGCAACTTCAGCAAAAAGCTATTGAAAAAAGTCTTTAAGCAGAAAAGCAGATCGACCATTAAAATACTTAAAAAATATCACCCAAAAATTAGGAAAAAATCACACTGAAGTCACCTAATTGACTTAAATTGTAAGCAAAAATGACAAATTATTTGATTCTTACAGCTTTTCAAATATAAAAAGGTATATTTTTCTCTTTAATATCATTGTAAACTGATAAATTAACATTCTATTATGTGTATTCTTTATATATATTTATTAGACAAAAACTTCATTGGATTTAGCAAAAAGCAATTAAAAAACTTTAAATAGGCAGAAAACTATATATGGATTTTTGTTTATTTTCTGTTTCTAAATGTGAAAAAATCCAACGTGAGGAGTGAAACTGAGCCGTGTTGTTTCTCAGATCGTGGACTGGTTCGTTCAGATCTGTCTGGGCCTCAAACACATCCACGACAGGAAGGTTCTCCACAGAGACATCAAAGCTCAGGTACCGAGCCGCTTCACTGCTGCTCACAAATCCACTTCATTCACTGTCGACCCCGACTTTACCTGATCTGAAGCACCAAAGAGTTCAAAAAACACACTTTCAGGTCAAACTGTGACCCACAATGTCATTTTTTTCTGACATACACTTAGTCTAGTGGCTCTGTTTCATCCCAGCTAACAGCCGCTTACATTATTTAATCTTTATCCTTCAGTCTATACTAATTTTGACTATGAAATCTAAGAAACTATCAAAAATTACTTTGTCAGATGTGGTTTTTTTGACTAGTTTTCGATTAGTCTGGGACTTGATTGTCGATGTTTATCACTTATTTTAGAGCTGGTTTTGGACTGGATTAGATTCAGACTGGCTTATTTTTGGACTGGTTTTTAGCTTAGTTTTGAGCTGGTTTTGAATGAATTTTATGCAGATTTTGGAGGTGACTTTGAACTGGTTTAAGACAGTTTAAACAGTGTTAGGAATTCATTTTGACTTGGTTTTGGACAAATTTTTGGGCTTAGTTATAATTTTATTTTACAGCTGGTTTTGGATGTGTTTTTGACTTGATTTGGACAGTTTTTTGGATTCTATTTGGACTCATTTTTGACAGATTTTGGACTTAGTTTGGACAGGTCCAAAGCCTGGTTACTACAAGCTACAAGCTTGGTTTTGAACTGGTTTCGGACATGTTTTAAGTCGATTTTAGGCTTTGTTTGAATTGGTTTAAGACTGGTTTTCAAAACTTTTTGGAATTGATTTTTGACATATTTTGACTCTATTATAAACTTATTTTAGAGCTTTTGGGTGAGTTGATTTGGACTGGTTTTTGACAGGTAATGGGATGATTTTGGACTTAGTTTAGGCTGGTTTGTTGTTTGGCTTTGAAATATTTTGGACAGATTTCAGACTTGGATGTGAACTGGTTTAAGACTGGTTTTGACATATTTTTGACTTAGTTATGAACTTTTTTAATGGACTTGATTTGGACTGGTTTTTGAGTTGGATTTGGATTAGTTTTTGAATGGTAATGTGCTGATTTTGGATTTAGTTTAGGTGGTTTGTAGCTTAGCTGAACTGGTTTAAGACTGTTTTTGGAATGTTTTGGACTTGGTTTTCGATATATTTTTGACTTAGTTATGAGCTTATTTAGAGGTTGGTTTTGGATGGGTATTAAACTTGATATGGACTGGTTTTTGGATTAAATTTGGACAGATTTTGGATTGACTTTGGACTGGTTTGTGTCTTGGTTTTGGATCTGGTTTTCAGCAGCTTTTGCAATTGTTTTTTAACTTAGTTTTGCATCATGTGTTGCAGGTCTTCTTGTTCTTCTTCTGGCTGTACTTCGCTTCTTACTACTCTCTTATTGAACTTTTTATTGGAATTGTCTTATATCAGATTCATTATTTTCTATAATTTTGTCTGCAGTTTGCTTTACGAACAATTATTATTTTAGTAGACAAGAATCCATCCTGATCATAGCTGCCGTTCACTTTTGTAACCCTCAGACTGTACATCATGCATTCCTCACTGAACCTACACACAGTAAACAACATTACCCACAGATCCTGAGGCTAAGCTTTTTAATTAACGAGTATTATCATTACAAGAGAGCTGGTTTGTACGACTGAACTGTCCTGAGATCAGCTTTGCTCTGAACAAAGGCCTCGCTGTGCGCCAACTCCCAGAATATCTCCACACAACTGACCACAGACTGTTCTGTAGGCATCACTATCTTTCATCAATCATATCTGTTTCCTCACAAACACACACTGGCAGACACACACAGATGCCCGGTCGGTGTTTTTTGTGGTCGAACACAGACCAGCTTTCATTCCTGCCTTCCCTCTGCTCTAGAATATCTTCCTAACCAACGGAGGGATGAAAGCGAAGCTGGGGGACTTTGGAATTGCAAGAATGTTGAATAAGTAAGTCAGTGTCATCTTCACACACACACACACACACACACACACACACACACACACACACACACACACACACACACACACACACACACACACACACACACACGCGCGCTGCAGCTGTCCATCACTGAGCGCTCTGTAACACATGGAAGACATCCAAACAACTGATTATCATTCCGCAAACTGTCGACCCGGACACGTAAACACACTGTTGTGGAAAAGACTGCTGGCCTGAAGCGTTTGACTACTGCAGGCAAAGTGAGACAAAATGTGAAAAAACACACTCTGCGTGCAAGTATTTCTGGTCATGAATGAAAGGAGTGACACGAATAACACGTATGAACAGTTACTGGACTGATTGCAACTAAATTTTGCACAGATATTCATGTTTCCCAGCCATCTTACCAGATCGGACCCAACAACATTTGTGTGTCATTACTGGACAGGTTTACACAAGCGAAGCACTTCAACTTGCGTAAATTGACTTTGGGAAGACTTTTTCCACATTTCAGCACCAATATTGGCCCATAAACACCAATAATGAATGTAATCCAGGTTTATACCAACAGGAGCTGAAGTTTAGTTTGTTGCTCCCTGCTGTTTCGGAGTCTTTCCTCTGAGTTTATTAAATATCTGCAGAGTCATTCCATCTCATTTCAACAAATCTGAGGAAATTTTGTTGCATGACCTCCTCTGATCATCTCCAAACTTTTTTTTTAACTATCCCAACATAAGAATAGATTACTTGCAAAGTTTTAACATCATATGATTGCTATTTGCTAAGTTATAAAATATTTAAATCCCTATTTTTCCACTCGGAAATTGATATTTTAGGTAGAAAGGCTTGATTTAGGAAGATAATACTGGGAACTGACTGATGATATAGACTTACAAGTGATCTGAAGGGTTCAAACACCTTAACAATAGAGCAGGAAAAAAAAATTTGGAATGAATATACCCATTTCTCTGTGGTACAGGGCAATTTAAAAATTTGGCGAAAATGGCATTTTTCAAGAATTTAGGCATTTTTTTCACAAATTTTAATAAGTAACAAGGTTCATATGTTATAAAAATCTCAAAGTACCTTAAAAGTTCTCTCTAACCTAAAAATATCCAAGAGCTAGCTAGTCTCCTTAGACCTCAAAACGATGCCTATTTATGAAACAGACTGAAAAACACCATACATATATTGGCACAGAAACCAATGTGGGACATGGAGTAGAAACATGAAACTTTGTCTGTATAACAATAAACATCCGAATAATTGATATCTGAAGTATCAACATTGTTTCTTGAATCCTTCATGGCCAATTTAACCAAGAAATGCACTATGTTTTATAGGCGTTTTTTTAGGAATTCTAACTAATATATTGCAGTTAAAATGAGTTATATTGCCTTAGGTCCCATGTAAAACATGTAATTTGTCCCCAACTTATCACACCACTATTTCTGTCCTTTGAACTGCTTGAATTTCTCTGAAATCAGGCCATCATCTGCACCAGATATGTGGTACTGTCCACCACGGCGTGTTGAAGGAGCAGTGATTGGACAGAGGATGTGGGCTGTAGGCACCCACACTACGTCATCCTTTCTAGGCCATGTGAACTTCTTGCTGGGACCTTTTGGGTGCATGAATTTCACTTGCAAATCTTCAAATTCAGCTGATAAGTCAAATACGATACCGAGGCTGTCCTGAGAATGCAGTCTGGGAGTGATGCCATTTCTTCTTATTCAGTTACTGTATGAAAGAAAAAACAATGTCTATATAATAATTAACTTCAGATATGCCCTTTGTAACTTATACTACGATGCTGATGCTTCAGATTCATCTTTCATCTTTAGTTGGTCATGTAAATGGTTCCTAAAAACAAAAACGAGGATCAAAATGTATAGTAAATTGATTCAGCAGTTGCTCATCTTTGGCACAAGAAACAAATATGAAAGTAAGTTCACACATACTTCACACATACTAGTTCCTCCAAAAAAATTTGAACCGCGTACCATGTATCCCACATGCACTTTTTAATGCCTAAAGTTAGGCTATTTTGGGTCTACACCTGAGTTCAACAGCCTATAAATCAATAAATAAGCTTTATTTTAATGTTTTAAAACTTTTACCTTATGCAACTTTCATTAGTAAAGAAGAAAATTCATTCTTTCAATGTCTTTTCACAAGAATAAGTCCTAAAATAGAGGCATGAAAAACCCAAAATAAAGTCGCCCATGAAATAATAAGGATATTTTGGGAAATTCCACAGTCCAGTATTTTTTATTTTCATTCATTTCTATACTTTTCTCACCAGAAGGGTAAAAGTTTTGGAAGGGGAAAAAATTCTGACCATGTAAAAGGAGTATAAATTGCTTTTTTTAGTAGTTTAAAACCCTAAAATCATAGGCGAGGATTAAGTTTGGACTGACTATGGGTATTAGATTAGATCATTACTGCTTATACTGTATGTTTATAACCATAATACTTTGCATTTGTTCATAAAATTACCCAAATAAAGCCCAAAAATTTTTTTGGGAGGATCTGAGAAAGTGGTGCAACAAGCATTTGCTGAATTGACATGGAATGACTCTGCAGCATCAGACAGCAGTAGGATCCACATGGGAGTCTCCAAAGAGAGAGGTGCTCACATTTATGTACATTAAACAGTAACTTTATTCATTACTTTCTAAGTTATGTCTTAGTGCTAAAGTAAAGTCATATGGACTTGCTTGGGTTTCTTAAGGATATTTTGCAACCACCTTCAATTCCTCTTTGCTCTAAAGGTGTTAAACTAGAAATGCTGTTTCTCTAGCCAAAGTTTTAAAACAACCAATAACAATAAATGACAAATGTTTGTACTCGTGCGTTTTAAAACCACAAATGGTGAAGTTTAACAGAGCGTGTTGTGTTTGTTAACTGTAGCACCATGGAGCTGGCCAGGACTTGTGTTGGGACACCGTATTATCTTTCTCCAGAGATCTGCGAGAGTCGACCTTACAACAACAAGACGTACGTACATGTCAGTCTGAACATTCAATGATCTGAATCACCCAGAAGGTCCATGATCTTAAATGCTTCTCAAGTGGTTGACCTTTATGAAGAGGCAAACATTCTGACTTATAGTGATCAGATTCAGACATTTAATTTGGAGAAACATTATAAGGAGAAGAACATCTTACTTTATATTGAGATGCTGCTGGAGCACCACACAGCTTCACCATCTTATAAACTGACTAGTGGTTGTACGAGGGATGAGTCATCTATCATGAAGTTCTTACAGCAGAGGGATCTGAGAATAGACTTTACACGGGAAAAATGGTCGAGCTTTCTGGGAAATTGTGGATTATATGAACGGGAAGCAAAGGGGGAGTTTCAACACTCCGAGACTTCACAGAATGAGGCTAATTATGGATAACTTCTGCTGCAAATGTTAAACAGAGATAGGAACTTTCTACACTGTTTATGGGAATGTGCTCTAGAATGTGCTCATTTTGGATGAAAGCTGGAGAAGGTTTTAGTAGCTGGTATAGATCAGCGACCCCTCTGACCCCTGAACTGTGTCTCTGAGGGGATAAATCTCAAATGCCAGGTATCCCAGAGGGTGAATTTTTCTGTCATGATGGTTGGATTTATCACAGAATCATCCTGAGACAATAGAAAGCTGTTAACTGCTCTAGTTTGAGAGACTGGGCAAACACAATGGCTGGGACAGCATCTTATGAGTCCATACTCAACAGACTTAAAGGTAACGAGGATGATAGGACCACTCCTTTGGACTCACATAAAGACTGATGGAGGTCAGAATTGGTGAGAACTCCTTTAGACTTTGTTTTGTATTGGTTTACAACTGGTTTTTGAGCAGTTATTGGGATTGATTTTAAATTTGTTTTAAGCTGGTTTGAGACTTGTGTTGAACAGTTTTTGAAGTTTGCTCTTTTGGACTTGGTTTTTCACGTATTTTTTGACTTAGTTCTGAACTTATTTTAGAGCTTTTGGGTGAGTTGACTTGGCCTGGTTTTTGATAGCTAATGGACTGATTTTGGACTTAGTTTAGGCTGGTTTGTAGCTTGGTTTCGAACTGGTTGAAGACTGGTTTTGACATATTTTTGACTCAGTTCTAAACTTTTTGTCAAAGCTTTTGGATGAGTTCTGGACTTGATTTGGACCAGGTAATGGGCTTATTTTGGATTTAGTTTGTGTTCTGTTTGTAGCTTGGTTCTAAACTGATTTAAGACTGCTTTTGAGCAGATTGTTTTAGAGCTGATTTTGAAGGTTTTGAACTTGATTTAAATTGGTTTATAGCTTTGGTTTGAACTGGGTTATTACAGATTTTGGGCAGGTTTTAGATTTTGTTTTGAACTGGTTTAAGACTGGTGTTGAACAGTTTTGGAATTGGTTTTAGACTTCATTTTTGACATATTTTTGAGATCAGAATTGATGAAAACTCCTTTGACTGCGATATCGCTACATTCCAGCAGAATGGGTTTCAAACTTCTGAATAGTGGTTGTGTTTTCTTTTTTTTTTTTTGTTAAATGAAAAATCAATAAAAGTTAAACAGAAAAACAATCTTTCCTGGTGGTCAATCATGATATTACAGCTAAAAAAGTCCTCTGCATCCCCTAAAACATCTTCCACAGCTCGGATTGCCAACAAGGTGGATTACTACACTTTATATTCTGAGTTTTTAATCTATAAATGTGATGTAAATTGTGATGATTTGGTCCTCTGAGAGTCAGAATCAGTCATGCAGACGTAATAACAGGTTCCATAATCTCTGCATTCAGTCAGAAGGGTGTTTCACTTCGACCACAACTTGTACAAACAAACAGACACACACTTGCATACCAGCTGACAACAGCCTCACACATGCAGACGTTCTCCACCTCCTCTCTGCCTCAGCTGGATCATTGTTCTGCTCTGTTCTGCCGTCTTGTTTTGATCCAGCTGAAGTCAGAGTTGCTTCCTCTTTCCCACACTAACACAGGCGTGTTTGCACCACACAGGCCTTTATTAGAAGCACAAGCTACACCATTTACCTAAATCTAACTCAAACGTCTAAACTCTTCAGCATAAAAGGGACCAAAATGTCTTCAATTTCTGAAAACATTATCAGTTTCTCACAGAGATAGAAGCACAAGAGAACACACACCCACACACATAGTTGATTCTGAGCCAAGAAAGCCTAAAAAAAAAAAAACTTATTTTTTTAACTAGACTTTTTTTTTCTGCTCTCAGCATCGCAGCTTTTGTTCCTTCACATTTATGACTTATGCTCAGGGGGACGGCATAATGTTAAACTCCTGTTCCAACAAGAAAACGTGTCGAGTTATACAAGACGAGATTAGAGTGACGACTTCACAGATACACTCCCTGGGAAAACATTTGGTTCTGATGTCATGAAAACTGGGAAGTTAATGTGGTTTAATTAATGTCAGATTGCGTTTTAAACCCCGTGTGTTTGTGTTTCTGCAGGGATATCTGGTCTCTGGGCTGCGTCCTCTATGAACTCTGCACTCTGAGGCATCCAGTGAGCTGCACCACGCCCTGCACACCCAGCTAATGCTAATGCTAATGCTAATGCTAACGTAGCCACACACACTCACCAGATGTGGCAAAATGAGAAATTTACACAGAATTTCTCAGTTTAATCTAGATTTCATTCTCTTCACTTATCTGTTCACCTGTTTGGTCCAACATAGAGACGTTTATAGGGACATGTGAGGTGATATGATGCGTGTTTGGCATCACTGTTAATGAAATATTTGTCATAAATCATATAATAGATGAGAGATATTATTAATCATGCTGATGCGACTGCGAATATTCATCAAATTATTAATTCTTCTACTGATTCTGTATCACTTTTAAGGAACTCAAAGTGGCACTTTTACTGTCTAATCAAAAAACAATCAAAGTTTTCATAGTCTTTCTAAGAAAATGTGACATATGTTATATTATTTCCTGTTTTTTCAGGTTACAAACACTTTATCTATATTCCCTTGACATCGCAATGGACATATTTCAAAATACGCTCGTAATTTACAGCTAAATTGTCTGTAGTACTCATCTTTAAAACTGACGAATCGTTCCTCTGCATCAAAGTTTAATGCATTTCTATGTGTCCATGAGTGGTTTTTTTTAACCATTTCTTTCCCATTTTATTTAGAACAATAAGGTTAAAGTAGACAAATTTAGATTTTTTGTGGATTGATGATGGGAGACTTGTCCCCAAATTGTCAGAAACCATCTGAGCAGCTGTTCAGGATTTAAGTCTAAGGAAGCTCTGATTGATTATTAGTACTGTCAGTGGAAATACAAGTGACACAATTCTCAATTCCCTACAAATTTGCTTGTTTTAATAGAATAGAAAATCATATAATGCATAAGGAAAAGAGTTATTAACGTGATGTAAATGAGAAAATCCATCTAATGCTTCATTATTCTACTGATTCTGTCTGATTTTAAAGGGGCTCAAGGTGGAACTTTTACTATCTAATCAAAAAAACAACAAAGGTTTTCATAGTCTTTCTGGGAAATTGGGACACATACTGATAATTCATCACTTTATGAACAATTTTTCACTTATCTAATACAAAATTTCCTTTTTTTTCCAGGTTAATAAAAGACTTTCTCCAAATTCCCTTAAAAATGTAGTGCAGCAATGTGAAGGATATTCTTGGAAAAACTTAAATTATGAGATTTTTTGTGTTTATTTGCAGAATGTTTATGGGAATTTTTTACATTTTTAAACAGACTTCAGAGAAGATTAACATTTACCAGTTAACTTTTAAATGAAGCATTTCCTGCTATTAGTTAATGTGTAGAAAGTAAATCTAGTGTCTCACTTCATGAGATACATGTAAAAAAGACAATTACAACTTGTGTTATACGTTACATTGCACAAGTTGTTAATAATTATAAGGGAAATAGAGAAAATTCTGCAGTTATTAAATACTGACTTTCAACTAATAAAATCATATCAGCAATGAGGAAAAGTAGTCAATAAGCTGATGTGGATGAGAATAATCACCAATTTCTTTTTGTGTGTCAGCAAATCATTCCTCTGCAGCAACGTTTAATGCATTTACATGTATTCATAACTGTTTTTTAGCCATTTATTTCTTCTTAAAGGTGGAAAAATATTATTACAATTTTCACTTTTGATTCTTTGTTGACTGACAATATGAGAATTGTGTCATAAATTCTCAGTTTCCTAAAAAAGTTTCTGGTATTAAACTGCAAATTACAAGGACATTTCACCAAAGTGCTTCACAAGTTAATATTAATTATGGGGGAAATATAGAAAGTGGTGCAGTTATTTAGTACTGACATTAAACTAATAAAAACTAGGGAATCATATAATAGATAAGGAAAATACTGATGTGAATAACAGTATCCATCAAATTCATGTTGTTTGCTGAACCTTGTATGCATCCAGGAGTGCTTTCTAGCAATTTCTTTTCCACTTTAGGCAGAAAAACTGTTTTAAAATAGTCACCTTTTAATTCTTTGTGGATTAACAATGTGATAAATGTGTCAGAAATTCTCAGTTTCCTGAAAATTTACTGGTATTAAACTGTAAAATACAACTATATATCCGCCAAAGTCCTTCACAAGTGGGTATTAATTAAAAGGGAAATAGAGAAAGTGCTGCAATGATTAAACACTGACTTTGAACTAATAAAACTAGGAAACAATTTAACAGATAAGGAAAAACAGTTATTAAACTCACATAAATAACAACATCCAGCAAATCTTCATGTTTATTGAACCTTGTAGATTTCCAGAAGTGTTTTCCAACTCTTTCTTTCCCCCTTTAGGTGAAAAAACAGTACTAAAACAGTTTTATTTTGATTTTCTGTGGATTTACTGTGTGTGTTTATGTCTCCTTATCTTCACCTGCAGTTTGAGGGCAGCAGCCTTCGCCAGCTGGTCGGTAAAATATGCCGAGGCCGATACAACCCGGTGCCCAGCCGTTACTCCTACGACCTCCGTCTGCTGGTCACACAGCTCTTCAAGGTCGGCTTTCATTGGCTTTTTATTTAGGTATGAGATAAATAAACAGGTGTGCACAAAAAGCAGGAACGAACCTGGACTTTGGTAAGAAATGATTAGGAACTGTCAGGATTACGTTCAGGCTGGTGGCATCTGACTAAGATAGCATCTGTACAGGGAGGTTTCCTGGGAAGAGACAACAGGGCGGATCTAGATAATGCTGCAGAGATTATACGTCCATTTTTTCCTGGGAAAACTTCAGGATTTCACAGGAAGAAGCTAGAAATGCTAGCCTAGCCACGCTATACCCATGTTTCTGACGGCACAAGGGTCTAGGGAAGCTCGACAGGGAGGGAGGCGGGCTAAAAGGTTGTCTATCAAATCCCTCTGCAGCAATTGGGTAGGTATACAACCAATCAATGCAACGAATAGGCTGACGTGGTTCCGAGAGCACCGGCGGATTGTGGCTAAGTCCCATTAGCTTCCCAACCAGCGGAGCCGCGGAGCCAACTGGTATATTAAGGATTTGCCATATCCCGTCGGCATAAGTCCAAATACGTCTTTCTTCTCAATGAAACACTTCAGTGCCGTCCTTTGTTTATCTTTCAAGTTGAATTTTAGCTTCAAATCTTTAAGGGCTGTGGCCAAAGCCGAGTTGAAAGATAACTGTTTATTCTGCGCTGGTTGTTTCTGTCAGAATCGTCACGCCTCTGTCGTCATCTAGTTACGCCCACCTTCTGACTCTACACTTCATGGTGATTGGTCCGGCCAGTTTTAGGAGCATCCAGCCTCGAGCCTTATGGAGGGTAACTAGACCCACCCTGGCAGAGAATTAAATTTGTTGCCGTGGGTTGTCTAGCGCGGCTAGGCTATAGAAATGCTACACCTGCAGATAAAGACCCAATGAATAAGAATCAGTGGAGGAAACAACATTTACATAATGAAAGTTACTGAAGCTTCAATATTTGCTTTATTCTTGTGCTTCACTACAGTTCAGAGAAAATGGTGTACTTTATGCTTATAATACAGATAGATAATCACTGTACAGTTTAAGATTTTACCTTAAACTATACGATTAGCTTATGAAATGCAGCTATTTTTAAAAATGAAGCTGACAGTACCAACACACACGCACATCGATGATGCTTTAAGTTCATAAAGCTGATTGTACTACTGTAGTTTAACCACCTAAAAGAACTAAACACATGAAATAGACAAGAACAATAGTTACTAGGAAGACAATTGTCCTATTTTCTACTGATTCTGTGTGATTTTGAAGCGACTCAATGTGGTATTTTTACCATCTAATTAACAAACAACAAGAGTTTTTAGGTTAGAAAGGCTCCTTAGAATTACATTGCAAAGGACATTCTTAGAAATATGTTCATAATTTCCAACTAATTTCGAGAAAATTAAGGCAAAATGTTTATTTGCTAAATGTTTATGGGAATTTTTAAACAGACTTCAGAGAATTTTCGCATCTACCACTTAACCTTTAAATGGACGGTTTGCTGCTGTTTTTACTACTTAAAAGTACTAAACACTGAGCATTACAACCAACACAGAGACAGAACATATTCTTTCATGATTTTATCTGTTGTCTTAAGTTGCTGCTTTGCTTGAATTTTAAAACAAATCATCTAAATGTTTCTCAGTTTGAACTACAAACATTTATTGAGTCAGTTGGAAAGCTGTGTAACAGTTTTCAGTAGTTGTGAAGCTCGCTGGCAGCAAACAGAGATCTGACAACAGGTGTGGTCCAGTTTGTTCTTTCTAGCTGGGACTCTGGCTGGAGGATTTTGGATTAACTGTAAGAGGAAAGTGTGAAAGTCAGAATGTCTGTTTGAGCAGCTGTTGGGGATATCAGTGTGAGCTCAGGAAGGCTGGCTTTAAATGATGCTGCAGCAGGCACACCGTCAATTATTACCACTGTTAGTAGAAATACAAGTACACAGGTCTCAGTTTCCCTAAAAACTAAATAAAAATATGGTAAAACATCTAAAATACAAGCATATTTCCACCAAAGTCCTACAAAAGTTGGTACAAATTGTGACGGAAAGTGCTGCACTTGTACTGACTTTAAACTTTTAATAAACACTACAAAATCATATAATAAGTAAGAAAAACATCATTATTAAGCTGCTGTGAATAAGAATACCCATCAAATTCTTCTTGTTTGTCATACCAAAGGTGTTTTTTAGCCATTTCTTTCTCCCTTTAAGGGTGAAAAATAGTATTAAAGTCGTCGCCTTTTAATTTTAAATGGATTAATGATTTGAGAGTTGTATCAAAAATGTATGACACATATAATAAAGAAAGAAAAATAGTTATTCGGCAGATACTTTTCCTATTTTCTTCTGATTCTGTGCGATTTTGAAGTGACTCAATGTGGCGTTTTTACCATCTAGTCAACTAGCAGCAAGAATTTTCCTTGTCTTTTTAGGAAAATCTAAAATTTTCACTTATGTAATGCATAATTTCCTATTTTTGAAGGGGTTAAAAACAGTTCATTAGAATTAATGTGTCATTGAGAAGGACATTCTTTGATATATATGCTTGTATTTTTCTGCTAAATTCTGCCAAATTATCAGAATTTTTTTTGTTGATTTGCAAGAGGTTCTCGAAAACATCGACCAATTAACCTTTAAAAGTACTTTACTGCTGATTTTAATGTTTATAATATAAACTCACAAGTTAAATGTAAACAATATTAATTACGATCCGCTCATTATTGTGCTTTTCAGAGTCACTAATAACTGGTCAAGCTGACTGTTTTTCAGGTGAACCCTCGGGATCGTCCCTCAGTCACCTCGGTCCTCCGACGTCCCTTCATGGAGAAACACATCAGCAAACACCTGGACTCTCAGGTAAAGAATCTGATTGGTTTGCTGACCTGTCCGTCAAACGGTCACCTCAGGAAAAGGATTTGCATCATGTTTGTGCTTCAAAAGAATTTTGGAGAAGAATTCTGGTTCAATTTTTGGTCTTTTGATAGAGCAGAAATGTGTGAATTTTCATTTTAAATGCTCAGGCTGCTGGAGAAGTGAATAAAAGTCCTGCAACACTGAAATTTATATTGTATTCTATTAATTTTTTAGGAATAATTAACCAGTATTTTAGTTTCTTTGAGACAGAAAGAGCAAACAACTTGTCTAGATGTTGATATTTCAGGATTTTAAGGAGCCATTTTGTTAAAATAATGATACTGAAAGAAGAAGATGCGACTTTACAGAATTATCAGGCATCAAATATTTTAATAATCTCCATCCATCCATCCTCTATATACCACTTTATCCTCACTAGGGTCATGGGGGGTGCTGGAGTCTTTCCCATCTGACTCGGGTGAAGGCAGGGGACACCCTGGACAGGTCACCAGTCTGTCACAGGGCTACATATACAGACAGACAATCACTCTCACATTCACACCTACGGACAATTTAGAGTAAGCAATTAACCTCAGCATATTTTTGGACTGTGGGAGGAAGCCGGAGAACCCAGAGAAAACCCACGCATGCACAGGGAGAACATGCAAACTCCATGCAGAAAGATCCCAGGCCCACCCCGAGATTTGAACCGGGGATCTTCTTGCTGCAAGGCGAAAGTGCTAACCACTTACTCACTGTGCAGCCCTTAATAATATCCATATAGTTAAAAATATGTAAATATCAGAAAGATTTTCCATCAACTTAATCAATTGGACTGTATATGGACCTCATTCTGAATCTATTAAAAGGTTTCTATATTAATTTTAGAATATATTTTCCAAGACCAGTATATGGATGTTTTTTTCTAACATTGTTAGATATTAATACATTTTCATTAAAGTTATGTTTTGGTCTGATGCACCTTTCAAATCTTTTTTTTCTACAATTCAATAATGAATACTTCCAGATTTTTCAGGGCAAAAAAATCCAGATCAATAGACATTTAAATGAAATTACTTCTCTCTTCTAAAGGCATACCTTTATTGGAGAGACTTTTCTGTTTTCCTTTGAGCTTTTATTTTTTAACCATCTTTTGTTTCATGTAATAATATCCGTCCTGTTTTGACACTGAGGTCTTTCTGTGTGTGACTGCCTCACGCCTGATCATCTTCAGTTTGACTGATTCTAATTCAAAGTGTTGGTTATTGATTGAGTTGATCATGTGTACAATCTGGACTCAAGGCAACATTCATTTTTGAGTTAAAAAGTCTTAAAGATGGTGAAGTCATGTTGATTTGTGCAGGGCATGGTGATGGCAGTATCATGCTGTGGATCAGCGTTTAAAGAGCCATACCTTGAGAAATAATGTAGCTGGAGTCCTGAGATTTTACAAGTTTATTTATATATAAAAATAGTCTTCAGTGGTACAGTCCTGCTTTGAAGGAATAATACAAACCAGTTCTCCTATTTTCTACTGATTCTGTGTGATTTTGAAGCAACTCAGTGTGTCACTTTTACCATCTAGTCAACTAGCAACAAGAATTTTCTTTGTCGTTTAGGAAAATCTAAAATTTTCACTTATGTAATGCATAATTTCCTTTTTTTTTGGTTAAAACAGTTCATTAGAATTAATGTGTTATTGAGAAGGACATTCTTTGAAACATGCTTGTATTTTTCTGCTAAATTCTGCCAAATTTTCAGAAATTTTTAGTTGCATGATGGTGCAGCTTTAAGAAGCCAATCAGATACTTTATGAGAACAAAAAGAGAAATTACAATCCTGTTTTTTGCATTTATGGCCAATATTTGAACATGCACTGATCCGGTAGTGTTCCAACTGGAACAGTTCTATAATATTAGTATAATATAATAATAATTTTGAAGTTATGGCTCTTCAATCATTGACGTACAGATTGGAACAAAGAAATGATGCAAAAACAACCTTCTTTGACAATTTTTAACTTAGAACTAATTTTACGTTTGATTTTACATACGTAAGAACAGAAAAAAAATCTGACAAATATGAAATGATTTCTAAGAAACAGTGGTGAATTGAGGTGGAATGACCCTGTGTTGGTTTTAAACACCATGCTGTGGATTTATGGATTTAGAAAAATGCTCCATAACTAAAGATTATTATTGCTGCTATTATTATTGTTGCTGCTGCTGCTATTATTATTGTTATTATTGCTATTGTCACTTTTATTACTGTTGTTGCTGATATTATTATTGTTATTATTATTATCATTGTTATTACTATTATATTGTTTTCTATGTGTGCATGCAGGTGATGCAGGAGGAGTTTAGCCACTCGGTGCTGCATGAAAACAGAGCAGCAGCTTCACAACCTGCTAAAGCAAGAACCAGAGCAGCAAACACACCAGGTAGCACCACGATTAACTTTTATTTACAGATTAACTCCATACGAAGATAAACTTTATTGATCCCTCACTGGAGAAACGTACATGTTACAGCAGCTACATACAGATGAGGCAGGAAAGAAGCAGGAAAAGAATCGCAAAAATTTACAAAAATGATGAAAACAAAAACTTAATAAAGACTAATTACAGAGTTTACATGTACAGGTGTGGCATGGTGGAGGAATTTTTCTTACATCCATACAAAATAACAGAGCTACGTTTCTGTTATT
Source organism: Acanthochromis polyacanthus (assembly GCF_021347895.1). Classification (NCBI taxonomy): domain Eukaryota; kingdom Metazoa; phylum Chordata; class Actinopteri; family Pomacentridae; genus Acanthochromis; species Acanthochromis polyacanthus. The sequence goes on along the minus strand of NC_067126.1, from coordinate 7,308,789 downwards.
TGGTTTTGATTTGGAGCTAACTAGAGAACTGCTGCAGTTTAAACTTTATTATAACTCATTCTGTCCTCTGAGGCTTCAATAACATCTGGAAAACAGCTTTTGAAAGTCACTTTAAGAACGTTCTTCTCTCTTTATCACGGAACATAATCTGACAACATCGTCCAAACATCCTTTTTCTGTTGTTGTCAACTTTTAGTCTTGTAGGAGCATTATTTAAAACCATAAACACCCTGAAGACAGTCTTTGAGTGTTAGATCATCGTAGGAATATTCCCTCAACATTTCTAACAAAAAGGAACGCTCTGGTTTTAGCTTTGAGCCATAAATGACAAGTAACTGACTAGAGATCAGCTGTTTTGGGGTTATGATGTATTAGAGCGCTCAAATTATCAGGATTATTTGGAATTTCTGCAGTTTCTTAAAAATCTGTGACGTTTTCAGAGGTTATAAATAGTATTGACCATGGTATTTGAGCAAAAATGTAGAAAAACAACATGGAACTGCTTGAAATCATTCGTTTATGTCATTTCCAACCAGAAGAAACTCTGGTGGAATGAAAACTGACAAATAGTGAACTTACATCCCCAAATGTGATCAAACAGATGTGTTGTTTGTGGACTGTGGCGCCTTCTAGTGGTCATTTACTGACACCACATGCTGCTCATTCAACGTCCAACGGGCTGCAGGGATCATTTCACTCCTTACCCACCGGGATCGAGCTGAATCCTGATTGGGTGAAGTGTAATCACAAAACATCTTGGCTCACATTTAAGTTAACGACGCCTGCCTTCAATTACTGAGGGTGCGTCTGTTTTCACTTGCTGCTTTGTGATGGTTATCTAATGTTCATTCCTGCTTTGTGTTCACATGTTTTGGATGTAATTCATAGTTTTGAACTTTAACTTAAGTTTTTGTCCCATGAAGGGCGAGTTGTTATGCAGCAGTTACACAAGTGATCACAATAAAAAAATAAAAATAAAAATGGAAAACACTGTAAAAACACAATAAAAACATTAAAATACCACACAAAACATAAGATAGACAGCGGCTTTAGTGGCAGTCTAGGTCATTTAGTCAGCTGTAGTTCAGTGCAAATGGCCGCTTAGTCAGCAGCAGGAAAAACACACAGCATTAGCTCCTCCTCTTCTCAGCGTTTATGGCTCGGATGGAACAGAAAAACTAACACTAGAATCTGCTCAGGTCACGGAAAATCTGCCTGAACAGTAAAAATGCTCCAAAGATGCAAAAAAGCACATTTAATTCACATGTAAACAGTGGAAAAAAGGTGGACATGAGACTTTGGAGACATAAACAGACAATAAAATCCCATTTTTGTGGTTTTAACTTCTGTTTTCCAGGGAAGACAAAGAGGACCAGAGGGTCAGAGAGGCCTGGAAACAAGAAACTTCCCGCTAAACCCGACTGGAGAGTCCCGCTCAGAGTCTACACACCAGCTCAACACAAAGTAACACACTGCAGATTAAAACTGCAGATTTCCCCACTGTGGGATCAACGAAAGCCTCCCAGCTACAATGTTTGTGTTCTGAAAGCGTTCTGAGAAAGTTCTTGTGATGTCTTTAGTGCCAAGTTTTAAATCCCAAATTGTCCCAAAAATTCGAAATAACACCTCAACAGTGACGGAACCGAAAGCTCAGTCAGAACTGGACTCTGCTTTTTTTGTCTTGTATTTCTGATGCTCTAATTCTGCATTTGTTTGTGTTTGCAGCCTCCTCATCAAAAAGCATCACAGCCAGCTGCAAGGAGCCAAAGGCTAGTAAAAATCAGCTCAGACTGAGCTTCACATAAATAAAACTGTCTCTAGCAGAGACACATGATTTTTACAAATGCCTAATAACATGACCACAGTTAATGAATAAATTAAATAAAAGAATACACTTGCTCCATTAAATTCATAAGCATATATACTCATGAATGTATAGGTCACTGAAAAATTTCAGTTTTTATTTGTTCCACAGTGAATCTACTGAATTTTGCACTTCTTGCACTAAATTGTCTGGATGATTTTCAAAACTATTAATATTCTGATGCACATTTGAGGAACTCAGTTCAAATACAAATAAAAACAGGAGTCTAGAAGACAGTTTAATTCATTACAAAACAACTGGGAGAAAGACCCAGTTGGGGGTCGGAATATTTGGATCTCAAAATAAATATTTGGATACCACCGTAATGAGAGAATATTCATGTATTCGGGTCCAGCCCTACTGGAAACGGCTGATTTTTAATGGAATATCTCCATAGGGGTACTTTTAAACAGTAATGTACTCTTTTAAAAAAATAAAATAAACAAAAACATTTGGAAACAGCAAAATTTGCAGATTATTTTTATGTTTTCATCTGTCTGATCACATCATTTCTAAAATATAAAATCAAACAGTTGCTAAGTACTTGAGTAGTCTTTTCACCAAATACTTTTTTATGATGATTACTTTTTACTTCTACTTGAGTAATACTATTGTGAAGTAGCGTTCCTCTTACTTGAGTACAGCTCTACCCACCTCTGCATTTAAACTAGCTCTAGATGTGAATTCTCAGTGATTTTACACGTCGACTTTGACCTAAAGCTGCATCATACAAGTACAACATATACTCCTAATTACAGATTTAATGGTCAGCAGCCTGTCAGTCATTACCAGCACTACTACGCCCAACTGGACGCCTTCGAGAGGAGGAAGAAGGACGACGTTCTTCCTCCTCCTCCTCCTGAAGACCAAACTGCTCCTCCTGTGGAACCATATCAGCTGTGAGTAACCGCTCACCAAACGGCCACTGTTCAAAGCTAGCAGCTGTTTTAATTACAAATCTCGATTTATCAAGAAAAAAAATGCCCAAAAAAATGTACCAGAGCCCAAGGAGACATCTTCCATTGCTAATTTTGTCTGTCCAACAGTGTCTGTACTCCCTTCCATTAGTTTTAACTTTATTCTCATTATGCAAAGTACAAATACCAAGACGTGTTAGAGTTGGGAATCTTCTGTGGGAGCTAGTAATTTCTTTTCTAGCTAATGTTTTACTTGAAGCCCAGAAACTCTGCAGCTTTAACAACATAAACATTGTGTTTCTCCACACTCACCTGTGTGTGTCATTGTGTGTCTGTCAGTGTGGCTGCAGCTCGTAATGAATATCTGCAGAGGAGGCAGGAGGCCAACCAGTACAAGCTGAGAGCAGAGAAGCAGCTGGTAGGACGAAGCTCAGCAAACTTCTGATTGAACATTTCTGTCACTTTTGCTCATTCACATAAATCCACACTGAGGGGCAGCAGTGGAGGAAGTTTTTAACATGTTTACTTCAGTAAAAATCATAAAGCTGTTAATTTATCGGTGTTGTTTTAGTGTTGTGGTTTGACACCATAACAGTGCTTATGTTAAACCTAAACTTTTAAAAATAGTTTCAAAGAAAGGTCACTAATTGAAATATTTGAGGAGCTGGGAATATCAAATATGTGGTCATTTTGCAGGAAAAGTAACTCACATTCATCATTAAAATAGTTCTATCAGTCAAGCATGAAATTACAGCAGGTAGTCTGGCTTTCAGCTGTCTTTTCTCCCTGTTTAGATGGTCTAACTTTCACCTTTTCTTTTCTAAATTGTCAGGGTTTGCGTCCATCAACAGCTGAGAGCAGCAGAAAGCCTGATGGGCATCAGGACCAAGGAATGGGTCAAACTGAACACCAGCAGAAGGAAAAGAGACAGGAGGGACAACAGGTGGGAAGATGAGATAAGATAAGATAAGATAAGATAATCTTTTGTTCGTCCCACAGTAGGGACATTTGCAGTGTTACAGTAGTAAAGGGGATGGAGCAAAAAACACATTAGTAAAAATATTAAAATAAACAAAAAATATACAGAAGTAATGCTGACATTTTCCAGCTCCCTCTACATGTAGAACATTGACATTATATATTGCATGGTGTTCAAATGTAGAAAAACACTGATATTGCACAGATTCTTTAATGTATACGAAGATTCTTATTATGCTACTATATGGAAGTTCATGAGCTATACCTTTTTCAGAACCTTTTGGCACCAAATGTAGGTACAATTGTATGAAATATTCCCCAAAAAAGTGTTTTGAGAAACAGTTAAAATGAAGATTTGTGCAGAATTAAAGATTTCACACGTTGGGAACATCTGTGAAAAATAAAAATATACAAGAAGCAAACATAACTACTGTCAATATCTTACAGAATCTTCTACATGTAGAACATTGAGATATTCTGGTTCCTCTGAATGTAAAAAATAAAGATATTTTCACAAGGGCTATTCAATATGCAGACCCTAACACAAAAATACATTTCAGAGTGTGTGCTTGTGTTTGCAGGAGTATCTGAGGCAGCTGGATGTGATCAGACAACAGTATCACCAGGAGATGAGACAGATGAAGCTGAGAGCTGAAGCAGAGGTACACAGACTTTATTATTATAACAGTATTAAAGTTTATTAGTATAGCACAGAACTGGCTCAATGTTGTCAGTATTTTTAAATGCTGAAAACTGAACTAGATAAGTTTTCTGATATTATATTTACAATGAAGGCCAGAATCAAAACATGTAACTAGTTTTTCAGGTTTCATATTTGCCAAATACTTAGCCAGTAACGGTTTATCATCTACATAATAATTAAATTTAACAGCTTGTCTGCACATGATGTGACTGAAACTGAACCCTGGTGGCCTCCACTGTATTCCATTTTGCCCCTTTGGCTTTGATTTCCAGAAACTGAAACACACTTCACCTCCTGTCAATATGGATAGTAATAGACACTCTTCATTAGTGTATCATGCTAATATGTTCTTATTGTGTCCTGTGTCAGGCTCAACCACAACACCAACATGGAACTTTTGTGGTGGAGAAACTCAGCGAGCCAGAGCCGTCTGCAGACAGTAAAGAGCAGCAGAAAGCAGCACCTGTACAGGTAAACACTGACCACAAATCAGTCCTAACACTCATAACGAAGTTTGTAATCCCTTCAAACATAAGCAAATGCAAATATACATGAGACGCTTGCACTCCAAAAACAATGAAGATGTTTGCAGGTTATCCACTACTTCACTACTAATACTGCAGCAATAAATACCTCTTAGCATTTGTGTCTCCGTCGTAGACTTGCATTGTTGGTGATAAACTATTAAAATTCAAACTACACAACAGCTACACCATGATATACATGCTCTGGGATGCAGTATTTATTCTACAGTGATGGTTCATAACTTTGGTTTTCCTCCTGCAGGATGTTGAAGCAGCTCTGAGGCAGATCACTGATCAGAGGAGGACACAGGAGAGGAAACACAAAGACAAGGTGAGATTATACCAGCATAAAGATCAAGCTTCAAGGCTGTAATCTGGTCATTTAAATTGTCTAAATACATTCAAACTATTTTAATAGTTAGGATTCCTCTGGATTCATCAGCAGCTTGACTTTTGAAGACAAAGCCAGTGTTTTGTGCTAAAACATCTGAAGCTTCCCCATGATGCTAAGCCTTTGATAATAGACTTTTTTTTTTTTTTTACAACTTTTCTGTTCTGTTGGGTCAAAATGAGTCTGTGTCCCTGCATATAGCACCTTAAGAAAAGAAACCTGTATCTGAAGAACAAACCAACAATAATATGATCATCAATGCTGATGACCTCCATCTTTTCCTTTTTGTTTTTGTCACTTCTGCAGAAAGGAATCATGTTTGAGATCCGGTTAGATGACGAAGAGATGAAAGAAAACACAGAGAAAGACGAGGTGAGAGGTGCAAGACATAAGGAAGAAGTTATCATTGTAGTCACTCTTCTTCTCTTTCTTTAACTCTGTCCCCGACTCTCCAAACAGGAAGTGGATCCTCTGAATCAAACTCTGAGCTTCCAGGAAGGGGAGGAGTTGAAGCTCAGGGATTGGCTGGAGGTGAGGAGGGGGTGGAGCCACAGGACGCCTCAGACTCTGCTGGACGCTCTCGCCAACATGGAGGTCAACTCCATCTACAACACAACAGTGGAGGCTGAAGAAGGTGAAAACAGATTCAAAACAGCTGAGCAGAAGTGCAAAATATACATAGGAAGTACATGTTTAAAATTTACTTTTCTCACTGTCAGATATCAGTAATTGGTGCTAAAATGCTTGTAATTTTAAGTTAAGTTTTAGAAAAATAGCTACAGCTTCCATTATAAAACAAGAAGAGCCATGAGGGTTAAAATCACTGATGAGAAGGTTAAGAAACTGGTTTGTTCAGCGCTGTACGTTGTCTTCGTCCTCACCTCCCCCCAGATCAGGAGGCCGCAGTTCGACGTCAGTGGGACGACGGTCCTCCAAACACTCTCCTGAACTTTCTGGCTCAGGCTGAACTCAAATCCTCAACTCTGGACTCAGCAACCGCAGGTCAGACATTACACACCTGACTGATCCACAGTGAGCCACAGACTGTGTATAGAACATAGTCAATAGAATGCATTTTCTCTAACAGCCAGCAGGGGGCGACTCCTCTGGTTGCAATAAGAAAAGGAAATGAACCTACTTCTCACTGGGTTTGCTACCTCAGTAAACATTTTCCTAATATGTCTATGGCCTTAACTGTATTGCAGGATTAATCTGGAAAACCCAAAGTTTTGTTCCATCATAAACTGTATTTAATTAAATTAAAGGAGGTGACTTTGGAAGAGTTTTTGTTTCTTTTCTTAATCTTAGAATTAGTTCCATCTTCCTTGACTTAGAGATTATATGAGAATACTCGCAGATATATGGCAATACTTGAAACTACGCTTGTGCCAGTATAATGTTAAATGCATGAATAAATACGCTAACAATTCATGTACTTTACTGTATAGATAATGAATGGATGGATGGATGGATGGATGGATGGATGGATGGATGGATGGATGGATGCACACATAGATGACATTTTCCACCACACTTATTTTGCACGATTTGTGTCTTTGGCCGTTTTACAAACAGACAGGGTTTGTGTAAGAACATGAATCCTTCATGGGGTTTGACTCCTTATTTCCAACTAATTTGGTTAAACCGCTCCACCACCTCGAGCTAGTTGCTACTGTATGGATGTGCTCGATGTCTTTGTCAAATTCAGCACCTTTTTCAAAAAAACAAGATGGCAACAGCCTTGTTTCAGACTGGAGGCTTTAAAGATGTAGTCCACAAACCAACAGGTGTCATCATGGTCCATCTTTACATACAGTCTGTGCAGTGAACACAGCTGCTGAGTTAACTTCTGTCACTACAAGCAGCCAGCATTAATAAACTGTTAAAGGTTGAATCTGCTGCCTCTGGATGTTTTTGTTCTCAGATTCAAAACCAGAACAGGACAGAACGGAGGAGGAAGAAGAGGATGAAGATGACTCAGATGTGGAGATGGATGAAGAGCGACTAGAACCGAGGTCAGACGACGACGACACGTAAGTTTCCTTCTGTTAGGTTCACTTTATTCTATAGCTTTCAGTTTCTTATGTAGTTGTCTTTTACTTTTGCACAGCTACACTGTGTTTCTATAGGACAGGAAATATATACGTTATATACTGTAGAGAACTGATAGTTGAAGATGTTTCACCTCTTTAAAAGGTGAAACGTCTTCAAGAACCTACAAGAGAAGTCCAGTTGATTTCTACTGAACCTCCTATCACTATTTTCCTTATTTTTCTTAAATGTAATATGTTTGAGCTACTGGACATTTTAAAATTTCCCAAGGTGATGAATAAAGTATGTATCTATCTGTCTATCTAAAATGTAAAATAAGTCCCTCTCCAGTGAGATATATTATGCTACTACTGAGACTGCCCAACGTGAACGTAGTTTAATTTCTCACCAGGAACTTTGAGGAGTCGGAGGACGAGCTTAGAGACGCTGTGGCCGACTCCATGAGGAACCTGTTTGTGATGGAGGACGAAAACTCAGACGACAACATGAAGGAGGCGACAACGGTGGCTGAAGGGACGGAGATCGAGGAGGAGGATGGAGGCGGAATAAGCTCTGCAGATCCTCAACAGGTCCATCCAGAGCTGGAGGATTCAGGGGCATCAGTCAGAGTGGTTTCCTCTGAGCCCGAGTGTCCAGATGAGTCCCGGACAGACGATAACACAGGTTTGGATAATCAGCATCAGACCACCTGAGTGCTCAAAAACTGTAAAGTCTTTATTCTAAGGGAGTTGAACAAGAAGACGCAGTAACTGGGGCGTAAATCCACTTCTTCTTTCAAGTCTGATACAACAAATAAGTTAAAATTGTCATTAAATGGGACATTAATGAGTTCCATTTCAATGAAGAAGCTAAAAACCTGTAGCCAGTTGAAACTGTGGTTGTTTACAGTCTAACTTAAAGACAGCTGGAGAAGGACAGAGAAATAATGTGTTCACAAGTTTGGAATTTGTATTTACACCAATAGTTGGAAGTAACATTTAAAAAAAGAAGGCAATGAAACAACAAAACATAACTTAGTGGCGTCCTCTGGTGGATGAACTCTGCTACTAAGAAACTTTCTAACGAACCTCCAACCTATTTCTGCATTTGTTTACCGGCATTTCTCTGCAGCTTGCACACACAAAGATACCGATATATCTGCTGTAGCTCGACACATTTATCAGCCTTGCTCTAAGAACGACTTGTACTTTCAAGAAAACTCCACAAGTCCCTTTAATCGGCAACTGTCACCATCGTATGAGCTGTTTTAAAGGGTCGTTGTGCTTGAAACGACTTCTTACAAAGGCTTGAATGAAAAACCAGATGTAAAGACAGAAGATACAATGAATCTTAACTCTCAGAAGATTTGTTTATCCCAAATAAAAGGACAGAGGCAGTTGTGTGTGCTGGGCTAAATGTGTGTGAATATTTGTGCTTTTTGAACGGTCAGTGTTTAACTCAGCTGCTGGTGGTTTGTGTCGACTGTTATTCTATATTTTTTCTTTACCATCAACAAACCCATGAAAACACCAAAACCAACATGTTAGTCCGTCTCTTGATTGTTTCTGACTTTCCTACTTCGTGTGGCTCTTAGCTTCAAAACCAACTGGTTCTTCCTGAAGAGATAAAAATCTAAAAACACCTTACACACACACTCACCAGCCACTTTATTAGGTACACCCTGCTAGGACCTGGTCAGACCTGTTTTGTCTTCAGAACGGCCCTAATTCTTCATGACAGAGATTCAACAAGGAAACATTCCTCAGAGATTTTGGTCCATACTGACATTAAGAATCACGTAGTTGCTGCAGATTTGACCAATGATGCCAATCTCCTGTTCCATCACATCCCAAAGGTTGTGTTGGATTGAGATCTTGTGACTGTGGAGGCCGTTGGAGTCCAGAGAACTCATTGTCTGTTCAAGGAAGCAGTCTGAAATGATTTAAATTGGAAGTATCCTTTGGAAGATAGTCCACTGTGGTCATAAAGGGATGGACGTGATTAGCAACAATACTCATGGAGGCTGTGGAGTTGAAATGATGCTCAGTTGGTACTGAGGAGCCAAAGTGAGACAAGAAAATATCCTCCAGACCATTACACCTCCACAAACCATCCTCTATTCTCTGTAAACTCTAGAAATGGTTTACACAGTTTATAAAATATTCAGACTTTCTCGTCTGGCATCAGTTTGAATGTGGGATGGTTCAAACTCACTTAAATCACTTTATACGCCTGATTCTGATGCTTCGTCTTCACCATGTCTTGAGTTGCTGCCATGTGATTGGCTGATTAGACATATGCATCGATGAAAAGTTGAACAGGTGTACCTATTAAAGTGGTCTCTCTTCTTTTAGTGCTCAGTAATCTCCTGAAACGCTGCACACTGCAGTGTCATCAAACATTCAAACAAGAGGAGTATTTTCAGTGGTGTATTAACTAATGTTCATTGCTCTGATGAATATTTGGAGCATCAGGAAGACATATATACACATAGGATTGTGTCAAAAGTAACTATTTTGGGTCCCAAGAGGTGTAACGTATATCAGGCTACACGTTAGCATGATTTATTGTTGTTTTGATCTTTTATAGGATCCGTTCACATCAGATTGGTCCTTTAAAACAGCTTCAGTGCAGCTTTCTGTTTGTATTTCATGTTTTTTCTGCACAGAGGAGATGAAGACAGTAAAGCTGAAGATATTCCAGCAGCTTCTTTTTACCACAGATTAGCAAAACACAACAAACAAGTAATCCCAACTGTTTGATGATTGCATTTATTGCAGTATTGTTTAAGTGTAACTTCAGTTTCTCAGTGAAACAAACTCCAAACATCCTCTATACACGGACAGACTTAAATAGAACTAATGCCTCTTTGAAAATAAACGATATTTACTTTAATAATAACACCTCTTTACATATAATCATATTTCCATGCCTGGACCTCATCACAAACAGGAATGCAGAATAGAGAAACAACATTTAAATAAAACAGATTTGGCCGTTATCTTTACCCAAACACACTGTGCTTTTAAATACTTGTTGTGAACACAGAAAGCATTAAACTCAAACTCTTCACTTAACGAACTTCCTCAGACAGAGAAAACTAATAAAAATCACATTTCAAACCCCTTCATGTCTATTTAGGATTCAGTCAGTAAATTGACACCACTGGAAAAACAAAGTAGAATCAAAGTCATGTCAGTATTAATGTGACATAAAATCACCTTTTTGCTGGCAAACATTTTGCAGCTTGGAATGTAACTCTTTAACTCTTATTATATTAAACTCCTCTCAAAATCAGCTTCAAACTCTCAGCGTCCATCAAAAGAGAAAAATGTTCCAAAACGGTCTGATTTACATGCAAACGGAAAAATAACTGCAAAAAAAGGCTGTACTTTTCGTCCTCTGAATAAAAAACTATTTAAAACAGTGAAGAAATGATGACATGCATAAAACGTGCAACTTAAGCTTCACTCAGAAACACCAACTCTGTATGAAGTAATGAGGAGACTGCAGTCTGTCTCATTTTTATTCAGAAAATTAACTAAAATGCCACATTTCAATCATGTTTTCAGCATTTTTTTCCAGTCACTTGAGCTTTAACAGGAGTTTTTTTCAATCTCCAAACTGGATTTAGCTCAATCAACTAATGAACTTATATTCACACAACACAAGCGGATCGAAATGTGGATTAATTCACATTTTCATTTGACAATTTTCTGCAAATTCTGTCAAAATCTACACCATTTATCTGGACACAAACAACTGTTTCTGGGTGTCTACTGCAAACAACAAACAACATGTAAATCAGACGTGTCAGGAACAGATGGAACACATTTTTCTCTTTGCTAAACTGTTTCTGGACCAAATATGCCAAAAATGAAACCAATTTTCTCATCTAACATTCTCCAACAGTATTTCACTCCTAAATCCTAACTTCCCACTGGGCAAAATGTGATTAAACGGTAAATTTCCTGAACCTTGAGGTGTGTTTTAATCCGCTGTGTGAACCAGTCTAATGGTGATTGTTAAATTTAGGCTGAAGGCATCTGCTTTAAGGACGGAGCTCGGGCTCTGCTTTGCCAGCAGAACGTCTCCATCTGTTTGGTGAACAGTCGTCATACTTCCAACTCTCACATGTGGGTTTGACACATGCACCGTCACTGGGAATGTCCTGGATTTGTTGTTTTAGCGTCTTTTATTATTGTATTTTAGCTCTGGGTGTCCATCAGGAGTCTGTCTCTAGAACACTGTATTATTCTATATTGGGAATGAGCCACCGTGTCGCACTTTAACTGTAAGCTCGGGCTGTTTTTAAATGTAAATATGGGTTTTTCTGCTCCGCCTCATTTATCTGTGTAGCGCTATTTTAAAAAAAAAAAAAAAAACGAGACAAACAACGTCCTGGTCGCTGACGGACACCGGGTCACGTCTGCTCTTCCTCATCGCTCCAGTTTACTCATCAGAGACTCGGTGGCGGACAGGAAGCAGGCCTCAAACTCCTGGACGGAGAAGCGACTGACGGAGTCGCGGGCGCTGCGTCGGATCTCCAGTCGGGCCGACGGCGACAGCGCCAGGATGGACTCCATGGCGGCGGCGTAGCTGTCCTCGCTGTCGGCCAGGAAGCCCGTCTGTCGGCCCTCGTGCGGCACCACGATGTCCAGCTTCGGACCTCCGGACTTGTGAGCCAGAACGATGGTTCCTGCAGCCATACACTCCACCACACCTGCAGAGAGACGGAGGATTAACGACCAAACCAGCTGATACAGAACCAGATAATCACTGATGTGGGAATAAACAATAACTGAACTTCCAGTAAATACTACAGAGCAGATACAGATGACGATTATTGGTAATCTAGAAAGGTTTAACAGCATGTGAGAGCAGAAAACCTTCATTCATAGCTCGGCTTCTTCAGTAATAAGGGTGACTAACTGAATATGGAAAATAGAAATGGAAGTGATTAAATTAAAATGCTTTCCTCTTTTTATGTGGGCTCCACTAACAAAAATGTTTCCAAAATTTGATGAAATGGCTTAAAATTCACTAACATGACTCAAAACTTTTGCAAAGCGTCTCAGTTTTTTCAAAATGGTTGAAGAATTGTCCAAAATTCCTTAAAATCTGAAAACAATGACTGAAAACATTTCCAAAGTAACTCAAAATTCTCCAAAATGAACAAAAACTTCTCTTAAGTAACTCCAAAAATCTTTAAAATGGTTAAGAAATTGTCCAAAATGACTTAAATTTTGACAAAAATGATTCAAAATGATTCCACAGTGACTCAGAATTAATAATAATACATAAATAATCTTTTTTTCCAAAATGGTTAAAGAATTGTCCAAAAATCTGACAAAAAAAGTCTCAATTTCCTAAAAATGACTGAAAACATTTCCAAAGTTATTCAAAATTCTCCAAAATGATCAAAAACATTTCTAAAATGACTCAAAAAATCTTAAAAGTGGGCAAAACATGTCCAAAATGACTTAAAATTCGACTGAAATGGTTCCAAAGTGGCTCATAATTAGTAATAAAGTAGAAATGATTAAATTAGGACACCCTCTGACTGATATTAATCAGTTTGTCTCCTGCTGTTCTTCTCAGTTTCTAAATATTTTACTGTTTGATCATTTTTATTGCACACTGAGGTCCAGATCTTAAATCTATATCAATTATTGTTTCACAGACTATTGCATGTCAATCTGTGGCTGCCTTCAACTTAGCGATTAGCCGTTAGCGTAGCTTTGGTTCGTGTTTCTTGTTCAGTTTTTCACATTCCCAAAGTTATTAAAAATTCCAAAATAATTAGGAACTTTTCCAAAGTGACTCAGAAAAATCTTTAAAATGATTTTAAAAAGTCTCCAAAATTACTTAAATTTGACGAAAATGACTCAGAATGCATCTAAAGTGACTCAGAATTCTCCAAATACTGTAAAAAAAAAAAAAGAAATAGATCTAAATATGTAATTTGAAAGGTTAGCTGTGAAATTTTAGTGACATGAAGTAGAATCATTGAACTTTGAGGTTCTATTTGAACAATAATATCTTAGATAAAATCTAAAATTCTCACCCTGTTATTGGTTCAGAATCTGCAAGGCTTTTATCTTTCAGTTCCTGACATGTTGAAAAAAGCCTCAAATTTCAATGCTGAAAGTGAGTTGACAAGAAATAAAAAAATGATTTGTCAAGCTAAAACTACATAAATATTTAACTTTATGAGCTTAATAAGTATCAGTTGTTTATACCATAAAAATTTTACACAAATCAGAGATGGTCGAGCAAAAGTTGTTGTAAAAATGCGATGATTTGAGATGGAATGACTCGTTCCTGTTATTTATATTCTGTGGTGTTGGGTTCATGTTCGATGTTTTTAAGGCATCTCGGATTAGCTGAGTCATAAAACAAATGTGTAGGTTGTATAAATACAGGTTGGGATGATGGGATTTCACGTGTTGCCTATGGTCTGTTGTCCTCACCGATGCCAAAGTGTTCGTTCCACATGGTGTGCAGCCCGATGGTGGCATCCACCAGCTCCCTCTTCAGCTCCTCAAACGGGATGTTGAGTTTGAAGTCGACCCGGTCGGCGACGCCCAGCTCCTGGCAGAGACCTCGCAGCATCAGCACCCGGTCCTCGTCCTCCTGGTTCCTGCAACCTCCGATCAGCACCAGCCGCAGAGACTCCCTGCCCCCGGGCCCGTCGCCTTTCCTGTCCAGCAGTTTGTGGAACGCCCTGATCTGCAGCTGGTGGTCCTTCTCCGGCCTGAACTGACCCACCGACACCACGGAGTGGCACTTCCTGTCTCCGCCTCCGCTCTCGTCTTCCTCTTGTCCCAGCTCCTCCCAGCCCTCCTCCACGTCGTCCTCATCCTCCTCCTCCAGCGGGACGTCCAGGAAGGCCCTGACGTCGCAGGGCGGGTAGACGACGCTGGTGCGGCTGGGCGAGCGCCACAGGGCCAGGATGTGTCCCAGCGTCCAGGTGGAGTTCACCATGATGACGTCGCTGCAGGAGCCGGCCAGGCCGTAGAGCAGAGCGAAGCAGCAGTAGTAAACCACCTTCAGCGCGCTCAGAACCGGGTTTCTGGAGATGATGTCCGAGTTGTTGAACCTGGAATCAAAAAAGGAGGAAGACAGACAGACGGTGAGTACCTCAATCCATACTACCATAATATAAAGTAGACCAGAAAAGATTCAGTATACAGTAGTTTACATGTACTAGTTTACTAGTGTACTAGTACCAGTAGGGAGTGTTTAGCACTGCTATACGGTTTGAATTGTTTGTAATTTCCCTCATTTTTCTTTATTTATTTCTTTAACTTCCAAGCAGGACCCAAGTACTAATATTGTGCTACCTCATGTGAAAACAAGTGCTGGCATGACAATAAAGAACCTTGAATCCTTGAATAGTTACACCAAATGTAGAAGCAGGGTATCTGCAGGTTTTAGCAAGTCAAATTTAAGACTTTTTAAGACCTTTTTAATGCCGTCTTGAATGAAATTTAAGACTGAAATTAAAAAAAAAAAAATCCTATAAATACAAGCGATGGTTAGGGATCCCGCTGTACTAGAACCTCAATGACAATCATTCAAGTTTACTTATTGTCAGTTTATTAAACAAACTGATACAATACTGATCAATACAAAACACTGCTTTGCCAACGAGACTTGGCGTGAGTAAAAGCACATTGCATTTGGTCAAACACATAAAATTACAAGTGCAATAACAGTACTATATGTCAACGACAAAACACTGAACACACACTCAGTGTTCAAGATCCATAACACCTCGGATTTGAGTGTTGCTGTCCCACCAAAGATAACCGTCAGGTCAGTGCTGCTAGCACCGGCGGTAGCAGCACCGGTTGTTGCTAGCTGGGGCGCTGGACCCACACAAAAATGAGAGATGCCCGGCGTTTGTTTTTGACTCTCTGTCGCCATTTTATGCTTAGCGCCCTGCATGTGCGATTCGACCGCTTTAATTCCCATGGTGCCGAGTTTGAAATCCTTCTTGCAAAGAATGCACCTGGCCTCCTCGAGATTGGCAACGGGTTTCAACCAGCTTTGAAACCGACTGTCCTCCAGCCAACACTGCTTAAACTTGCACTTACCCATCCTGACTGACCGGTGACGCGAGGAAGAAAGGAAAGAAGGAGTCTGTGCGCGACTGAAATTAAACTTCCGGCGCAACTTTTACGTTACTCAAAGTCCCCTGAGTAAAAAAAAACAGACCCGACAATTTAAGACCACTGACTACTGTATTTAAGGAATTTCTAATGAATTTAAGACATTTTAATGCCTTAATTTTAGATACACGAATTTAAGACTTTTTAAGGATCCGCGGGTACCCTGTAGAAGGGATCAACTGATATGTTTTTATATCCGATACCAATGCTGATTATTGGCAATCGAGAAAGGTGTACAACCGATATTTGGAACCGACATGCAGTAAATGTGATGTTTTAACAGCATGTGATATCAGAGAACCTGTCATTCATTACTAGGATTCTTCATTAATAAGGCTTAATATAACCAAATATGTAAAAATAGAAACAGGAGTGATTAAATCAGGATGCTCTGCTCTGTTTATGTGGGATCCACTGACAGAACTGTTTCCAAAATGACTTAAAATTCTCTAAAATGACTCAAAACTTGTCTAAAGCAACTCAGTTTTTTTTCAAATTGGTTAAAAGATTGTCCAAAATAACTCAAAATGTTTCCAAAGTGATTCAAAAAAATTCTCCAAACTGATTAAAAACCTTTGACTGTGACTCATAATTCTCCAAATTCTGTAAAACACAAATAGGAGTGATTAAATCAAGACGCTTTCCTCTGTTTGTGTTTGATCAGTTTGTCTCCCACTGTTCTTCTGTATTTTAATAATCTTTCTCTGTTTTATCACTTTTATTGTCCACTAGGGTCCAGATCCTAAAGCTTTATTAATTATTGTTTTCCAGACTCTGTTTCAGGTTAATCTGTTGCTGCCTTCTAAGTTAGCCGCTAGCTGTTAGCGTAGCATTAGCCACTGTGAGAGAAGCTAACTTCCTGGTTTGTGGCTCTATTTATCGTGCAAGTATAAGCAAGCCTAGCCATCCAGATGTCAGGTTATTTTGCAGTACAGGGTCAAAGTATGTCCTAGTAGTATCCACACTGCACGAAACAGTATGTAGAAATAAAAGGTACGAGGTTTGGAATGCAGCCATTATTTCGAACACAACCACCCTGACTAAGATGTTTTCCTGGCACAAAACTGTAAAGTGTTTAAACCTCTATTTTCTGGATAATTTCACTATTTTTAAGTTCTTACCATGGCCTCAGATGCTGTATGTTGGTATTTTTAGAATATTGTAGGCTAACAAATATTATAATACTTGCAGATTCTTTACATTAGCTGCTAAATGAAAGGCAAAAAATACATTTTTCTTAAGAAATTGTTCTGTTTTTACATGTATGTCACCATAAAATGCAGACAGCCGATATGCATCTTTTCATAACTGTGTAGGAAAGATTGTCTGGAATCTGGGCATATCAGACCCATGATGCTGGAGTATTATATGACTTAGACATTAGGAAGCTTTGTGGAAATAAATGTCCATTACCAATAACCTGATCTTATTCACTCCAGCGTGTGGACGCTGGAGTGAATAAGATAAGGTTATTGGTAATGGACATTTATTTCCACAAAGGTGAGAAAGCAGTGTTTATTTACTAACCTCGGGTTCCTCTCTCTGACCACAGACAACATGTCGGTGCTGACAGTGGGATAGTGAACGTAACTCGCCACCATGCAGCCTCCCAGGTAGCGGAAGATGGGCAGGATGAAGGCGTAGCCCATGGAGTCCACATACAGGTCAGGAACGAAGGCCGTCAGAGCCTCCCACCCTGAAACACACAAACACAGGGACGTTACTCTGACACAATCTAATAAAATGTTCCAGCATGTAGTGCATCACAGATTGTATGTTTGGAGTAAAAAACCCTGAGCGGTGTGGATTTTGTCTCCTGAAGTAGGAATAGATCGATTATTGGCTTTGTTGATTATCATGAAAGATGTTTGTCTTTTTCCACATTATTGTATCTGTATTTTATTGACTGATTATTCATAAATGAAAAGCTCTACTTCAGCTCTGATCAGCCTCCTCTCTGTCTGTCGTCATTCTGTGGTCTCAGAAATGTCTCTGAACAAGAAACACAAAACAGGAAGTTAGCTTCTCTCACAGCAGCTAATGCTATGCTAATGGCTAGCGGCTAAGTTAGAAGGCAGCCACAGATTAACAACAATTAAATAAAAAGCTTTAAGATCTGGACCTTAGCGGACAAGAAAACTGACAAAAGTGAAATATTAATAAAATACAGAAGAACAGCAGGAGACAAACTGATCAATCTCAGTCAAAGAGCGTCCTGAATTTAATCATTCCTACTTTATTATTAATTATGAGTTACTTTAGAAATATTTTAGTCATTTATGTCAAAATTTAAGTCATTTTGGACAATTTGTAACCAGTGTTAAAGATTTTTTTGAGTCACTTTAGAAAAATTTTGGATCATTTTGGGGAAATTTGAATCATTTTGGAAATGTTTTGAGTCATTTTTGTCAACTTTTTAAGTCATTTTGGACAATTCTTTAACCATTCAGAAAAAAATTGAGCCAATTTGGAAAACTTTTGAGTCATTTTCAAGAATTTTAAGCCATTTCATCAAACTTTAAGTCCTTTTGAAAACATTTTTGTCAGTTGTCCTAACTGAATCACTCGTATTTTATTTTCCATATTCAGTCATCGTCACCCTTATTAATGAAGAAGTCTGAATGACAGGTTATCTGCTGTCGTATGCTGTCAAAACAATACATATAGTGTACATTGGATCCAAATATTGGTTGTCTGCCTTTCTTGGTAACCAATAGTTGTCAGACCCCAAAAACTAAATATCAGTTGATCCCTATCCTGAAGAATCAGTATTGACCACAGATCAGCAGAATTTCAACAACAAATAACTGAAAACTATCCTATTAATTACAGATGTACACTATTATTTCTACAATATTTGTTTTAATACATTTTTTAAATAATTCTGCCATTGATTTACTCTTCCCTCTCTGGCCTCATCTTACCGAGGAACATGGAGCCGGCGCTCTGGCCCAGCAGGGTGAAGTGGGGGTAGGAGGCGGCTTCCACCAGGACTCGGTGACGCAGGAAGATGAAGGTGACGGGTCGAGGCAGCGTGATGTTGAAACGCTGCCGTGCTCCTTCCAGAATCTGCTCTCCGGTTACTCCCTGGTCACCGGTGTAAACCACGAAGGAGACGCCGGGGTATCTGGAGCAAAGAGGTAAAACTTTATTAACGGTTATAGGGATTTATTAAAGGTTCAGATCATCCTTTACCTTAACAGTTGACTTGTCAACAAACAAAAGTTACATCTGGGTTTATTATTTTTCACCAAAGCTAACTATGTGTGTCTAAAAATGGTCAGACAGTACATCAAGTCACATAACACATAATAACTAAACTACTACCGTACTTTTACCAAAGGTAGGAGTTGGGCGCTATCTGTGATGTTTTTGGACTAATATTGGTGCTGAATGTTGAAAAAGTCTTTCCACATGACTCATAATACACTGTAGTCTTGTGATTTTCATGCTGAAAGTGATACGGAAATGTTACGAGACCTTAAGTAGTAAGATTGTCATTGTGACTTTTACAGAACAGAGTGCAGGTGTGAAAGGGGCTGAACTTGTTTGCTCCTGTTAATTCCAGCACAAATAGTTGTGCAAATAATGAAAAGAGAGAGAGAGACAATCCATATCCGGCTTCTCTCTCACCTCCACATTGCTGACAAATCACCACACTGACCAAAAACAGATTCAAATGCAATAATTTAACATTAGAGCACTTTAACGAAGGACATAAATGTGCAATAATCAACTAACTGTAATTCATAAGATGGCAGAGTGAGTGTAGTGAACAGTGGGTGTGAGTGAGATCACGTGTGTTATTTATTACATCTTTTAGTATATTTCTGCTTCATATTTTCCATTTTTAATATATTTATCCAGCACGATGCACTTTAATTTAGAAGAGGTGAAAGGAGGGATTTCAGCACCTTCACAAACTTGCTGAAGGAGCCCCTCCCTGATGAAACATTCGCAAAGCGGGATTTTAAAGGTGAAGTGTTACCGGTTCATGAGGGCCCTCAGGGAGCACCACAGGACCCGCTCCCCGCCTCCTCCGGCGTTGCAGTACGGGTGGAAGAAAGCCACCGACGGGCCGCCGTCCTGAGCCCGGCGGGCCTTGCGGCGGCCGTGCAGCCACACTCGGAGCCCCAGGAGGAGGAGCAGCAGGACGAGGGTGAGGAGGAGGCTGAGGTAGGCGCATGGCACCACCAGGGACCACAGCAGCCTGAGGAGGAGGACACAGAGGACCGAGGGTGAAGAAGAAAAGGAAACTCAAGACTATTTAGGAGGCGACCGTTAATGTTACTGCCTTTATTTACACTTTGACATTAGCCAGTTAGCTGCTACTTCGGCTAAAGTTAGCTCCCCGCTCGTAACTAGAATTAAAATCACCGCGGCGCTTTGTTTTTATTACATTTCATCACTCTAGAGTTTTAAAGAAATCATCTGTAATCGCCTCTTACCTCATTAAATCGCAGAAACACAGAGAGAAGTGGTGGTGATGGTGTTCGTGTTCTGCCATTTTGACAACACGTCTCCTGGCGACTCCTCCCGTCAGATGACCCCGCTGCTGCTCTGTGATTGGTTCAGCGTTTGTTTACCGCCACGTCATCGACACGTGATTTTTGTTTATTGTTTGATGCAACGAGTGACTGGATAGAAGCAACACGTTAGCAGGAAATAGAAAATCTGAACATTTACTACATATTTGTGTACTTTATCTCTTTATTTCTGCAATCAATAATATAATATAATATAATACAATATAAGTCAAGTCATCCTTATTATAAAGCACATTTAAATCAACAGAAAATGAGCCAAAACGCTAAAAAAAAAAAACCTAAAAAACTAAAAAAGTCTAATTGCCTTTCTAATTCTGAATACAAATTAAAATATGATGATCAACACCAGCTTCATATACAGTATAAAACACATTTAAATATTAAGGTAAAGACTTATATACTTATACATCTTTACTTAACTTTTTTTTTTTTTTTAAGTCTTCATTACTTGACTATTTCAAAATTAAAGTAAGGGTCCTTATTTCAACATTTACTTTACAATATATAAAGTAATATTTTGGGTGAAAAAACTTTCAAACCTATAAATCATTTATCGTCAACATTTTTATAAAATAGTACTGTAGGTAGAGTAAACCTTTAAACCAAAAGTTAATTTGTTATAAAGTAGTATTTTAGGTAGAGTAAACCTTTAAACTTGTAGTTAAATTGTTATTAAGTAGTATTTTGTGTGAAGTAAACCTTTAAATCCATAGTTAATTTCTTACAAAATAGTGTTTTAGGTGGAGTAAACCTTTAAACTCATTGTTAATTTGCTCTAAAGTTATATTTTGGATGGAGGAAACCTTTAAAACTGTAGTTAATTTGTTGTATAGTCGTATTTTGGGTGGAAGAAACTTTTAAAACTGTAGTTAATTTGTTGTAAAGTACTATTTTGAATGGAGGAAACCTTTAAACACATAAATTGTGCACTTTTGCAATTGACTGACAGGTGGCACCATCATAACGCAGTTAATAAATAAAGTCGTGAAACTGCAGCATCATCTGCTGCCAACATAAAATAATAATATTGGTAATAAGGCTGCACACCTGGGCCTACTGGTGCTAGTAGGTGTTGACTAGGAGCTGAACTGGGAACCATTATTGCTCTGAAGGAAGTCATTTAGGCAGAAAGCAGGTGGTGGAGCCTGGAAACGAGTATCTTCAAGTACAGAGAGATGCTTAAACTGTCATTCATGTAGTTCATACAGGTGAAATTTTGTCAGATAAAGTTGTTCTTTATCTTTAAACACTTCTCAGATCAGAGCGAAGAGGAAATACCAGACTGAAGGAGTTCCAGCAGGGGTTTTTTGGAGAGAGTTCGAGGTGGTTTACGGGGGAAACCCTCAAAGACTCTGTCCAGGCTGGAGGTGTCAGAGAGCAGAGGAGTCGGTGGAGCTGCCCTCAGTACCGGACTGTTAGGTTCCTCCTTGCTGGATCCTGTCGTACCTCGATCACCTGAATCCACGGAAATCACTGCACCTGCTGAGGTGAAGACGGTCCAACAATACATGATGATACACGAGTTTATTAATGTCAGAAAAATCCCCTATGTGGGGAATTTAGAAAACACCAGACGGTTGTAACATTCCATCAAAACAACGATGTAGCAGACTGTTAGCTCCTCTCTGCAGCGCCCCCTGCTGGGTAGATGTTTGTTTACAGGTGAAATAGCTTCTTAACCAAAACCAGTAAAATGTGTCTGCTTTAACAGAGGCTGCATTTTTAGGGCCGCACTTCCAGGACTGCATGTTTTCTCAAATGCTTTCTTTCAAAACAGCGCCACCTACTGCAATGGAAGAGCGCTACAGTGCACAACTTTCAGTTTTACAGGAGGATTCCACCCAAGATGTTACTGATGATGTCAAAGGTTTATTCAAGAATGATTCCACACAAAGTCCTACCTGATGTCCGAGTGCTTTTAAAAGTTTAATCCACCCAAGCAGTACTTTCTAAGAAGCTTTAGATGTAATGGTTTACTCAAGACAAAATTATGCTTTATGTCCAAGTACTTATAATTTAAAAGGTTTATTTCACCCAAAATACAACTTTCTGACAAATGAAATAGCGTTTTAAAGATGCATTCTGACCACAATATTATTTTCTTGTGAATGAAATAGGGTTTTAAAGATGTATTCCAACCAAAATACTACTTTCTTATAAATGACATAGAGTTTTAAAGATGTATTCCAACCGAAATACTATTTTCTTACAAATGAAATACAGTTTTAAAGATGTATTCCAACCAAAATACTACTTTCTGTAATTTTCTTGGTTGCCAAGAGTTGCATTGCAAATTTACAACTAATGAAATATTAGTTTAAAGGTTTGCTCCACCAAAAATATTACTTTCTGACAAAGGAATAATGGTTTTAAAGGTTTAGCTCTACAACGTCTTGCCCTCTTACTACAAATATGTGATATTTTGAGTAATAAATCTTTAAATCCATGCAGGTAAACACTAAAGATGCAAGGTGCAGAAGTTTTGGAGTGTTTAAAAGCACATTACAGAGCTGCTGTGTGTTTAGTTGTCATTTAATTTGCTTTTTTAAATGAGGGATGTGTAATAGATAAATGACTACAGTAAGCTATGTATGTAGTGCACATTTTAACCAATTTTTTCAGAAAATGCTCTAAAAAAATTGCTAATAAATGTATCTTTCTGTGCATATTATATATGAGAATAACAGAAGTTAGTTCCACCAGATAAACAGCTGCTGGTGCTTTTTTTGCCCACAGTCAAACCTCAAAAAATAAAAAGGATTATGGAAGTAAAACATTTCTGTTTGTATCATGTTTCTTGAACATGAGGAAGGTTACAGTTTCCTCATCGACCCACACAGATCTGATGTTTCTTTTTGCTTTTATCTCATAAACAAACTGAAAATGTGCACAAAAACACATCTTTTTTTGTTGTTACAGAACATAGACTGGCATTTTTGGAGTTTTTCACAATAAAATTGTCATTTATCATAGCTGGAGAACCAACAATGGCTGCATTTTACTTAGAGCAAACCTGCAGACACCATTATTATTTGTATTAATTCAATTTCCTGCTGTGAAAAGATAAAAAAAAAAAAAAAAGAACAACAAGGTCTGTTTCAGAGGAGGAACAGAATCTGTGTGAGTTGGGACACAGCTATTGCTCACTGCACTTCCTCTTACCAACACCTCCAACAGTCCATTTTGAAAAAAGGGCAAACAAACTAATGCAATCATCATAACACCCTTTAATGTTGATTGTCCACCACTTTTCTAATAAAACCCCTCCTCACTCCGACTGCTGAACTGACATCATTGTCATGTGCTGCTGCTGGATTTATTCTGGAGGTTTCTGACTTCAAATGATTCACTTCCTGCCGAATGAGCAGCTAGATTTAAAATGATTCAGCAGGTTTGGTTTTAACTTTGGATGACACATTTCGTCTTTTTGTCTGACACACAAGTGCTGTACCTCTTTGTTTACGCATGAATAATTGAATAAATGAATAAATGACTTTCAAAAACAGGACTTTTTCACCCTTTTCTCCAGTTGAGGCCACAGCAGCTGAATGCCAACATTTTTCAGGAGAGTTTGTGAAACTTTCTGGCTTCTGAAGTTGGAAATGTATCCAGAGAAAACTACTTGTAGGTTTAAAGCTGCAGCTGATATAACTTCATGAGATTCTTCCTTAATCCTAACTTCTCTTGTTATTGTGATGTTAAAAGGAAATGTTTGAGTGGTGTATCTCTGCACAAAGTGACTAACATGACATTGTTTTGTATGAATGCAACATATTTCTCAGTACATGTGCTTTTCCCTGCTGTACTTTTTACAGAAATGCATGACAGTGGTGAATTAATCAGATGTTTGTTTACCTGAAGGTCTGGGAGCATGCAGATCTTTCACCGTCGGAGGGAAAGTTTTGGGCGGGACATGTCCAAAAGCGGCCAGATGTGGTCAGAAGACATGAGGCCTCTGGGTATAAAAGAGCAGCAGGGTTTGGTAATACTGCCGTAGCTTTCATACACTTTAATGAAGCTTTTACATGTATGTGTAGCCAGAATAATACATTTTATTGTTATTATTTTATATATATTCTCAATGCAACTTACAGTATATGAATAAATCAGTCCTTAACAATTAAATAGAGTATAAAAACAAAGACAGACACAATAAACGTCTATAAACCCACTTAGAAATCACAGGAAATAAACGTGCTGCAGAACTTGCTTGACAAAAATCAAGTTTGTACGTTTTTTTCAATATCAGAACAATCCAGTGACTAATATCTGGACATTCATGAACGCATTACAAAGAGGCACCACTAATAGCTAAATCGGCAGACTTTAAATTGTCCCAGCTTGATAAAATGTAGAGAAATAAAGAAAATACAGCCCCTACCTGCTGCTGATTAGCTATGCAGTTTAACAGACTTCTTAGCAACGGCCCCATAGCAACCGTCAACTCCACGTTGGTGCTTTTTCAAGGCGTCAACATCCCTTTTCTGCTTCGCCTTTGTCGTGAGGGACAGAAATCCAACCTATCGGCTCACTTTCTCACTTTACCTGTCCCCAAACTGCAATCCTGCTTTCTGATTGGCTCCGAAGAAACTCAGGCGAAACAATTAGCTAGTTAGCTGCTAACTTCTCAAGCTAGTAACCGAAAGCTAATAGTTTAGTATGAAATATATGGTGTAGTATGTGGAGCCACACGAAAGGAAGACTCGCTACAGAAACTTTACGGACTTTGTACATTTTTTCAGTGCAGTAAAAAGACCCAAAAACCCAACAACCTGAAGTTAATGCAGTTTATCGAGGTAAAATAAACTCCACACCTTCTTCCCGATTGGCTCCGAGCGAATCAATTAGCTCGTTAGCATCCTAGCTAGCAACCTTAAAAAAATTGAGAAATGTTCAAGTTAATAGTTTAGCAAGAAAATGTGGCGCTACACGAAAGTAGGAGTTGCTATAGAAACTTTCAAGAGTTTCTACATTTTCCAGCGCAGTAAAAAGACCAAAAAACTTGGAGTTTCTGAAGTTTATCAAGGTAAGATTCATTATTGACAGATTGGTCTCATTAAAATGTAGCTAGCTAGCTAATGTTGCACACAGATCTGTACAGTAGTTTCACACGCCACAGACAGAAATTTAAGTCCATATTCTGCAGTATTTATTGATAAATATATATATTTATTGTTACTTTCTATTTTTGAAGACTAAAGCTTCCCCACTTCACCTTTAATACCTTAAAGCATTTGCACTATAATGCTACCAGGTTCTTTTTGTTTTCAAAAATGTGTCTGTATACTTTATGGTTGGGGAAAGTGTTTCATGCTTTAGGCAATGATTTTTTAGTTCTAATGCAGAGAAACTGATATATAACGGCATTGACAGGATCTTCAAACATTGGAGGTTTACCTCAGTCCAGAAGTCTGTATATTTTAACCTGGTAATTGCACCATTTTCAAGTTATTTCACAGTAAAATGAATACAAAATGAGACAAGCTGTGCTCTTGACAAAATAATATTGATATCAATATTTGTTATTGCTGTATTCTATTTCATTATTTCATTATAATGTGTGATATTTACTTTAAGTTCAGTATAATTGCCAGTGTAACTTTATAGTATTCTATTCTAGGGTGTGTGTTTGTTTTGTTTTTTTACCTTATTTTAGCTAATTATCTATATCTCATTGTGTTTCTACTCTTAGGCACTGCATTGCATATCATTTGTTCCTTGATTTCTTTTTTTAAAAAGCTCCTCATATCCACAGCCTTTTAGCTAATGCCCACACTGACAAGCCCTGTACCCGAATGTGCAAATGTAAGTAGAAAAATAGATCTGCTGCTTGAATGAAGCACGGAGGACTCAAAACATATCAAAATCAAATAAGGTTTATTCACATAGCACATGTAAAAACAACTAGAGTTGACCAAGGTGCTGCACAAGTTATCAGACAGGCAGCCACAAAATTATGTGCTACCAGCAAGACAGGATAAACTAGAGTTAGAACAGGATCAGAACATGTAGGATCAATTTCTAAAGTGGAATATATGAAATACCAACATTTAAGACCACTAAAAGCAAACACAAGACATGCAGGTCTTGAGATTTTGCTTAAATATGTCAACTGAGGAGGAACATTTGATTGAATGAGGGAGAATGTTCGTCAACCTCCACATCTCCAGCTGTAGCATGTTGATAAAACAGAGGGTTTAATGTGCAGCTTCCTCACTGACAACCCTCATCTTATTTACGTACACATAAAGCTATGGAGTAAATGAAATAAGTAAACTGTACATCCTGTAAACTTATTGGTACACGCACTTGTTTGGTTTCCTTCAGTAGACATGAATAAAGTGAATGTACCTGTACTGCTGTAATTAATAACTCGTAGATGTGTTTAAACGAGCCCAACACTGTGACACCTGAACATTCCCACAGCTGTTTAGATGACTGTACAAACCTGTCACCAAAATCCCTCCGACCTGCAGCAAGCCTGCATTGCCATATAAAGACAAAACGCCTTTCATTCCTGTTTCTGAAGTGTTGCATGTCACTTCCTTCCTCGTAGATTTGAATAGATGCGTCGTCGCTCTGCTTTCGGTGCCGACTCACTACGCTGCCTGTCAAGTGTTGAGCAGCACAGCAGCCAGACGGACCGGCTGGGGAAGAGAAAGACAGACAGACAGACGAGTAACCACCCTCCACGCCCAGACGTCACCTGCTGCCTCGCTGCACCTCTCAGGTAAAGACGGCTCAGATCAGGTGGCCTCTGGTCCCTGCAGGTGCTTCCTGAAGGCATCACTGTGGGATGAGAGGCGCTCTGAGATGCGATTTTTAAGTCTTGTTTGCGTGCCAGAGCGAGGCAAGAAAGAACTATATTGTGTGCGACTGTCTTTGTAGTCCCTCGTTACTGCATTTATTATTTAACATTTTTATTCTCCAAACCCTGAGCTTCCTTCACTGCAGCCGCTCCATTCACAAAATCCTGCAACAAGAAAACCTTCGTAGACCTTTGTGCACGTTTGAACCAAATCGCTTAACGCCCATCATGTATAAATGAGAGATTAGAGCGGTTAGAAGTTGGACTGAGGCCTGCAGGGGAGAGGAGGAAGAAGAAGTTAAACCACTGCACCGAGCTAGAAAGGAAGTTTGCGGTTAGCTTCACTTCAACTGCAAAAAAATCCCTCCAAGGCAGGGAGGGTGGGCAGAGGATTCGACATCGGCTCAGAACGGTCCAGGTTCGATTAGCGATCAGTAGTTTGTGCTGGAGGAGCTCATGTTAATGTAAGTTATGAATCTGGAGTGCGTGGAAGTAGTTTAGCACGTGCAAATGCTATCACAGTGGCTGTACTTTGTCCAGTTTACTCGAGTATTTCCTTTTTCTACCACATTATACTGCATTTTAGAGGAAAATATTGTACTTTTCCTCCTGCAAATCTTCCGTTTGTGACAGCTGCAGATTCAAACATGATGCTTTTTTAAATATGCACATTTGCTGCAGTAAATTCTTAATTTTTGTGATACTGCAGAAGGATGAACAGGACCTGCTTTTATGTGCATTAAAAAACTTGCGTGGGAACGACGTAAATTAAAAATGAATGTTTCCTCTCCAGATAGAAAACCAGCCCAGTGAATAAATGATGATGATGTGCACCAAGCATGTGATGTAAATGTCACCTCCCTCATATTAACACATAAATGCCACAGTAGCATCAGGTTTTCCTCGTAGGTTTTCCATCGGCTGAGCTTTGACTTGAATTAGCTTCACCTACTGCTAATTTGTGAATAGAAATGCACTTTTTTTTTTGCAAATTGCGTTTAATGTGTTGATTCCTAGTGAAGCCTGCATTGCTCAATCAGCCCCCTCAGCCCACGTAGGGGTCTTTAAATAGCTTATGTTGTGTTGTTAGTGGTCTAAAGATTGTCAATTCTTTTCACTTTTAGCTGGGGCGTAAACTTTAAGTGGTGATTAGTTGCCGTTCAGATTGTTGTAATTACAGATAAAGTTGCAGTTTTCTGGTCAGTTTATGCCTGTTAGTTTTATATTAGTGGTTTTGGTGCCTTTAAACACCACATTTTTGCTGCAAATCTAACACATTTCCCACTCCAAGTTATTTTGCTTCACTTTTTCGTTTGGCTTAAAACCTGAATGTGTCAAATCCATGGCGCTAACGTGGATAGATGTTCATTGAAATGCAAAATTAAGTTGAAGATTTTAAGTTAAGGCCTTCAAGATGAACACCTGGTGCCATTAAACCACAGCAGAAGAGTGGAAAATGGTGGAAATGATGTGGAAATAGCATCATATGTCAATTTCATTCAGTTCTGACTGCAAAAAGATCATAGCCACCTTGAATATTTGCAATCAATTGTGCAATAATTATGACTGGCCAAGTTTCAGCAGCAATGAAATGAAGCTGTCTGAGAAGTTTAGAGGGGAAATGAAACATGATGAGGAGACACAACTGGACCCTGCTTTTATGTGGTAAAAGGTCGCAAAGACAAGTTATTTAAATGAAAAATTAAAATCTTCCCAGGAACAAAATTTAGTGGTTCAATATTTTCATATGACTTGCAGCAGAGTAGATGTATAAAGAAAAATTCTTGACTAAATTTAAGGATCACTTTAATTTTTACATTTTGCAGGTCTTGAAAACAGGTTCAAAGTATCAAAAATAAATAGAAAATAGCATGTTGTGTGTAAAATTTTGGCAAAGCTGGTTGAAAATTCAGCACTACTGATGTTCCAGACCTCTGATCTCATTTAAAATATGCAAAACTTGACCTAATTAGTTATTTCTTCCATTAATCCATCAATTTTTCTGCCGTTTATTCAGATCCAGGGCATGTTTAGATGCACTGCAGTTCATAAATAGGACAAAATTTACTGACATATGTGGCACAAATGTCAGTATATTCCTCCACTTGTTAAATAATCATGGGATTAATCATTCTTAATGCTTTTACTGATATATTTTAATACTTTTTGTTGTTGAAACTGTGGAATTAAAATGACTTAGTCTCAAATTTAAGTTTGTGAACCTTGAAACCTGATAAAATTGCATCAAACCTTTTGCAAAAACTGCAGACAAGAAAACCTCTGCAAGTAGACACTAAACTAAAAATGTAGAGAAAGAAAATTTGCTGAGGATAAAAAAAGTGAAGCAGAGGAGCAGCAGTAGTTTATCAGAAAGCACCTTAAATGTTACACTAAGTCATTTGACGACAGTTAGCTCACAGAGAGCCGGTGAGAAATGAATGTTCAAAGTGTTCAGGCCTCCAGTTTCCCTGATCTGAGTTTCATTTCTGCTTCTGAGCTGCTGCGGGACCAACTTCTCTCTTTCACAGACTTTGCTATGATAAATTTACTGATTTCTATGAGAGAGATGTTGAATACACAATTTTGCAACTAAAGAAGGACCTTTTTGACTTTTCCAGTGAACAGTTTTCATTCATATTCCTCCTAAACCAAAAGGAACTTCTTCTAGAGCAGCACCTCTAACCTCTCAGCAGCATTAACATGTTGAAAGAATTCACACGTTACTGCTTCTCTGTGGAAACGTCTGCAGAAGTTTAAGTAGAGCAGCAGAAACAGAATGCAGCACAAGTGTGTTTGCATAGAGTAACAGATGGAAGGTTTTACAGTTGAGGTCGTTGAGGTTTGTAAAGTTTGTAGAGCATCTGAGGTTCCTCAATACTGACAAGCGTTTTTTTTCTTTTTTTATTTCTCTGTTCTTTAAAACTTCACACGCAGTCGTCTGGTTTTTAGTAAAGTTTTCTGATGCCGTATGGAGTATTAATCAGTAGAAACGCTACGTGTCAGTTCCGTTTAATTCACTTTACCGCTGAGTCAGTCAGTCGGTTTAACCCCTGGTCTTTGACAGAAGAACAATCATCTGTCTTTGATTTCATTCCATGACAAAAACCCTCCATAATTAAATTCACTTTCTCTAGTAAAGATTGGATTACGAAACAGTTAAATGCTCAAAAACTCCAATCGATCAGAGGCTACTAAAGTAATGTTTACAACATATGATTTGTAATAAATTTGTTCAAAATTTACACCATCACATGTGCAGTCTCCTGCTAAAATTTAGATTTAAAACCCAGATAGTTGCAGGTTATATTTGACTTATTTGATATAAATTGTCTTCTGTCTTTTTGTGTAACTAATACACAAAAACCTCTGGCCAGGACTGAACTATTTCATCATACTAGTAATGTAAAGATGAAACAAATACCTCCTGTATCTGTGTCTCCTAGAAATGTTGTTTATATTCTATTAACTACAACCAGAAATTATTGATTAATTACTAATATTAGTGACATGTTGAGGCTGACCATTTTTCCAGTAAAGAAAGTATCTTAGATTAATGGTGTGTGTACAAAAAGATGGACTTTTACATCAGATAGTAATTATAATATAGAAAGATAAAACATACTCATATTTTTCTTAATTTGTATACAAATAAACTCTCATTTGCAGAGATGTGCTCACATTATAGATCCTATCTGTCACTAAGGAGGGCAGTTTAACAACATAATCAGACTGAGGTAACAGGAGCTAGAAATGTGCCTCAAAATGTTCATCTTGTTGGCTTTTATTGCTGCATTAGCTTACCTTTTACTGCACATTCAAAGTATTCAAACTCGCCTAAACAGACAAAATAAGTAATATACACACTACCATTCAAAAGTTTGCAGTCACTCAGACAATTTCGTGTTTTAATCATCAGTGAACCCAATGTAGCATCAGAACACAGGAGTGATGGTTGCTGGAAATGCTCCTCTGTACCCCTATGGAGATATTCCATTAAAAATCAGCTAGAATAGTCATTTACCACATTAACAATGTCTACACTGGATTTGTGATTAATTTAATGTTATCTTCATTGACAACAAATGCTTTTCTTTTACGCATTAAAAACCCAGTCAGATCTGCACTGATGGTCCTCGGGATCTCCAAGATCGTACGAGAAGATGTTCGGCCTCTGAGGTTTTCGGTGATTCTCAAACCTGAATCAGTCAAAATAACCAAAAACCAACGATGTAGGCAAAGCTGCTCAGCTTCACGGAAAGATTTATGTTGATTAAAGTTCCATTGAAAGGATTCTAAGGTTTAAAAGTGTTTGGAAACTACCTGAGTTCAGTGGAAGAAGGATTAGAGTTTGATGAGCTTTAGTCCATTCTGATTCATTTAAATCTATCTGGTTTGACCCCAACAACCTAATATGAGCAAGAGGGGTCAGAATATTAGCAACACCGTCCTGTATAGTGCAGTACCATGTAATACATCCTCACCGCTGAATAGTAGAAGGGTTTATTGCAAGGTTAGGTTTTTTCTTATCTTCCGTCACCTTCAAGTTGCTTCTCCGGCAGTGCAGGAAGTTGAATCACACGTTTTAAAGCTAGAAGCCCCTGTGTGGTTTGAAACATCCTCTTCACACTTAGGTCTTCTCGTCCTCCTACTTGGCGTCATGCTTGTACAAATTCAACTGCCAAAAAAGGATCTGCAAACCCTACGAACACAGTCGGAGTGAATCATTAGAGACTGAAATAAAATGTCCTGCGTGTCATGTGATCACCTACTTCTCAGAACTGCTCGACACTTCCTCATCTGCAGCTTTTGCCTTTCTTGAAAGGAAAAATGTTGAAATTTTGTTTCATAAATAGAAATATGTGCATCATATGATTAAAAATATAATAAAAAAACATTTTTACATAATGTAGAGGGTCATATGATTTACTAACCTCTGCCGCCACACCATGTGTCTGCAAAATTCTTCATTTCATTTCAATGTGAACACAGAAAAAAGAAATAAACCAAAATGCCTCTCCAGCTTTTGGAAATAGATCACCAACAAACAAAAAACAATACATGAATAGGAAAAACTTGCACTCCTTTACAATTCTGCATCAATCTGTGCACAGAGTCTTTACACTATTTAGGAGTGAAAACCTGAACTAGTTGAATGCACTTTTACAGAAACAGTTCCATGTTGGCAGTCAGAAGGCATTATGAGGGTTTAGCTAGTAAAGGAGCACTGATATAAAGACTTCTGTGAGGCGTACTGACCTCCAGCCAGTGAACAAGTCTTGCATTGAGCTTGGATAAACTGCGACAATGTTCTACAATTCCAGTTGAATACCTCATGACTGTTTTTGTTGATGTATCTGCATTCCAGGTGACAGTACATATAAACAAAGAATCGGGTATAGATTTGTACAGATGCCAGTGAAAACTTACCATGATCTTTCCCAAACCCAATCTTGGGATCATTCCTAACACAAACTCATTAAAGTGGCTTCCAGCTGCAGGTTTCTAAATATGAGATTTGGAAAATGCCAATAATCAACCAATTTGTGACATGCAGCGCTGATACCTCCACTCCAGAAGTTCCTGAGGCTTTAGGAAGACCTTGAGCAGAGACTTTCTCAATTTCCCACCCTCGGCCATAAAACTTTTCCTAAGTCCTTGTATGTGCATTGCTGCATAGTAGGTAGGCTGTTACAACTTTCTTGAGTTGAGTTTCTTTTTGTAAGCAGCCACCAAGCCATCCAGGTGTCCCTTTAATACCCCATAATGCCCAATATTAATGTGAAACCCTATGGAGGGGTAGTGCCAAATGGCTGAATTGGGATTGGGCAAACGATGGACTTAGATGTTGATTCCTCCA
Organism: Acanthochromis polyacanthus; assembly: GCF_021347895.1. Taxonomy (NCBI): domain Eukaryota; kingdom Metazoa; phylum Chordata; class Actinopteri; family Pomacentridae; genus Acanthochromis; species Acanthochromis polyacanthus. Next base: position 7,275,992 of record NC_067126.1, on the reverse strand, counting down.
GATAAAACACTGGTAGATTTCCCTCTGGGGATTAATAAAGTCTGTCAAAGTCTAAGTCATAGATCAAGGGAGAGTTATGTCTGTTTTAGGTTTTTTGAGCTTGAAGTCATGCAGAGATGCCAGTAGAGCCCCAGAAAACCATTAGCACAGTATGTTCCCTTTAAATAAAGAGTGCTTCTACAATTTATTACTGCCTCCACTGTGCAGTCAATAGGTGCAGGTTACCTCAGACCTTATTATACACCAGCAATCAAAGCAAAGAAACACTTCTCTGTCAAACAGGAATTGCAAGAAAAGCAGGAAGTTGTTCTCTGGCAGAACTGGCAAGTTTTGGCAGTTTACATTAAATTACATTGACGCCATCTCTGAAGGTTCCTCCTTTCTCTGATTCGGCTCCGGCTTTGACTTTTTTTAGTCATGGTTTTTGTGTCTTTTATTGTGTCAGTTTCAGATTCTACTGCTGATTCAGGTTCCCAACATGGCCGCCACGCCGATCTCCCCGGAGGAGCTGGAGGAACTTAGAGAAGCTTTCGCCAAGATTGGTAAGAGAAGCAGCAGTGGTATCATTTCCTCCTGTGTTGTTGATGCAGAACGGACTAGCAAGGGACTATTCATTCTGATGTTACACTGTTGGTGAAATAAATGATGTTTAGCTGAACAGAGAGCTGATATTAAATTGTTTTTGAGACAACTATCGACTGGAGTTTCGGATTCACATTCAAGCATTATTATTCAACAAGGTTTTTTTCTTCAGAAAAAGAGGGAGTGGCCACACCTCAGAGACAATTCTGGGAAGTGCTTCACCTTCCACTTGGTTTGAATCATGACCAGTGTCTAATGAAAACATTTTATTCTTGTAATATAATTCTTTTCATGCTAGATCAAGATATTCTTCATTGAGATGACCATATTCGCCTGTTTAGTTGTAATGCCATATTACTGCTTTTTATTGGAACTGCAGTAGTTTATCCATTGGTTAATTAACAGTTAATCAATCAGTAACCTCTATAGTCATTTTTTGAAATGCAACAATGACCAACTTTACTAAAAGACAGCATCTAAACCAAATCTCTTTGGGTTTCTGACTGTTGGTCTAACAAGACGTGGTGAGAAAACATAATTTTCACTGTTAGCTGATGTCTTATTGGCCACTGATTTATCAATAACGGGCAAGTCGCTCCATAATGACTGTAATAATAGTTTTTATGTAATAAAACTCGATGTTCCACATGAAAATGAAACGCAGGGTTCTCACCAGGATTTTTTTACAGCTTAACTGCAGGTCCACCCGCACGCGCACGCGCACGCACAATAGCCTTCATTAAATCTCGCAAGTGGCCAGGCCAGATGTCAGCCAGTGAGCGTCACGCAGATGCTCCAAATGCTCGTGATTTAGGTCACTATTCACCATACATGGCATCATGGAAACAACCGAGACATGCTAATTGTAACCCCGAGATTGGAAGCGACTCTTAATTTTAGACGGAAACGGATCAATCGACAGGAAAGTAGGGCTGAGGTGGGGAGACATAAATAACCTAGATAGGCACCCAGTCGATAAAAACAAACGCACATGGCGTTATTTGTCAAAATAACAGTGTAGCAGCCCTAATCACAGCGTAATCTTTTACCTCCAATTTCCACATAACGCGAAAGCGCCGCACAGCCTAGCGAAGCACCGCCGTCTTGCTCTGAAAGTCAAAGTACACTGGAAGCGCAGCGCGGAGGGGGAGGGCTGCTCCTCGGAGAGGCTCTCGTGTGAATGACATGAATACCGTTTGCTATTACCAAGTACTTAAAGGTTAAACTCATTAAAAAGAATCAATATAGAGTAGTTAACTCACCGTCCACTCCCACAACGGTTGAAATTTCAGTCCACGCCTTGTCCTTTCAGCCAGTATCCTTGTAAAACGGATGTTTTGGATCATAAATGATATTGTACTTTTCCACCTCAGTGATCAGCTTCTCTTCGTCTATGGCGTCGTGTTGTGTCTGGGACCCTGTTAACCTGATGCTCGTGCCTCTGGAGGTGTCGTAATAACAACATATAGGAAAAAATTTACGTCCGAGAGGTCGTGCATTGTGTTTTATTTTGAAAGTTCTGGTTTAACTTCCTGTCTGGTGCTTTCTCAACGACAGTGACGTTACGAAGTGGCGGCACAGAAAATAGACCCGAAGCAAATCTCCAGCGCCGTGGCACGCACCGGCGCTTCAGGGACTGGCGCTGGCGCTCCGCAGCGCGTGCAGTGGAAATTGTCTGATAGAAGAGAATGGGTTCTAAGTGCTGCACAGTACGATTCAAGAGCGCGGCGCAGCGCTTTCGCGTTATGTTGAAATTAGGGTAACTGACAGCATAACGGCCTGTTACGACAGCGTAACGGCCCGTTAGACAGCGTAATGGCCCGTTACGAGAACCCTGAAACATGTTCTTGGTACAACAAATATTTCATTAACTGGAACGAACTGTATTGATTTAAACTGATGACTGTACGTCAGCAACCCACGGCTAATTGTTTCTGTCTTTGTATGTTTATGGATTATCAACACAAATTATTTTAAGTTTCATACAATTAAACACTATAAATAATCATGAGTTCCAACAAAAAAGTCACATTCTCAAAAGCACACTACCATCCTGTTAGAAAATGGTCTTATCCACTATGAAAATGTTAAAGTGATGTTATGTGATTCCCCTCTGTGACCTCTGACCCCTCCGTTTGTTCCCAGATGTGGACAACAACGGATTTATCAGCAAACAAGAGCTCAATGACCTCTTCAAGGCCGCCAACCTGCCGCTGCCGGGCTACAGAATCCGAGAGATTGTCCAGGAGTTGACCCAGACCAGCGACAACCTCACCTTCGATGAGTTTGCTAATGTGAGTTAACAAGTCAAAAGTCCCTCAGAGCGTCTAGCATTTTCCACTCACTTTCAATGTAAAGACTGAAGAGTTGATAGTGTTGCTGTTAGAACTTGTACAGATTATCCTGTTTATTTTTTGCACCCACCATCAGATCGTCCATGGGCTGAAGAGCACCGAGGTGGCAAAGACCTTCAGGAAAGCGATCAATAAGAAGGAGGGAATCTGTAACGTGGCAGGAACCTCGGAGCAGTCTGGAACCCAGCACTCCTACTCAGGTTTTTATACACATGAACTGACTAAAAAGAAACAATATGTGTGCATGTTTACAGCTCAGTCAGAAACAAGTAGCAAAACACTGCTGCAGAATCAAAATTAGAATGAATCAGAATCATCTTAGAGCATTTCACACCTGCAGTGGGGTTCTTCCACATACATTTATATTCTTTTTTTATAAACAAACTAAGCATTTAGGGAACTAAAAACAAATTCTCGTTTTATGCCAAATGTTAAAAATCTGCCAGGGTAAATGAAGCCACAGGAAAGGAAATTCAAGAAGTCGACGTCTTTAAACACGCACATGTGTAGTCTTGTACGAGGTGTGATAATAAAGTTCACAGACTGTTCCTGTAAAAATCATGAACTGTATTGACTTAAATTTTGCTGCTATTCACTATTTCAGCCGTACACTGCTTCCAGCACTCCTGCAACGCTTGTAACGCCACATGAAAATCCAATTATGTAAACATGTTTGAACCTGAATCTCCTGAACTGCATCAATATAGTGACACTAAAACTTAAATGCAATTTTTGGAGAGAGGAAGAAGTCACAGGGAGCTAAATCTGGTCAGTAGAGCCAAAAAACTTCTACTGAAGCACCCACAGTTCAGGCTGTTGTGCTGAATGTTCTCCCTCAGGTGTCTTGTGATGTTACAGACCCACTTTTAGGGATTAATTTTCTTTCTACAACCACATAAATATTGTGGAAAACAGCCAGAATCCTGGTGCCTTATCCTGTTTTTGTAAACTGCAGCTCTTCCACTGCAGTTTCTCCCCTTGGTGTTCGCTGCAGACCCACCTTAAACCACGCGTGATGATCGTCTACATGAACACAAAATGATTTTTTTTTTTCTCCATTCTGATTTGAGCTCCATGAAGAAATCTCCAATGTGTGCCTACCTGTGGTCACAAAAACATTTGTAATGCAGATTTCCTAACTATGACAGCTGCTGATCAAATGTTGTATGTTTTTGAGCAAGAACAGTCTCAGAACTTTTTTTTCTGAAAGAATCTCTTATTATTATTATTATGATTGAGATAAGGAATCGTGCTGCTACATCAATTTTATATTTAGATTTATTAATCCCCGTAGAGAAATGAAGTTGTTACAGCAGCTGGATATTCAATAAAGAGGTAAACTTTATGAGAGCACAGAATAGTAAGGTATAAAGTAAAGGTAAAATACAATTAAATTAATTAAAGGCAAATAAGATAAAAAACAAAATATAAAACATCACCAGAATGTACAAGTGGCAGAACGTGCAAATGAATATTTGTAGATATAAAATAGGCATTTTAGAGACTAGAAAATGGACAAAATATTGAGTTCATGGAAAAGTTAGCATGAATTTTCAGTCTGACAAATCAGTTTGTGGTGAAAGTGTCTCAATAAATTTGATGGAAAAAGTACAAACAACATGGATTAATATGAGAAGAGCGTAAACGACACTTTGCAATGAATGAATGGTGCTAAATGATATTGTTAAATTTATTTCAGCCAAGATAAATAGGGTATTTCCACTTGCATAAAAATAACAGTTGTTTTTTTATAAGAGAATCCTGTATAAAATATTCACAGACTGTAAAATGTTTTCTGTAGCTTCAGCTGAGGAGAAAATGAAGTCCTAAATAAATGAATGTCTGATTATTTATATAGTTATTGTAAAGAAGAACAAGGTGTGATGCGATATTATTAATCTGAAGAACACATTTTTAACGATAATTGGTTGTTTCATGTCAAGTTATTTACACCTGCATGCTACAGAGTTTAGTTTTTTAGACGCTAGAAGCAGGAAGAAGGGAAACAGTCGACGGTCCTCCAGCTGCTCTCTGTCACCTGATTCTGGATTTGTTTTGTCTGCAGAGGAGGAGAAGGTGGCCTTCGTGAACTGGATCAATAAAGCTCTGGAGAAGGACGAAGACTGTAAACATGTTCTGCCGATGGATCCCAACGGCAACGACCTGTTCACCGCCATGGGAGACGGAATCATCCTCTGGTACTTCCTGCTTTAACCTCTGGAGAGAGCTGTTGAGACAAATCACTGAAAATGTTCACCTCATGTGTGTCAGAGCATCAGCAGGATTCATCCACTGAGGGACAAGATGTTTATCTAGTGAATGTGGAAATTATAGAGAGCAGATAACATGTTGTTCTCAGGTTGTGTTTTATTCTGTAGATGTGTTTTAAGTGATGATCCTGGATTTGTTTTTCTTGTTCTCATCAGTAAAATGATCAACCTGTCTGTCCCCGACACCATCGACGAGAGAACCATCAACAAGAAGAAGCTCACACCGTTCACCATCCAGGTGAGTCTGAGCTACTACTAGTAGTCCCATGATTAACAACTGTTGAATTAATCTACGACTTTGATTGTTGATTTGAGGATTTTTTTTAAAGAACAGACTGTCTAAAACATCATTATTATCTGATAGATTTGTGGTGTTTTATAGCAGAGCTGCAACAATTAATCAGCTGTGAACTAATCAATTTAGTGCCAGATATTCTCATAAACTATCATCTAAATTCCATAATTCCAGCTTCTTAAATGTGAATATTTGCTAGTTTCTCTGTTCTCTATGACACTTAACTGAATATCTTGGGATTGTGGACAAAACATCATTGTTTAGGATGTCTTCTTGGACATTGTTCTCCATTTACAGACTTTAAAAAAAAAAAAAAAATCGACAGACTAATCAACAATGGAATCAGGGCTGTCAAACATACAGCAAAGTAAAGTAGTGTACATACTGTGAAGTAGTAAAGCTAGAAATGTTACATAATTTCTAGTTTCTAATTTCTAGAATCTAGTTTGTTTTTTTTTAATAAAAATAAAGTAAAATACTATATTGTTCAGTTCCTGATACCTGCGATTGAATGTTTTGTGTCTTTGTAGATAAACTGATCTGTAAGTTTTAATGTGTAAATGATAAACTGAGGCATAATATTGTTGAGATTGAACTATTTTTCTTAAGAAATTTCAGGTTGATTATGATGTTTTATAAAAAGATTGTTCATTAAATGGGAATATTTCAGAATGCACAAAAACAAAGGGAAACATTTGCAGTTATTGTTATTTATAGGTCATTATGCTGTGATTTTACTGTTCCTTTGAGATGGAATTGGGCTGAATGTGGATCCTGAGCTAAGATGAGTTTGACACCTCTGATGTAAATAATCATCAGCTGCAACTTTACTCTAGTTTGATCTTTATCAGCATTTACTCCATGTATAGTCGTCAGTCTGACTCTGTTTCTTGGCGTCTCGTCCAACAGGAGAACCTGAACTTGGCTCTGAACTCTGCGTCGGCCATCGGCTGCCACGTGGTGAACATTGGAGCAGAGGACCTGAAGGAGGGCAGGCAGCACCTGGTCCTGGGTCTGCTGTGGCAGGTCATCAAGATCGGGCTGTTCGCCGACATCGAGCTCAGCAGGAACGAAGGTGTGTGTTCAACTTCAGCACTTCTTCCTTCTCATTCCACACACATCAAGAGATATTCTACAAAAAATGCAACAAAATCCAACACAGACAGATTTTAAAAGAAAACGTTTCCGTCCAACAAGCTCAACGCGGTCTTGTCTTCCTTCTCTGTTCACCAAACTTTCTTGTGCGATGACGTCACTCCTGTGTATCTTCTTTGTGGCTGGAAAACAGACTTTAGGTTCATTACCGCCACCTACAGGGCTGGAGTGTTCATCAGTGTTACTGGTGTGTCAGAAATTAAGAAACTGAGAAATGTGTGAATAAACACGGACATTTTGCTCACTGCATTCCTCTCATGGCCCTCCAAGACTCTCCAACTGTCACTTTTTAAATGTTCCTCTGATCAAGTTGCCTGGCAACAGGGTTCCGCCCATTCCAAAGAACAAGGAGGATTCTGGAACCGTCTGATAGAGCAGGGGTCCCCAAACTTTTTCCTGTGAGGGCCACATCACTTTTCCCTTCTCTGGTGGGGGGCCGGGGTCAGTTTGTAACAGAAAGTGTGACGATCACAGGGATGCTTAAACGTAAACATTGTTCTCCAGAAAGCCACACATAACCAAATATTAATAACCCTTTCTGGGATCTTCATAGAAAAAAGTCAGGAAATAAATAATAACACTATTAATGACATAAATAACACTATTTATGAAATAAATAATAACCAAATTACCCTCTAGGTTCTTCACAGAAAAAAAAGTCAGGAAATAACACTATGTGTGAAATAAATAACAAAAGAACCCTCTCTGGGTTCTTCACAGAAAAAAAAGTCCGTGGAACATTAATTTTCTGTTGTGCCGTGCACAATCTTTACAGGTAAAAGTTCAGCTTAGTTGTCAGAGCAGAATCTCTGACTTAAATGACTCCTATGAGCAGTGTCTCAAAGGTCTTGTGGTCTTTCCTCGTATTCGGCCTGCGGGCCGTAGTTTGGGGACCACTGTGATAGAGTCCACAGTGAAGGTCAGTTAGTCCTGGTATCCGACCAACTGGTGAGAGATTTACTTTGAACGAGTGTCTAGACCGACGATTTGCAGCACGCAGCAAGAATCCCTTCAGTGTTCTGTTGTGTCTATTGTGGATTTTATTTGTTTCACTGTGAAATGGCACAGAGCAACAATGCAAGAGGCCGTGGTGGGTTTTCAAATCCACCTCACCGTGGTGGCCACCACAAAAATAGGCGTGATCCTGATGAGAAAGGGAGATGGTTGGGTCACTTCCAGGACCGCATCTACAAGCTGGAGGACAAAATTGAGGAGATGGAGAAACACATGAGCCAGCTTCAACAGGAAAACGCTCAACTCCTCAGTCAAGTCCACAGCGACGGCAAGAAGTTAAAGAGTCAGGAGGAACTTCTGCAGGCCTACAAAGAACTGGAGGCAGCCAACAAACACCTGCAGGAGAGCAACAAGGAACTGGAGGCAGCCAACAAACACCTGCAGGAGAGCAACATAGAATTGGTCGTAGCCAGCAAACGTGTCCTAAAGGCCTACAGAGAACTCGAGCAAACGAGCCGACGCCTTCAGGACAGTAACAGCGACATGGAAACAACACACAAGTCTCTTAAGGAGCGTAACAGAGAGTTGGCAGAAAAAAACCAAATGCCTCGAAAATGCCAACGAAGAAATGGAGAAAGAGTACAGATGTCTCCAAGATATCAGCGAGCTGGACAAAACAAACAAAGACCTCCAGGAGCAAAGGAATCAAGCAGAGACAAGAAACCAGGACCTCCAAGAGGCTGCTAAAGAAATGGAGTTACAGCACAAAGTTCTCCAGGAGAAGACTGAAAACATGGAGGCCTGCAGTACTGAACTCCAGCAGCAGAAAGAGCAAGCAGATACCAGCAAAAAGATACTGGAGGAGAAATGGAGCAACCTGCTGGAAGAGAAAAAGACATTGGAGGAAGAGAGAAAAGTCCTGGAGCAGGAAAACCAGGAGCTTCAACAACTTCTGAGTCAAAAGAGTAAAAAGAGAGGTTTGTTCAGTTTGTTCTGGAGGAAGACCGAGGAGGAGAAAATGGAAAAGAAAGAGAAGAAACTGAAAGAAAAAGAAGAAAGAAAGAAATAGAAAAAGAAGAGAAGAAAGAGCTGCAAAAGATGGAAAAGGAAAGAAAGAAGAGAAGAGGGAGGAGAAAGGCGTCTGTAGCTGGTTCCACTAAGCGAGTGTGTCAGTGACAGAAAGCAGAGCTACTGATGTTCATGTGATGAACGCTGTGGCTTTGCCTCTGCCTTTATGTCCCTTCCTTCTACCTCGTTTCTCCACCTTCTTTGACCTTTTACCTCTTATCTTTCACCCGTTTCTCTTGTTTCATGTTTTGTGGCTTTGTGTTTCCTTGTTGTCTCGTTTTTGTTTTTTGTTGTTTTGTGTTTTGCTTTATTTTCTTGTTCGTCTATCGTTTTTGTCGTTTGGTGTTTTTTTTTGTCTTGCTTGTGTAGTTTGACTATTTTTGTCATTTTGTTTCTTTTGTTGTCATTTTTGTCTCATTTGTTTTTGTTGACTTTTTTGTTGCTTTGTAAGTTTTTAATGACATTTTTTGTCTCCTTTTGTTTTGTGTCATTTGTCTCATTTTATTTCTTTTATTTCATTTTATTTTGTCGTTTTGTGCCTTAGTTCTGTGATATTTTCTCATGTTTCTGTTGTTTTCAAATTCAAATAAATGAAAACAAATAAACCAAAGTAAATATATATCTGCATGTAAGTACTTCTCTGGATCATCTACAACTGCACCACATTCTGACTGCTGGATGTTGCTTTGGTTGTTCTGATTTTAACTGGATTCAAAGTTTCTGCAGGTTACAGTAGCTTCATACTTCACTGATCCTTTGCAGGGAGTGATGTTGTTGTAACAGCTACAGTCACATTATAAGGACACATCATGTGCTGAACAGAAAACACTTGAGCACAGAATCTATTTGCAGAAGTGCCAAATACACTGAAACTCTGAAGATGTGTGGAAAACAATGTGCAAAAATGTACTACAAAAAAAGTAAATATATCAGGGTTTCCTCTACATTCATTTAGGAGCGGCGGCTGGGATTCAGCAGCGGGGGGCTTCAAATTACTCTTCTTTTTGTTTTAATCGTCACAAATACACCAGCGTCACATGTCTCCACCTTCACAGCAGTCTTACGTTGTGTCAGGTACTCACGAGTACTACGGTGTTTGCTTTAGTACTACAGATAACTATCTTGATCAGTATCTACTCTTTGACACGTCGGATTAGCATCCAGACACCAGGTTAGAGAGCCTGCCGCTGCTACTGGAAAAAATGTTTTTGTGATGTTTTCAAATGTGTTGTTTTGTAGCTCTGATCGCTCTGCTGCGTGACGGCGAGAGTCTGGAGGATCTGATGAAGCTTTCCCCCGAGGAGCTGCTGCTGCGTTGGGCCAACTATCACCTGGAGGAGGCCGGCTGCGGGAAAATCAACAACTTCAGCTCCGACATCAAGGTTAGACTCAAATACAAATAATAAACATCAGAGTGGAGTCATCTCTGTGTGACGTTTGAATCTAAATGCAGCACACATTTTAAACTCAAACTTTATTTTTATTGCACTTTTAATGTAAGAACAACACAAAGTGCTTCACAAGCAATTAAAAAGAAAGAAGACAATAAATAAATACAATTAGAAATAGGAATAAAAATAAAAAACACCCAACTCTCTCACCCTCCCTACATAAAGACACCAATTTTAACCAACAAGAGAAAATAATGAATCTAATTTCTGTCCACTAATAATACGCCGGCTAACTTTCTGTTTACGTCCAAACTTACAGAACTTCCATGAAGTGTTTTGTGCAGCTGTAACTGCTACAAATGATCTCTGCCCTCCAACATTTTTTATTAATTCAAACAAATAAACACTGCAAAAAATAACAAAATGTACATGTTTGTGGTGCAGGTGGTGACGGGTTTGTATCCAGATCACAACAAGACAACTTTCAGAGCTCAAATAGTGAAAAAGAAAGAAGAATATATGATGGATTTTATTAGCTTTGTGTAATAATATGAGGAAGGTTACAGTTTTCCACAGGTCTGATGTTTCTGTCTTGTCTTTAACTTTAGTTTTAATGCAAAAACTAGTGTGGAATATTTTTATTCAGCATCAAATGCTGCTCGGCCCCTCTTGTAGTCACACTTTCCATTTGTCATTCAATTTTTCTGGTTAAATATTTTTGGCAAAATGAGAGGAAAAGTCTCAGATGGTAACCGGTCGTAAGGGTTAAAAGATTAAAGTTTGTTTCTGAAAAAAACTCCAATAAAAATGTGTCTTGTTTTATATGCAATTTGAAAGCATTTTTTGACATTTGCTAAATATTTTATGCAACATTCTGACATTGATCTGTTTTACATTTTTTGTGTAATTGAGAGTCAATAATCATTTCTTTTGTAGCTTAGAAGCTGTAATTGGTTAAAAATGGATGCCTGGTTCATATAGAATTCCAAATCAAAATATTCTGATGATTTTCTCCACTAAATATATTTTAGACAAAACATTGTAGTAAAAGTGCTTCAAAAAGATCTCAGCTTCACCAGAAAACGTCACAAAGATTGTAGTTTTTATTTTTAGACGCTTTCTTTACATTGATTCTGATTTCTTTAAATGTTTGAGCTCTTATGGACAGAAGGCTTTAAAGTGTGTAGTTTTGCTTCATGTTTTCGTGTGAGTTGTAAATCTGTGTGCTGCCAGTGTTTTTTCCTGTCTGTGGTGCATTTAACATCCAAACTGTTCGCTGCAGGACTCCAAGGCGTACTACAGCATCCTGAACCAGGTGGCACCCAAAGGAGACGAGGAGGGAATCCCCCCCATCGCCATCGACATGTCAGGAATCAGGGTGAGAAAGAACCGCACGGTTTAAGAGAACAGATGCAGAAAATTCTCCTTCGATCATTTCAGTCTATTAAATGATCTGATGAGTGTTTGTGGCTGAAAATACAAACGATAATTTAACTTACATTATTCATAGATGGACCAGATGTCGTTTTAAACCCATCAGGTTTGAGTTTTTTTGACATAAATTTAAACTGACTCTGATTTTGATTAAATAAATGTGTGAATGTGCCTCTAAAATAGAGCTGAAATAACATTTATTTAACCGTCGTTTCGTCCTGCGGGTCAAAATTGACCTGTTTTAAAGTTTGAAAATGTGGGAAAAAAAATATATTTTCACAGTGAAACTTCTGATGTCCACATTTTCAACATTTTTAGGGAATCTTTGAACATTTTTTGGTGGAAAAAAAAATGTTAAAAATGTTTCTTTAAGACCATTCACGTAAAAATCAACCAACATACAGGACAATTCTCTGGATTTTGGTTGATTTTTATGTGAATGTTCTTAAAGAAAATATTAGAAGTTTTACTGATTTATATGGACTCACTTTAGATATTTTTAGGATTTCTTTTATATTTTTACTCATTTTTTAAAAATATTTACAAGAATTTTCTTGCCAAATTTGGGGAATTTTTTAAAAATAAAGCTTTGAAGGAAAATTTTTAAGGACTTCATTGAATTTTCTTCCTGAAAGTTTTGCAAATTTTCAGAAAAAAGGAAACGATATCTTTTGGTGCCCTTAAATGAAGGCAACAGGACGGTTTAAATATTGGTTAATCTGCAGACTGTTTTCACTGTTTCTCTCAATTCTTTGTAAAAAAAAAAAATATATATATATATATATATACACACGTGGACAAAATTGTTGGTACCCCTCAGTTAAAGAAGGAAAAACCCACAATTCTCACTGAAATCACTTGAAACTCACAAAAGTAACAATAAATAAAAATTTATTGAAAATTAAATAATCAAAAACAGCCATCACTTTTGAATTGTTGATTAGCATAATTATTTAAAAAAACAAACTAATGAAACAGGCCTGGACAAAAATGATGGTACCTCTATAAAAGATTGAAAACTATTTGACCAGAGTGACATGATTAACTCAGGTGTGTCATTTAATTGACATCACAGGTGTTTCCAAACTCATAATCAGTCAGTCTGCTTATTTAAAGGGAGACAAGTAGTCACCCTGCTGTTTGGTGAAAAGGTGTGTACCACACTGAACATGGACAACAGAAAGCGAAGGAGAGAATTGTCCCAGGACATCCGAAAAAAAATGATAGACAAACATCTTAAAGGTAAAGGCTATAAGACCATCTCTAAACAGCTTGAAGTTCCTGTGACAACAGTGGCTCATATTATTCAGAAGTTCAAGACCCACGGGACAGTAGCCAACCTCCCTGGACGTGGCCGCAAGAGGAAAATTGATGACAAATTGAAGAGACGGATCGTTGGAATTGTATCCAAAGAGCCCAGAGCAACCTCCAAAGAAATTAAAGGTGAACTCCAAGGCCAAGGTACATCAGTGTCAGATCGCACCATTCGTCGTTGTTTGAGCCAAAGTGGACTTCATGGGAGACGACCAAGGAGGACACCACTGCTGAAAAAAACTCATAAAAAAGCCAGACTGGAATTTGCAAAAATGCATGTTGACAAGCCACAAAGCTTCTGGGAGAATGTCCTTTGGACAGATGAGACCAAACTGGAGCTTTTTGGTAAGGCACATCAACTCTATGTTCATAGACTCAAAAACCAAGCATACGAAGAAAAGAACACTGTCCCTACGGTGAAACATGGAGGAGGCTCAGTAATGTTTTGGGGCTGCTTTGCTGCATCTGGCACAGGGTGTCTTGAAAGTGTGCAAGGTACGATGAAATCTGAAGACTATCAAGGCATTCTGGAGAGAAATGTGCTGCCTAGTGTCAGAAAGCTTGGTCTCAGTCGCAGGTCATGGGTCTTCCAACAGGACAACGATCCAAAACACACAGCCAAAAACAGCCAAGAATGGCTGAGAGAAAAGCGTTGGACTATTCTAAAGTGGCCTTCTATGAGCCCAGATCTGAATCCCATTGAACATATGTGGAAGGAGCTGAAACATGCCATTTGGAGAAGACACCCATCAAACCTGAGACAACTGGAGCTGTTTGCTCATGAGGAGTGGGCCAAAATACCTGTTGACAGCTGCAGAACGCTCATTGACAAATACAGAAATCGTTTAATTGCAGTGATTGCCTCAAAAGGTTGTGCAACAAAATATTAAGTTATGGGTACCATCATTTTTGTCCAGCCCTATTTCATTAGTTTGTTTTTTTAAATAATTATGTTAATCAACAATTCAAAAGTGATGGCTGATTTTGATTATTTAATTTTCAATAAATTTTTATTTATTGTTACTTTTGTGAGTTTCAAGTGATTTCAGTGAGAATTGTGGGTTTTTCCTTCTTTAACTGAGGGGTACCAACAATTTTGTCCACGTGTGTATATATATATATGTGTGTGTGTGTGTGTATATATATATATATATATACACACATAATTATTATTATATAATTTACCTCATAAATATGGTAGAAAATGAAACAAATGTGAAAATTTTCACTTTAGTGTCACTTAAAACAAAGAAAAGCAGCAAAATATTCACATGTGGGAAGCTGGAATTAAAGAAAACTGAACCAGATAATTTCTTAGGACAAATCAGTACAACACCAGCTGAGTTTTTCTACAATTACGTTTCATGATTTGGTGATTTTTGTCTGAAGTCAAGCTGGTGGATAAATAATTTCAACAAGTATCAGAAAAGCTATGTTTTTTTATACTTCTATCGATACAGTTATAGATAGTTTGGTGTTTTTTCTCTAAAAGTTTGTAGAAAAATAGAGTTAAAAGAGGTTTTGTGAGCTGAGATAAACTCTGAAGTCTGTTTTGGTCCGTCTCTGCAGGAGAAAGAGGACCTGAAGCGAGCCGAGTGCATGCTGGATCAGGCCGACCGGCTCGGCTGCAGGCAGTTCGTCATGCCGGCAGACGTCGTCCGCGGCAACCCCAAGCTCAACCTGGCCTTCGTTGCCAACCTGTTCAACAAGTATCCGGCTCTGAAGAAGCCGGAGAACCAGGACATCGACTGGAGCTCCATCGAAGGTCAGATTGTGGGTCTGAGCTGCAGGTTCTCCTCCGACCTTCATGTCGCTTTAGTTGAATCTCTGATGTTTGTCTGCAGGTGAAACCAGGGAGGAGAGAACCTTCAGGAACTGGATGAACTCTCTGGGAGTCAACCCTCGAGTCAACCACCTCTATGCGTAAGAAACTCTACTGCTCATACTGACCTCTGCAGGTAGAGAGCAGTAACTACAGAAGCAGTAATTTAAAGAAAAAAAACATTTGGACTAAAAAACGGATAGAAAGGCTTCAGTGTTTCATTATGTGTCTTTCTAGGCTGATAGAAGCCACAAAATAGCTCAAATCTGCAGTTACCGTGTCGCATCTGCATAATTTAAAGTTAAACTGTTCTACAGGACTAGTAGTGCTTTACTGCCATCCATCAAACCATACTTTGAGATTTATAAGGAATTTGAGTTTTCTGTAAATGAGTCTCTAGTCCATTCTAGTGACAAAATGCTCCCAAATTTGCACCCAAAAGGCCCCAAACTTTAGTTTATAGTGTCTAATGCAGCCTCCATGATTCTAAAGTAGGAAATAGGCAGAACAAATATGTGGAGAAAACAAATAACTTGTAAAAAAAAAACAACAGAATTTGTACCCAAAATGTTCCAAACTTTCATTAGTTATTTCTAATGCAGCTTCCATAATTCTAAAGTAGCAACAAGGCTGAAAAAATTGAAAGAAAACTCAAATTCTTGCAAAAACCAACAAAACTTTCCCCACAAAACGCTCCATGCTTCCATTTATAGTATCTAATGCCGCTAAATGTAGAGAAAACAAGACAATCTTGCAAAAACTAACAAAATGTGCACCCAAATTGTTCCAAACTTTTATATATAGTGTCTAACACAGCCTCCATAATTCTTAAGCAGCAAAAAGGCAGAAAAAAGATGTGGAGAAAACATAAAAACCTTGCAAAAAATAACAAAATTTGCACCCAAAATGCTCCAGGCTTTCATTTCTAGTATCTAACACAGCTTTCAAAATACTAAAATGGCAAAGATGCAGAAAATAGATGTGGAGAAACTAAAAAAACTTGCAAGAAACAGCAACATTTGCACCCACAATACTCCAGACTTCCGTTAATTAGTTCTAATGCAGCCTCCATATTTGTAAAGTAGCAAAAAGGCAGAAAAAATGTGGAGAAACCAAAAAAACTGAAAAAAACAACAAAATTCACACCTAGTATTCTTCATATTCTCATTTATAGTGTAATGAGGCTTCCATAATTCTCAAGTAGCAAAGAGGCTGAATAAAGATGTAGGGAAAACTACAAAAATCCAAAAAATAACACAATTTGCCCCCAAAATGCTCCAACCTTACTATATATCCATCCATTCTCTATATACCGCTTTATCCTCACTAGGGTCATGGGGGGTGCTGGAGTCTATCTCAGCTGACTCGGGTGAAGGCAGGGGACACCCTGGACAGGTCACCAGTCTGTCACAGGGCTACATATACAGACAAACAATCACACTCACATTCACGCCTACGGACAGTTTAGAGTAATCAATTAACCTCAGCATATTTTTGGACTGTGGGAGGAAGCCGGAGTACCCGGAGAAAACCCACGCATGCACAGGGAGAACATGCAAACTCCATGCAGAAAGATCCCAGGCCCACCCCGGGATTCGAACCAGGGATCTTCTTGCTGCAAGGCAAAAGTGCTAACCACCACGCCGCTGAGCAGCCCCCTTACTATATAATTCCTATGATATAATGACGAGAGCTGCCCAGCTAATACTGTTTTTATGCAAACAGGTCTTAATGTAGGATTTAACTACAAGCTTCTGTTTATTATTTACAGTCTGTAGATTAGAAAAATCAGCTATTTCTGTCTAATTACTATTTATATTTATAATAAAATCAACATATCAATCATTTATCATCATTTGAACACCGTAAATGATTCTTTAATGGTTTTCTTGTACACTAGAAGGCCCTATTTCACTGTTTTTATCAGGACAATGATCCACTGTTTTATATCACCAAGTTTCTTAAAATTTCTGTAGTTTTTGCTCATAATCCTGCTGACAGACACTGTTACTGAAGCGGGTGTTTCTCCCTAAGTTTGAACGTTTATTAATTATTAGTCGGTCAGTGAAGCCTTTTGTATTATTTTGTATTTAATAATTTCTCTAAAGCAACTTTGTTTTACAGGAAAATGTGTGTTTGCTCCAGTTTGTCACTTCTTTCTGCGGTTTAACTCTGACTTTAGAGCATTTTTGTGTCAGTAACCCATTTTTTAAGAGAAAATCCAGACTCTGACATAGAGCATGTCAGCATCTAATTCTGGATGTCTAAATGTAGACAGATGAATATTGTGAGTGTTTGTGTGTTGCAGAGACATCGATGATGCTCTGGTCATCTTCCAGCTGTACGAGAAGATCAAGGTTCCGGTGGACTGGGACCGAGTCAACAAACCTCCGTACTCCAAACTGGGCAGCAACATGAAGAAGGTTCAGTAAAACTCAGCTCACCACGGCAGATAATTAGGGGAAAACATTAAAAACTGACGAAAAAATGCAAATATACAACATTTAACCATTTCTCTGGTGTTTGTAGCACTTTGTGATGAGACTGTGTGTTTATAAAGTGTAATTAATCACTTTAATCATTATTAATACATCATTTAAAATGTGTTACAGACATGAGTTATTTAAGAGTTGTTCTCTTTTTCTAGCTTCCCTCTACATTAACAGTTTGAAAATGAATTTATAAACGACTTATTAACATTTTCAGCTGCAGTTATGACATATTAAAGCTTTAATTTTAAATTTAGTAACATTAATAAGTCATCAAAATTAACTCCAACTGATATAAACAAAAAGTCAGTCATTGCTAATTCATCTGCAATGTATTTTTTTTGCTTTTCATGAATATCTGAGCATTACTTTACATTTTTATAAATTTAAATCAGCCTCTTATAAAACTAATATGTTTTTACAATCCTGAAAGTACAATTAGTTTCACAACAGATCAAAAAGATGAACTGAAGATTCAGTAACATAATTCTAAAGCAGCAAAAAGGCAGGAAAAGTGCAGAGAAAACAAAAAATCTTACAAAAAAAACAACAAAATTTGCTCCCAAAATGCTCCAATCTTCCATTTATAGTGTCCAGCACAGCCTTCATGATTCTTATTTAGCAAAAAGGCAGAAAAAATGTGGAGAAATACCCGATATAAACAACATTTGCAAAAACAATGCTCCATATCTTCATTGTTTCATTTCCACACAGCCTCTATATTTCTAAAGTAGCAAAAAGGCAGAAAAAAATAGAAAAAAAAACCTAGTCTTGCAAACATTTGCACCCAAAATGCTCCCAATTTTCATTTATAGTGTCTAATGCATGATTTATAAGCAGGAAATAGGCATTAAAAAATGTGGACAAAAAACTTGAAAGAAAAACACCAAAATTTGCACCTAAAATCCTCCAAACTTTCCTTAATTATTTCTAACGCAGTCTATGTAATTCTGTAGCAGCAAAGAGGCAGAAAAAATGAAGAGAAAACAGAAAACTTTGCAAAAAACAACAAAAGTTCCACCCAAAATGCTCCAAATTTTAATTTATAGTGTCTAACGCAGCCTCCGTGGTTCTAAAGTAGCAAAAAGGGAGGAAAAATATGGGAACACGTAAAAACCTTTCAAAAAAACAGCAAAATTGGCACCCAAAATCCTCCAAACATTAATATTTAATGTCTAACGCAGCCTCCATTATTCAAAACTAGCAAAAAGGCAAAAAAATGTGTCGGGAAAATGGAAAAATTTAACAAATACAACAAAATTTGCACCCAAAATGCTCCAATTACTTTCTAGCATCTAGCACAGCCTCCATAACTCTAAAAGAAATCAAAAACCCTGTAGAAAGTAGAAAATAACAACACCAAAACAACAACCCTTAATCCCTGAAATGCTGATTTGCTACTAATATCACAGGATCAGTGTTCTAACTGCTTCTAAATGTGTGGTTTGTCGTTTCTCTGGTGTTAACGAAGCTAAACTCTGAACTGTTTTGCAGCTGGAGAACTGTAACTACGCTGTGGAGCTGGGCAAAGAAAAGGCCAAGTTCTCTCTGGTGGGCATCGCAGGTCAAGATCTGAACGCTGGGAATCGAACGCTCACCCTCGCTCTGCTCTGGCAGCTCATGAGGAGGTAGGAAGGCTTCAGAAAACTGGGTTTGGAGGACAAAATAAGCAGTTTAAAATGTCTTCAAATGTAACAAATTCAGCTCCTTTAAATACAAAACACCTTCAAATGTAAATCAGAAGTGTTGAGTCTTGTTTGTTGTTAGTTTGGAGGTGCAGAACACTGATTTCTTTGACTAACAACAACCAGAAAGTCAAGATTTTAGGTGTTTTTAAATCAGTTAATCCATCTATCACCTTACATTAACTGATTAATTATATATTGTTAGAGATTCTTAATTAAATTTAGTTTTGAGAGGTCCAAAATCTGACCAAAAACATCATAGTTTAGTATGTCATCCAAAACAAAAAACTGAAATTTTACTCTTTCAGTAAGTGTTCCTGTGATATTTTTGATGTTTTAAGGCTTTTGAGTTCCTAAAAAGCTCAAAGTAGTAGAAAAAAAATCCACCAATCAGAGCAGTTTGTTGGTTTGGATGTAATTTAAAGCAGTTTTCATGGATTTGTAGTCAGATCTGTGAATGAAAGTGGCTGATAATTGAGTGGAGTTTGGTTCCCTCAGTAGGTCAGATGCAGCTTTAGTCTTTCAGCTCTGTGTTATTCCTGAAGTTGTCTCCGTACTAAATGCTGTCCGTCCTCTCAGATACACCCTGAACATCCTGGAGGACCTCGGCGACGGTCAGAAAGTCACCGACGACACCATCGTGTCCTGGGTCAACGACGCGCTGACTCAGGCTGGAAAACCCACCATCTCCAGCTTCAAGGTAACAAATCCATGAACAAGAATCGGTCCAGAAAGAGACTCTGCTGCACAAACAGCAAACTTTTAAAATTGATCATACGTAGAGGGATGCTTTCGTTAGCCGTATTTGAAGGAGTCTTGATGAAACAGGACGGCTTTTGTTGTATCGCTGCAACACATTCAACCTTCAGATGCAGCCTCTGAATTTAGAGACAGCTTTAGTTTCTCAGCCAGTAGAACATCTCTGCTGCTGCTAGTAGTCACAGTTACGTCCTTTAGAAACAAACATGTCACAGTGACAGCTCCTTCCTCCTGAAGCTGCAGTCAGTGAGAGCTGCTCATCTGGTTTGATCACTAAATTACTGCTGATTAACGGTGTCTAGATGTGGCTGTTTAATGATCGTTTACTCCTTAAAAATGTGCAACAACATCAGGTTTTGTGTGTTTTGTTGTTTGTAGGACGGCTCCATCAGCAGCAGCATGCCGGTTCTGGACCTGATCGACGCCATCCAGCCCGGATCCATCAGATACGACCTGCTGAAGACAGAAGACCTGACGGACGAGGAGAAGCTCAACAACGCAAAGTACGCAAACAAGGGTTTTATGCAGATTTGTCTTTTATGCTTTACTCTTCACAGGGGAACATAACCACCTACAATTACTGAAACCAGAGATGTGGAGCTCATCTTAGTTCAGGTTCCACATTCAGCACAACTAGATCTCAAATGATCAGTACAGTCAGAACATAATAACTTATAAATAACCAAACTCCAAATATTTCCTTTTGTGTTAGTGCAAAAAAGTACATTTAACATTTAAAGAACCGTGTTCTTATAAAAAAAATTATGAACAACCTGAAATTTCCTAAGAAAAATAAGTTCAGTTTCAACAATATTACACCTCAGTTCATCATTTACACATTACAACTTACACATCAGTTCATCTATGAAGGTAGAAGACATTTAGCTGCAGGTATCTGGATATACAGGAGATCTTTGACTTACGTCTGAGTTCCGTTCCTACGTAAGTTGATTTTCGCCGCAAGTCAGAACTCCGGCAAAATGTAAACAAAGCTGTTAGCTGCATCACGATATCCATCAGTTCTTCATAGAAGTCTTGAATACCAACGATGTTCATTCATGTTTGAGTTATTTTACAGGAAGATAACAGAACATGTTTTTACAACTTGATCTAATAATGTCCTTTAAGGCTGGGTTTTGTTTTCCGCATGAACGAGCCGCGTGGAAATGAGACGTTTGGAAATCTGCAGTAGAAAACGTGAGACTTTATAGTCCATGCAGCGTCTGCTCCCAAACTGCAGGGGGCAGTGCATCCAAACACATGTCTACCTGGTCTACTCTAAAACTAAAACAGAGCAGAAGAAGTTTGCCATTGTTTACACCACTTACAACATGGCATTGTACTGAATAGCTACATTTCAGCTGGCAGTTTTAATTCCACACCATGAATAGCTCATAGCCCGGTTACCACGGTGATCTCTGTGTGATGAATCATATAAATGTCTGTATTTCTGAACTTCTGCTGCGAGGAGCTCTTGTTCTTCTGCCAGGTTTCCTGTATTTAGAAAGATGTGGAGGTGCGTGATGTGAAAATTTCCCGCTCGAGAAGGACCGTTTGTGAGGGCATGGCTGCTAAAATGACGTAATTTGACCTCGCGGACGCATAAAACAAGCTTTAGAAGGGCAAAAAATCAGTGAATGTAGCACAATCTAAGGTGGTGTACAACCGACGAATGTAAACAAAGCTGTCTTATAGCGCCACGTGATGATGTATTCATCCACTCCACTCGTCAACTAGTTCCACGTAACAACAAAACGCCGTAGGTTGAGGACGCCGTAAACCGAGGACCTCCTGTATACAGTTTAAGAATCTGCGTCAGGGTGAAGGACGACTGTATTTTACTTCATGATCAAAACAACTTGTCAGTTTCTAGAAATGATTTAAAATGTACAATTAGCAGCTAATGTCTTCTCTGTAATTTTTTCACTTTGCAAATTCGTCCGTATGTTTTGAAACCCCCGACTAAAACACGATTTTCGGCAGAATTTTAGCTGAAACTGAGCCGTGCTGCTTTGTTCTCCTCAGGTACGCCATCTCCATGGCCAGGAAGATCGGCGCCAGAGTTTACGCGCTGCCCGAGGACCTGGTGGAGGTCAAACCCAAGATGGTGATGACAGTGTTCGCCTGCCTCATGGCCCGAGGCATGAAGAGAGCCTGAAGACCAGAATGTGAGACGAAGACGAGGAGATGAACAATAGAGAGACGGTCTAAAGATGTGAAATATTGCTGAATTTGTCAGTATTTCAAGTTTTGGTAGCTCATTATGCAGAAATGTGGGAAGCGATGAAGTTGTGCTGGCTGACGGGGATTTAAAGAGGATTGCTTTTCACCACATCCCGCTTATCTCTCAGCAGTTCTACTCTCTTGTAACACTCAATCTGTTCATCAGTCTGGTCAATCTGACGTTCAAGGCGCCCTTCCTCCTCTCTCACTGCCACAATGACCTCTGATTTTATCTTCACCTGTCGTATCTCCTTTTGAAACTCTTCCCACTCCTTGTCCATTCGATCCTTGGGGGTGTCAATGTTGTGCACTTTGGCATCCCTAACTGGATCGTGGAAAAAACCTTCAGGTAACGCTTCGGCTGTGTTGTTTTTCTTTTCAGGGATCTTCTCCTGCATCTCTGCTTTGAGGATAGATTCTGATTGGGAGCAATTTTGGCTGACATTCATTTAAAACCACAACTTCCTCGCTTCCCACATTTCTGTTGTACAAAGTGTACTTTTCAAGCTACCAAAACTTGAAATGTTGATGAACTCAGGTGGTTTTTGGCAGGATTAGGGGAAGAAACCTTCATATTAAAAGCAATTTAATGCATCATGATAAGAAGAAGGTCTTAAATTGTGCTTGGTGAAGTCTTAAGCATCCACCCAGTGGGATTTCTGCCTTAAAATTTATATTTTTTTCAGGACTAAAAGCTCATCAGTAACTAATTTTCATCTTAATCAATAAATAAGTTTCTGGTTCTAGATTGTGGAAGTACATAAAAACTGACAGAAGGCAGAAAAAGGCCTTAAAGAACATAAATAAATGAATTTTAAAAAAGGAAACAGTATTATATGACTGTGTTGACCTTTTTTTCTGATCTTCTGTCAGTTTCAGGCTTTTTATCGCCTTTAAAAATTAAGAATTTTATTGTTTTTTAGCCATTAGTCATCAAGTGCATCTTTAAAAAGAACTAATAATGAAGTATTTCTCCTCTCTTTGCTGCACTGTCATTGTTTTTTTGTTTTCTAAAGTCCTCGGGTTATTATTTTCTTCTGTAAATGTACAAGGTGTTTTCTGCAGCAGATTCATCACATTTTTACTTTTTATTTCTTGTGCCAGATCAGGACATTTATGCCAAATGTACACAACAAATAAACTGATTTTTGTACTAAAACGTTTGCAGAGATTTTCCTTGAACCCTCTGGTGTTTAACTAGCAGCAGATTAACAGCTGTGTTCGTCTTTAAAGTTGTGATTCAACAGTTTCTTTTTGAGAATCAGATGTGGAGAAAGTGACAGCACTTCTTCTGAAAGGCTGCACAAACATAAATATCAGATTTTTTTAGTCCTTAAAATTGATATCCGCTTCCTTGAAGTAAGCAGAATTTCTAGGATTCAGGGTTATTAAGATCGATCCTCAGGCCAAGGCCAGAGTGGGACTCATTTTCAGCCCTGGACTTTCATACCTCAGACCAGCCCACTTTAGATCATGACCTATTACTATTAAAGTCATGTAATTCTAGCCTTGTCTTGTAATGCAGTGTGTTTTTCTAAAATATTTCCAATTCAGTGTAAGGGTTGCTTCACAATGAGGATTTATTCCAACTTGAGTGCACATCTCCAACATTATTCTTCACAACAATATCAGAATCTATATTCTGCTCAAATAAGTGTTCAAGGATATCCAAACCTTAAAAATGAAATAGAAGAAGAAATAAAAATATTAAATTAAAAAAATAAATAAAATAAAAAGTGTTGCACTTTCTAATAACACTGTCATCTCTTTTTCCTCTGCAAGGAAACAGTTCCATCACAAATTTCACAAATATGAGAACATCAGTTAAAGGGCTAATCTCCAACACTATTCTTTACAACATCACAATGTCCTTTTTTGCAATATCAAACAAATTAGTGTTCACAGACATCCAATCCTCATGAATAAAGAATAATTATTGCACTGTTGTCTGCAAATTTATTATTCACAGTATTACATAACTTGCTGATGAAAATTTAAAAATGTTTTGATTTTCATTTTATATTTACAATAAAAAGAAAATAAAATCATTAAAATGAAAAACAAATAATCACTCCTTTTTTGTTTTTCAAACCCGTTTCAGAATGGAAAATCCAATTGCCAAAATATACACGGACCACCGGCAAATTTAGTAAAATAATTACTGTATTTTAGATTAAACAAACAATTCAACTAAAAGCAAGAGCAGCTGGAAGCAAAATAGGACAAAACTAGAAGCATGAATTGCCTAAAGGATAAAAATGAGTCCAGCTTTACTCTGTTCTGCAGGTTATTTCAGGTTGCAGGTGCACAATGCGTGAAACTGGATTTTTCAGGCCCAGTATAAACACCACCTGTAGTCGATCAATTGAGCATGTTTAGTGAGACAGCAAATAAATAATGTAAGAAGGTTTAAAATATTATCAAAAATTAAAAAAAAGAAAAATATATTTCTACAGTTAATTCACAAAACGTTGAGACTTCTTGGCTGTTTGCCCACTTAATTATGTTGCAAAATTATTTTTAATTAAATGTGCATTCGATACGGTTTCCGGTGCTCATTTTATTTTGACACAGCAAAACACGGCAATGGCGGATGGGTAAAGGAAGAAGTTAGTTAGCCTGCTCTGCTAAGCTAGGCTATCGCTATTTTCACGCTGGTTTTACCATTAAACTTGTTGTTTTGGTTATTTAAAAAATTCGGATCCAAACATAACAACTATACTTCGCGATCAGATATCAGTTGTGAGTTTTATTAAGAGACGAAATTCCCGTTTGTGACGGAAGTGAAACCGCCAAACAGGAAACAACGTCACCCATAATGCGCCTCACCGGCAGGGTTAAATCTGGATTTAAACGGCTAAAGGATCAGACTTATGTGAAACAGTCGTGAAAACACCCCTGCGTAGCTGGATTTTTCGCTTTTTGTACGTCTGTTTGATTTTTAAGATTATTATGTAGTTACCGAACCGCCCAATGCGGAGTTTTTCGGGCAGAGCGTTGAGTTTTGTTATGACTTCGCCGCTTTTTGTCAGTTAGCGCCGCTATGCTAGCCGAGCTAACTCGTTGCTAACACAGCTCCAGAAGTCGTGTGGTGAGTTTGAGCAGTTAACTTTTAAAATGTCCTCAACGAAGATGATTTAACTCCGCCGGTTTGTCTCAGAGATGCGTTGTGTGTTTTGTTAACTGGAAAAACGCAGCTGTTAAACGGTTCTCAAGCTGAGTTGAGTTGAGTCCCGGTGAGGACACCATGACGCTCGCCCCGAAGGAGCTGACCAACTTGCTGAGCATCATCTCGGAGGAGGCCTGCACCAACACCTTTGAGAGCCTCTCCACCCACTTCCACCACTACTTCGGGAAGGCGGAACACTTCAGGGTGGGCTCGGTGCTGGTCATGCTCCTCCAGCAGCCCGACCTGCTGCCCAGCTCCCCGCAGCGGCTCACCGCCCTCTACCTGCTCTGGGAGATGTACCGCACCGAGCCGCTGGCCGCCAACCCGTTCGCCGCAGTGTTCGCCCACCTGCTGAACCCCGCACCGGCCGGAGAGGAGCCGGAGAAGGTGCTGTCAGGTGGGTCCGAGTGTCCGGAGACTGTTAGTACACAGGATTCTATTGTTGAAGTGACATAAAACACAACAAACCATCTCTCTTTTCTGTTGTATTTTTATTTTAATTTATTTTATTCTACCTTCATTTTATATCGTAGTATTCTGTGTGGTCTTATTGTTTACTGCTTTATTGAAAATCCATGCTGCTTTAACAATTTAATTTCCCTCTGGAGATTAGTAAAGTCGTCCAAGTCTTTAAAAAAAATCAACTAGTAGTAAATTTAGTGAGTAATTCATTTTTGTCACATTTTTATACAAAAATCCCCAAATGAGATGTATTTATTTATGAGTAAATCTGCATAATTTGTCAAATAGTTGACTGACTGAGTTTTAGCATTACCTGAAAGGTTTGTTTTATGTTCATGATTTCTTCTAGATGCTCATAAAGCATTTATAGTTGCATAGCTACAACTATTTTTTATTATGAGTAAATTTGCATAATTTGTAAAATTGATTAAATGTCTAGAAAATTAATTTTAGCATTATAGATGTATCCCAAAAAGGTTCAGGTGTTCCTACAGTATATTTAGTTACAGAACAACTAATATTTATATTTATAATTTATTAACAAAATGGTGTAATTTGTCAAATAGTTGATTCAAAGCCATATATTTGCCCCAGTTTATGCTGAAAACACACAAAAGATAACCTCTCAACTAAAGCACTGATAATGACTGTATAACATGAATCTCAGCCTTGTATTGGGTCAGAACGGATTCAGGTTTTATTTCTCCTGTTCTGTTCCAGGCTTCCTTCCTCCCATCACCCAACCAGAGAAGTTCTTCTTGTCCCAGCTGATGTTGGCGCCGCCCAGAGATCTGTTCAAGAAGACGCCCAGACAGGTTTCCTGCATGGACGTCAGCAACATGCCTCAGACTATAGACATCAGTGGGCTGCAGCTGGCGTTAGCAGGTCGGTTCACACAGCGGAGTCTTGCAGCTAACAGTGGAGCTGGAGATGTGACAGAATCATTTGTTGTGCTGTAACGGCCCAAATATAAGAAGCACCACATAAAAACACTCTATGTTTGATGATTAGTTAATTTAGAGGTTGCTTGTTGTGTATAAAATGACAGAAAAGAGTTGGAGAACATGAGACAAATGAGTGTTCTTGCCATTTTTGGTGGCCTACACATCCAACAATAAACGTTTGCAATTTGGATGAAAGCTGAATGTTAAAGGATCACAGAGGAGCTGAAGAATATTCAATCAGTCAGTCTTTACTTTTCCGAATCAGCTTTAATGTCCAAGTACGTACAAAACATTCAAGGAATTTGGTTTCTTCTGTTGGTGCCACTCTGGGAATAAGGAAAAGAGAGAACAATAAAGCAACTATTGGAAAAAAAATGAAATATAGACATCTAGAAAGGAGCACTTACACAGTGCTGTAGTGCAATATTTACCAATTTTCATTTTGTAGTCGTGATAACACTAAAAAATTCAAACAGATGAACAGAAACACATCCAGCTCCAAATCTGATGAATGTTTCTTCATTTTTGGAAGTTCAGATGTGGATTTATTTTTACTTTTTTGTGATAAACAACAAAAACTCTGGTGGATAAAAAGGCCTGCAGCCTGTCGTATGGGTATATGTGATTAAATTCCATTCTAGTCCGAACAGCTCTGTGTTTCTCCTGCGTCTTTTTATTTTTAACGTCTCTTTTCCGTGTCCTCGTCTTGCAGAGCGTCAGTCCGAGCTGCCGACTCAGAGTAAAGCCAGCTTCCCCAGCATCCTGAACGACCCCGACCCAGACTCCTCCAACTCCGGCTTTGACAGCTCTGTGGCCAATCAGATCACAGAGTCTCTGGTCACAGGACCCAGGCCTCCTCTGGAGAGTGAGTGGCATTGATGTTAATGTTGGTTTAAGCAGCAGGAATGAGGACCTTTTAGAGGAGGAAACAAGAGCTGAAATTAGACCCAGTATGTCAGTTCAAGGTGGTTTTATGCTGATTTCTGACAGATCTTTTCTGTGTTGAGACTTATTTTATAGTAAGTTGTATTTTTTTTTTTTTAAGAATGTATCTTTTCTATATGTGTAATTTGTTCAAATAACAACAGGCGTGAGGTAAATCCGTGAGTTATGGCGTGAAAGTATTAAAATGAAGAACAGTTATTGCATTGATCTGTTTAATGGAGCCAGAGTGATTTATTCCAGCACCAAAAAAGGGAAAAAAGTTATTTTTATTTACTAATTTTGGAAACTATGCGTAATATAATATGAATTCTTGGTTCACTACACTAGCCAACATTGATCTGATATCATTGAATTGAGTTTCAGCAGTAATTAATAGAATGGAGGTTAAAGTAGAGGAGCTCCACACATACCATGACCATTTGTTAATATCTAGATAGAGAAAAGGGAACGAGTGGATACTTACGGAGTCTCAGTCACTCCACAGTCTGTCTGCAGCTCCACTTTAACATCACAAATCTTCACAAACTTGGTCCTCGTTTCCTCATCAGGTCACTTCCGGCCCGAGTTCATCCGGCCGCCGCCTCCTCTCCACGTCTGTGAGGACGAGCTGGCGTGGCTGAACCCGACCGAGCCGGACCACAGCATCCAGTGGGACCGGTCCATGTGTGTGAAGAACAGCACCGGTGTGGAGATCAAACGCATCATGTCCAAAGCCTTCAAGAGCCCGCTGTCGGCCCAGCAGCAGTCCCAGGTGGGTCCAGGTCCAAGTGGATTCAGATCAGGGTTAAAGAAGCAAAAAAACAATACGGGAGGATCCTGAATACAAACAAACACAGTTAGGTTGTAGAAACGGTAAAAACTTCAAAGCTAAAACAGGATAAAAGGGATTTATCAGAAGGATAAAATCACATGTGCAGAGAGAGTTTAGTTCCTTTAAACTGATTCACTCTTTTAAATCTTATTTGTTGTTGTTGTTTCATCTGTCCAGCAGTAAGTCTCCTCTAACACATGGAGTTGTGTGTTTGTGTCAGCTATGGATGCTGTAACAGAAGCAGAATCTTTAAAAGTTCTCCCTCATCAGTGGAGGACAGAGCTGTGCTTTTCTGTTTACAACACTGAAGTCCTCCAAGTTTACTACCGTATTTTCTGTGCCATAAGGCACATCGATTGTAAGGCGCAGTCTGGATTACGGGTTTATTTCTGTACTTTAGCCTTATATAAGGTGCACTGTATTATTGGGCACATGCTAAAACAATGAAACGGAAGAAAAACAGTGAGTTTGGTTGAACTTTGTTCTACTACGTATTTAAAAATACACTCATTTTTTGATCAATCTTTTGTCACACATCCATCAAAGTCATCTTCTGGATCTGAATTGAACAGCTGGATAATTTTGACATCAAACATGCCGGGTTCACCCTCGTCATTGTCAGTCAGTCTCGTTGCCGGGTGGCTGTTCAGCAATGATGCCGGCTTTGTGAACGCTCGGACAGTAGTCAGTGCTGTCTGTAGCTTTATGTGATGTTCTCTGATAGGTTTATCACTGCCAGTGTGTGTAGTGTACGTATTACGTTCCTATGTTGGCGGGAAACGGTCCGACAGTCAGATTTTGGAACTCAGCACACATAAGATGCACCGGGTTAAAAGACACACCGTCGACTTTTGAGAAAATTAAAGGCTTTTAAGTGCGCCTTATAGTGCGGAAAAGTACTTCTGTAGGTGACGGTTGGACTAAACAGCAGGCAAAGAAACGCTCTTTCTAATTTGTAACATCTTCTCTTATCTGATCCTCAGTCTGAAATCAAAACATGTTCAATGTACTCACATATTCCAAAGAAAAGCTGCAAATCTTCACTTTTAAGAAGCTGCTACCCACACACATTCACCTAAAAATAAAAAATCAGAACTGAATTATCCAAATAGTTGCTAAATAACCGTTCAGTTAGTCGACTGACTGTTGCAGATCTTTTCCCAACATCTTTATCATCCCCAGTTTTTCACGTTGCAGAATGTAAATGCAGCCTGTGAACGTCTGTGTTGTTGTTGCTGCAGCTGCTGGCGGAGCTGGAAAAGGACCCAAAGCTGGTTTACCACATCGGCCTGTCGCCCGCTAAGCTGCCTGACCTGGTGGAGAACAACCCTCTGGTGGCCATCGAGATGCTGCTGAAGCTGATGCAGAGCAGCCAGATCACCGAGTATTTCTCAGTGCTGGTCAACATGGACATGTCGCTGCACTCCATGGAGGTCGTCAACAGGTGCACATTTCAAGTTCCTTTATCAGAGCCACAGTCAGATTTATTGTCAGAAAACAGCAGGGATCAGAACGACCTCACTGTGTCTTCATGGAACAGTAGACATTAAAGAAACACTTAGAAGGTTCTGAGATTTAAAAAAAAAAAACAAAAAACTAAATGAATTAAGAACTAGAAAGGAAAAATGAGGTAAACTAAGAATAAAGGAAGCAAAACTAGAACTGAATGAAAATGAGATAAAGTGTCAGATTTAGTGCAGAATCTTCCAAACAAATGAGGAACAACAGTCCGTTTTTAATTTATCGTCATTAAACAGAAATCCTGTCGCTGCATTCACACAATCAGATATTTTTAAATATTTTATTACAACATCTGGCAGGAAAAATGCTCGTCTGTGTGTGAAAACAGATGGACGGATTATTCTAATGCATGTTAAGAACTATAAAAACAGTAGTTAAACTCATGTTGCCCTTCTGGACGCAGAACATGCATGAAAACGTTTAATTGAAAGTAGTGGAGAAAAGACGCAGTCCTGTGTAAACATGTAAATGTCTAGCAGCTGCATGAGGCAGCGGTTAACAGCAGACACTCTTCTGGTTCTGGGCTAGAAACTGTTTTTCAGTCTGTTTGTAATTTCACTGAAATCACACAAAGTTGTAACGTCTTAGCAGAGTTTGTTTGTTTGGTTATTAAGAACCCCATTAGCCTCTGACACAGCTCAGAGACTATTCTTCCTGGGGTCTTTCTCATATTCATTACAAACAATACACTTTTTTATTATATATATATATATATACACACACACACACACACACACACCTACATCCTTCTACACACCTATCATACAATTTAACAAAAAACTACCGAGAGCTCAATAAGAAAATCTGAAGACAAGAGAAACAAAAATAGTTAACGCACACAATCAGAGTTCTGATGTTTTTACTCTCCTCAGGTTAAAACTGAACATTATTCAGCAGCACTTTGCTAAAGTTGGTGCTTTTACTTGTTGAAATCTGTTTATTTTTCTTCTAGTTTCTTTCAGCTTTTATCCAAATCGCCACACATCTGAGAGTAGAAACATGGATGTAGTCAGGAGAAAACAACCTGGACAAGATAAAACAAGTTCAAGTGTGAATTTAGTTTTTCATGAACACAAATGTGAGCTAGTTTAAGCAACAATAAGTAAAGGCTTTTCATCTTTATTTGTTGCATTTTTAATATTTAGTCTCTCAACCTGCCGACCAGCAGCAGATGTTTCTCCCACATTTAGAGCTGGGTTGTGCTTGAGGTTTTTTCCCTGTTAAAAGGTGTTTCTCTGCCACTGTTGCCTCAGGGCTGCTGTGGGGGGGTCAGGCATACGGGTTCTGTAAAGCGTCTTGAGACAATTTGACCTGTAAATAAAATAAAATAGAATCTAAAGTATGTTGAGGCTGCAGTTGTTCTCGTTCATCGTGAGGTTTGTGGAAAAGACTTTTTAACCCCCAGTGATCATGTGACTCTGCAGTAAAACAAGAAAACCATAAAAAACGTGTTGTCTGATGTGTAATAACTGCAGGAAGCAGCCATGTAAACAAACAAACAACCGATCCAATCATCAGCTGTTGAACGTCTTTAATGTTCTCTTCTTCAGGCTGACCACAGCGGTAGATTTGCCTCCAGAGTTCATCCACCTCTACATCTCCAACTGCATCTCCACCTGTGAGCAGATCAAAGACAAATACATGCAGGTACAGAACAACACATTATCCTTCAGAATACAGGCATGGATGAGGATTGAAGTGACAGGAGCAGCCGCAGACGGGAGCTAGTTTCAGATGGAACGAGAAAAGCAGTCAGAGAGCAGTGCTCTGCCAGGATTTAGTAAAATAGAAACCTGCAAAATGTGATTTAGTGCCTGAAAAATGCAGCAAATCTTCATTTAAAAGGTGATAAAAAGCCAGAAACTGAAAGAAAACCTGAAAAATGTCGACACAGTGATAAAGTACCAGGATGTTTCTGTAGCTGTTATCTTTTTAGAAAGTCATTTATTTCTGTTCTTTAGGGGCGCTCATTTGTTCTGTTTCTGACTTCTTTTTGTGCCTTGGAGGCTTCAGTCTGGAACCAGAAACTTTGGATGTTGATAAACCTAGAAATGAGTTATTGATGAGCTGCAGTAACAATCTGAGTGAAGGTTTAGCAGGTTTTCATGTTTTAGTCCTGAGAAGTGTTCATTTTAAGGCAGAAATCTCCCTGGTTGGATGGTTAAGGCTTTACCAAGAACAGCTTCAGACCTTCTCCTTATTGTGATGTATTCAGCTGATTTTAATATGAAGCTAAAAATAACACCTGAATTCATGAATATTTCAAGTTTTGGTAGCTTGAAGTGCATTTTGTCTGACAGAAATGTGTGAAGTTGTGGTTTTAAATCCACAACTTCATCACTCCACATGTTTCAGAGCTATAAAAACTTGAAATATTGACACATTCAGATGTCAGTTTAAGAGCTGTCCCGATTAAAAACAAGATTTCATCAAACAGAAACCTCTTGGTGGCTCTTTAACTGAACAGTTGGACGGTTTCTGGCTCTTTGTTGGAGTTTAATCCTGCTGCTAACTCTGTAAACCCAACGTTTCCGCTCAGTACATCTCCCACTCTTGTCCCCCTCCTCCAGAACCGTCTGGTCCGTCTGGTCTGCGTCTTCCTCCAGTCTCTGATCCGGAACAAGATCATCAACGTCCAGGACCTGTTCATCGAGGTCCAGGCCTTCTGCATCGAGTTCAGCCGCATCCGAGAAGCCGCCGGCCTCTTCCGCCTCCTGAAGACGCTGGACACCGGAGAGAACCCCGCCGAGGCCAAACCCGCCAAATGAGCGTCGTCATGGAGACGCAGCCAGTTTGTTCACCAGAAACTCTCCACACGGGGAGTAGATCCTGTAAATACGTGGCGGTCGGCTTCCTCAGACTCTCAGTCTTTGCCCGCCATCCTCAGAACTTTGTCGGCATTTTCTCCTTTGTCTCCTGGATTTCTTTTTTCCCACCAGCGCTCTTCCCCTTTGGAAATGAAACCTTCAGAGTTTTCTTTAATTAAACCGGTTGTTTAATTGAATCTTTCAGGTTGTTTCTTTTTTGTTGTATTTTTAATCGTTTCTTTATCACTGGAGTCAAACCAAACAGAAGAATCGTCGCTAAAAACACCCGAACAGTCAGTTACTGGAAAACTTTTATACACGTAAAGATGTTTAACCCTCTTCATTTACAGGCACCAAAAAATATTGTTTCTGAAAAAAATCCCCAAAATTTCTAAAAATTTGCAAAACCTTCAGGAAGAAAATTAGAATAAGTCCTTAAAAATTTCCTTTCAAAGCTTTATTTTTTTTAAAAAAACAAACAAATTTGGCAAAATCCCTCACACACTGATCAGGTAGTTGGATCATGTCTCTGAGCTTCTCTACTTCTGTGAGGTCATCTGGTGGCAGGAAAGCAGCACTGAAGGCCTGTTTGAAGTCAGCCCAGTTGTGAACAGTCCACTTAGCAACAGTCCTCCACCTGTGTGCTGGACCTTTAAGAACACCTGATAAAGCTCCAACCAGTTCAGCATCACTCAGAGGTCTAACAGCAAGAAAAGTTTCGCATTGATCAA
The DNA here is from genome assembly GCF_021347895.1 of Acanthochromis polyacanthus. NCBI lineage: Eukaryota > Metazoa > Chordata > Actinopteri > Pomacentridae > Acanthochromis > Acanthochromis polyacanthus. The sequence goes on along the minus strand of NC_067126.1, from coordinate 7,242,807 downwards.
TAAAATTTAGGATGTCTGCCACTTCTTTGCTGCCACTGAAAGATGGAAAATCCACATGTACAGCAGGCTTTGAATAAACCACCCTATGGCTTGGCTGGTTGAAGGAATAATGGGACTGGTGCTGATGGAATGAGAGGCAGTCTGAGATGCACCTGATCAGTAGCACATGTAGGCCTGGTGCTAGGCTGTTACAGCAGAACAGGGAGTTGGAGATCCTGCAGCTAAATCTCCATGCAGAGAGATGGGGTTTGGAGTATCCACAGAGGCCATGCTTGGACCAACTACTGCTGGTGAGTATACCGTGTATTTGTTTGCTTTTGAGGCAGGGTCATCAGGAGCTGTTTGGCATGAGGAGGAACGCACATTACCTGGTTGGAAACGCAGTCCTGTGCTGTAAAAAGATCTTTGGATTGTATTGAGACTGGCGCGCTTCAGCCTTTCAAATCCATTTTCCACTTCTCATCCCGTCGTTGCAGACACTCCACCAGCTGCTCCTCAAAGTTCCTCAGGGTGGTCATCATGCGATGTTCAAGCACTTCCATGCTTCTGTCTATATAACCTCTGATGTTTTTTTCCCTGTTAACGGCACTGCTAACAGAGTCTCTGAAATCAGCCTCCAGGGACTTTATCAATGACTGCTCCTAAGTCTGTGCTGATGGATGTCAAAAGATTTAAATAAGAAGAAACATCTGCCTCCGTCTCCTGTTCATCCCTCTCATCTCGCTCATCCTGGTCAGATAAATACAGAGAACTTATTAAAGATGTGACTTCACCTACAGGATTCCGTCTAGTCACCCAAACATCAGAAGCTCTCTGCAGAGGCTGCTCGCTGTCCTCAAGCCCAGGAGTGGAATAGAAACTCTGCTGTCATTGTCTATGTTCATGTCAACATTTATAGGACTAGATACATTATCCAGTTGTCAGGGCTTCTTCATTATCCATGTTTGTTCTTTTCTTTTTGATTATGTGTATATATATATATGAATAAATATATTTATATATACCTATATGTTCATTTATTTATTTTTTTCCAAAATGTCTCAAATTTTTGAAAGACAAGTTGTACACAAAGTTGTCAAAGATACTCAGTCCCACCAAAAAAAAAGTTTTCGTTTTGCTTAGAATTTACACAGCAATTTTGACAATTTCAGGTAAACTTTTATTTAGTCTACTTCCTTTTTCTGCCCCCATACGGGCCACCATCTGTAACACTCAAACTTTTTCAAGTAGGGGTCACTTCACCAAGGGGTTCATCTCAGAAATAATAAAATAAAGCAACCAGAAAAAAAGGTAATTGTCACTATCACTATTAATGCTCGGAGTCTCTTTTAAAATTGCTTAAGTTTCTTTACTTCTGTCTTCTTTTCAAATAAAAAAACCACTGTTTCCCCTAACAAAAAATATTACAACAAGATTGCAAATATAAACTAAACCTTTATGATTTCTAAATTAACTAAAAGTCCTTTCCTAACAAAATATAAAGTTTCAAATCAAATGGTCCACTTCAAATACACTTTTAAGAATGTTATATCCCGAAAGGTCCTCACGCCGGCGGCTTTTCCTCCTTCCGTTCGACACAAAAAACACGGTAACCCGACACAAAAAAAAGAAAGTTCAGCAAACAAAAAAAAAGAGAAGCGATCGATCGTTAAAAAAATACTGGTATACCAGAAAAAAAAAGAGTTTCAAAAGGGGTGGATCTCACCAGTAGCCTGGGTGTAGGGGGGATTATCCTTAAGTGAAGGATCCCTTTGTCTCTTGGTGCGGCGTCCGCGTCAAGATGTGGACGGATGGGGAGAGTACTTCTCGTCGGCTCTGGTAGGATCTGGGCTCTTATAGTTTCAATAGTCTTTTTCCAACCTTATTAAAACGTCTTAGGTCTCCCATCATTTTTTTTCTTACTTAAACACTCCTTTCTTTCAGCAGCCTTCTGTCTCCCCCCTTTCCTCTAGGCCACATCCTCCTTATATAACCTTTGTTTACCACATTTTTTAATTAATATTTTGAAATTGTTTTTATCCCACCTACCTAATTAATTTGTCAGCACAGCACAAAGACAAGAACACTTTCATTTAGTTTTCATCATGTTATTAATGGTTCTGCATTTCTTTTAATTTAATCACTGAGGTGACAATGTCACACTATGACGTTTGTTGGAGGACACGTTATACTATGACGTTATTTGGACTACATGCTCTATGGTTGCACTAGGAATTTGAAATGAAGAGCCACTGTGGGTCACTCATAAGAATATCACTGAGCCACAAAAAGCTACAAATTTCTGTGTCAGTGATAGCAGAAAAAATGGAGTCATTTTCCTGCATTCTGGTGGATCTTGAGGTAAAACATGCTCAATTAAACAGTCCTATTTTAACTATTTTATTTCTACTTATATGTATGTATGTTGTTATTTTCATCGTTTTTACACTCCTCCACGGCTGCTCTGAGCAACGTGAAATGTTTAAGTCTAAAGGTCCTTACACACCGGGAGCCAAGCGAATAAACGATGCGAAATTGCGAAATATTCGGATGCGAGTTTTGACGCACCTGTCCATACATATCAAGCACGATGCGTTTTAGCGACTTTCCGAAGGGGAGGAAGACGTTGCCGTAATGTATTTCCACCTCTTCTTCTGTTTTCCACCTGCCTGGCCACTCCTCGTCATTTCTCCCTCCTCTCTCTTCTTTCTCACGTACGTGTCCCTCAAATTCCTCCACATCTTCTTCACTTCTTCAACTATAAAGTATGAATAATAATAATATCTACCATATGCCACAGATACTAAAAGCAGAAAACACAACACCGGACGGATTATTTTCAGTTCTGATTAGATGCGTTGCGATGTCTTTCTGTCTTGATATCATGTACTGTAATGTGAGTCGGGGCCAGTACCGGGTAAGCAAAACATTAAACTATAATCCATAAACGTAAGGTAACAACCGAGACCTAATTGATGACCGTGACATCAACGCAATTGACAGTGAAAAGTATGTTGTATGCCGGTGAATGGGACGTCGCAACAACACGCAGTCTGATTGGTCAGAAGTGGTCACAAAGAATGCGAAACTTTAGAAAAATCGACCATGATTCGAAAAAATAAATGCCGCAAAATCGCTGAGCGAGAAAACGTTGCCGATGTGAACGCGTGTATTGACAGGATACAGGTTCGAAAAAAAATATTGACGTCCGGAAAAAACGCACGTAAAAAACGCACCCGGTGTGTAAGGACCTTAAGTCCTAAATATAAATATCATCAGAAAGTGTGAGTCTATATCATTTTGCTAAACTTTCAGATCAAAATTTAATGCTCTTTTTGTAAAAACAAAACAAAACAAAACAGGCAGTCAGGGGTGAAGAGACATTCCCATGTTTTTTTGCATTTGGCTATTTAAAAACCTGTACCTGAAACATGTTCATGATCAAAACTTTTTGACCCATAAAAATATTTATTTCATGTCAAATTTACCTTCTTTTCCTCCTATGTCTAATTCTTCTACCCTTACTATGTACCATACCCAGTGGCAGCTGGTGGTGAAATTTGTTGGGTGGGCTAACAAATGCATAATACCGATTAAATGGTTAACACAGCTGCAAAAGCAACATCACCTATGATACACACAGTTACATCAATTACAGGTACACTATACTTATTTAGTGCTCTACATCAACACTCTCTCTCACTCACACACACACACACCACTACAAAACGTGTTCCAACTGCAACGACTGCCCACAGTTAGCCTGCTGCAACTGTCTTATTACAACTGTTTGGCGACATGTAGTGCAAAACACGCCTTCAGTACAACAGATGACCTCAGCAAAAACAAGGTGTCACAGTCCTTTAACAGGTCAACATGGGCCTACCTGATTTGAAAAGAAGCTCACATCGACGGCCGATGTGATCCCAGTCTCTTAACTTCCAGCTTTTCCTCCAAAGACATTGAGGAAAATGGACATGAAAGCAAATAATCCACCTCGTTCATGCTAACGCCCGTCATAGCTTAACCTTTTCTCGCTGCGTCAAAGGCCTGTGGGCTGACTGAAGTTAGCCCAAATGATCAGTAAATCAGGGGGCGGGACATGACACCTGTCAATCACTTACAAGAACAAAATGAATGAAAGCGGACTGTATCTGCTGGGGCTGTAAAAAATAAGCCCATTTAGAGATATTCTGTGTTTTTCTTTTGACTGATTGGTGCTGTTGCTACCTTTGGTTTCACCTAAACTTAAAACAATCTGTTGTAAGTTATTTGAAAATTAAATTTCTCATCTTTTTGTGTTGGCCTGGGAGGGCTTAGCCCTGTTAGCCCATTTATACCAGCCGTCCCTGGACGACATGCTATACGATGACGTTTTTAAAGCAACATGCTTTACCATGACATTTTTAGAGCGACATGCTATACTCTGACATTATTTGGACAACATGCTATACTATGACGTTTGTTGGGTGACATGCTATACTATTGTTTTTTGGACAACATGCTATACGATGACGTTTTTAAAGCAACATGCTTTACTATGACATTTTTAGAGCGACATGCTATACTCTGACATTATTTGGACATGCTATACTAGTATTTGTTTGGACGACATGCTATACTATGACGTTTTTTTAGACGACATGCTACACTATGGTGTTTTTTTAGACGACATGCTACACTGATGTTTTTTGGACGACACAACTATGATTCATATCTAACAAGAGCAATCCAAGATTTCTGACCTCCGCCAAGGGAAGATGATACCAAGTTGGAAAATCTAAATCCGGATCCAGAATCCAGATCCTTAACCGGATCAACACAAAATTTGAATGGAGTCTTCCCTGGGCCAAGATCCACCTCTGGTGAAAATTTCATGAAGATCCGACAAGTAGTTTCTGAGAAATCCTGTCCACAGACACGCACACAGACAGACAAATAAATAAACAGACCCGATCCATAACCTCCTTGGCGGAGGTAATAAATCCTGTCCACTGGGAGCTGCAGCTACGATAGATATGAATATCTATGTATGGGTCAGATTGACTGAGAGCTGAGGACTCTGTCCCGCCCACATTTACGGCTTCTGCTGGTTACAGATGCTGCTGCTAACAATGTTAGCCTCCAAAAGTCAGCTCTACAGGTAATTATTAATATATTTTTTTAATTGGTATAAACACCCAGATGTAATTTTTTTTGCCTCATCTTGAATTTTCTTACTTTCTTCCATAAATTATTGCATTCTGACTATAAATGAAGGTTTAATTACTCCATTAGTTTGTGATATTCTTTTACCGTTTCTATTTCCAGTTTTTTCCTTTTCCACTGTGGTGCAATGGTTCTGTATCCAGAAATTTAAATACATTTTTTCAGCTAGACTGTTGGTTAGAATGGGACTTTCCTAATCATTGTAAAATTCTTTGCTGTCGTGATTTTTATTTAGTTATTTTTAACATCTTTTTGGTAATTTTCTAATCCATGTTGCTAAGCTGAATCTTATTTATTTATTCTTCATTTAAAAATAATTTAAAAAGTACAACTTTTTATTTTGCGTGTGCCTGTTTTCAGGTTTCAGTCGCCTTTTAACTAACCTGAATGAAAGATGCAACAACATACAAATGAAGCGTGATTTAAATTGAAATCACACGTAAACACATGAACACCACTGAAGACTTAGTGGGTTCTGTTTCTGCATTTCTAGGCATTATAAACAACATTCTGAAGCTTTCATTTACTCTCTAACTTGCATTTTGTACATATCTTTGTGTCTCTTATGGCAGTAAACTTTGTATATTAATGATCCAGACTGTGAATAAATGAACAACAGGAACACAGAGAAGCTGTTAAAACATTTACTGAGTAATTTCACTTGTTTTCTTTCTTACAAAAGAGCGATGTGCTTTCAGTCGTGGCTCACTTTGGGAAGCAGAAAGCTTCTCCGGACATCATGTTCTACCAGGAACGTCCTGCAGACGGATGGGAGGGAACATCTGATAAACTGGCAGGTTAAAGCTGAAATCTCTTCAAAGCAGGAATAAGATTTTAGAGGTAAATCATGTAAAAATGAGACGCAGCAACCGTCTGGTACAAAGTTCTTCCAGACAAATCAATTATTTTCTGTTTAATTAGGACCTGAATAGACCTCTAGTTTAATTATTACAGGTTCCTGGTAAAAATCAGCCTCGGAGAAGCCACCTGCAGCATTTCACAGATAATCAAACGTCTCAGTCCACACTTTAAAGGGATACTGCAGGCAGGACAAAAAGCAGAGTTTGACAAAGAAGGAATTCAGTCACTCTGAAGTCTGCAGGTGTTTCACTGATGACTTTTTCACTGCTTGGCTTAATTCTTTTATTTGCATTTTATGCCTTTAAACAAAAAATCCTCAATTTTATTTGTATTTGAACCAATTTCTTTACACTTTCATCTGTTTTATGGACAGAGTCCGTGCTGATTTTGCTATATTTTGGGTTCATTTCTTCACATACGTGCTTTAAAGTGTTTTACAAAGGGGGTAAGTTGGGTTCTATTTCCATTATTTTGTTATAATTTCAGTCTAGAAAGCACTTTGTGTTTACACAATTATACATGAATAAAATGACTGATATTAAAAGACATTCAACAATTGTTCATTCTTGTCATTTTGGACAATTTCATGTCACTTTGGACAGTCTTGATCTAACTGTGGACAAACATTTAGTCATTCTGGGAAAGTTTCAGCTCCTGTTGAATGTGGGGAATTTTAAAAGGCATTTATTTCATTATTTACTGTCATTATGTGGACATTTATTCTATTATTGGACAAATTAAGCAGGAGATGGAATATGTTCTTTTTGTTGTTTCTTACTTGAGAATAGCATCGCTCTTTAGCCAACATCTGAGGAAGGAAAAGATGTTTTCACCTCGTGGACACGAGTCAACCAGACTGAGGAAGGATTTTAAAGACCAAAAAGACAAAGAAAACAGGAGCAGAGAGTCAGAGCGGCAGTTCAATATCAGTGGATAGATTAAAAGTCGAGACTGTTTTTTCATTTCTGCTTCCTCAGGAAGACTCCAGACAGTTCAAACATTTTCCTTTCCCAGTTGTCAGTTAAAAGCAACGCTGTTCCAAATGAAGCAGATTTATTCATAAAAATGAATCTCTTTTTTTGGGGGGGGGTTATAAAACAAGTGATTCAAACAATTAATTATTCAACAAACTTACTACTAGCTGATTTTCTGTCATTTCAACAACAAACTTCTGGTAACAAAAGTTTCCTGCATGTAGGAAATTCAGATTTTTATTTATTTTTTTCGCTATTTAATGTCAATTATTCAACAACAAAGTTCTGGGTAATAAAGGATTTATCAGATCCCCCCAACATTTAATCGATTATTTGGCAAATTAAGCCAATTTATTCAAAATGAAAATTAATATCAGCTGCAGCTCTTTTACTCAGGAGACTTTTAGAGCTCCAGGAATATTTTGAGCCTTTTGGAAACGTCTCAAATGGCGCCAAAAAATATCAAATTCCCTCTAAGGTGATTGAATCAGTAATTTTCAGTACAAACTTCAAAGGAGCGCTGATTTGGCAAACTCTGGTTTTTGCTGTAAAACGCCTCTTAAATAACAACTGTACAACGAGGAAACACTGTTTCAGGTCCAGAGTCACTTCAGTCGACAAGGGAAGGTTTGGTACACACACACACACACACACACACACACACACACACACACACACACACACACACACACACACACACACACACACACACACACACACACACACACACACACACACCACACACACACACACACACACACACACACACACACACACACACACACACACACACACACACACACACACACACACGTATGGCACAAAAATATCCTCCGTCTCTGTCTGAGCGGCAGGGCTTGGTTTAAAGGGCGTTAAAACATCACAAACCTCCAGCTGCTCAAACAGACGGACTAAAGCAAGTCGGTGAAACTGAAGAACAAAATAAACCAGCGAGCATGAAGAATATGAAACACGGTGAGTAAAAATGTCCGATATATGTCAGGCATGCAGGCAAACACACTGTAAACTTCAAACACTGGCAACAGGTCCAGAATCTCCACCCGGCGACTGGCTCGGGTCCACTTCACTGCACGAAACCACGAAGAACTAAAGAAAACCGGCTCAGAGGTCAGACTGGGTTAAACTGATCAGAATAAGAATACCTGGGATTAGAGATCAATAAATCAGGGAGGATCAAAGCCTGGTCTGATCCTGGTGGCAAATGTGAGAATATGTTAAATTTGGTTCCGTTTTACATGAATTAATTTAAATTTCCACTTTTTGTTTGACCGTTTTCACATTTAAAAGGTGGATTCTGGTATTTCTGCAACGGTATTTAATAAAAACGGCCAAAATGGAAAGAAAACACAAACAAAAACAACTTTTTCTGTTGTGTTTTTCATTGAAATAAATACCGAAGATGAGGTTTTTCAGTTTTCAAAGGAAAAAATACTCATTTAGAATAAAGCTTTCAGGCTGGAAAGGCTGCAGCTCTTTCATTTTAGGGTCTTTTTGGGCTGATTGCTTTAAAATCTACAAAAATAACCGCCATGAACTTACAGAACGAGTAACAAGTGCACTGTGCTTTCATTATCTACCTACTACTTATCCACTTTAACTGGAGTATTACTGTTATTTTTAGATTCTAGCTCAAAGGAAAAATGTTTCCTGTCCTAGTGCCATTAATCAGCTCATTTAAATCAAATAACTCATCAGTTTACTATTTACTGAGCTGTCTGAAGGCTTTAAATGTGCAATTTGATGCCTTTCTACAAATTTAGAGCCATATTTATCCGTATTTCTATATATTTAGCTGCATTTCTGCAGCAGAGAGAAGCAAGCAGCGATGCACAGACCTAATTTTGACTTAAAATGTATTTAAATTCATATATTTTCTATTTAGTAGAGAGTTTAAACTCATAGAGAGTTACTGTGTTTTACATTTGTAGTGTCGTGTTCAGACTACAGATGGAAATTAGCATGATGCTAAATCTGGTGCAGCCATCTTTTTAATGTAACTGCACGCTGTCCTTTTTCAAATAAACCTGAAAGAAAGAAAGAAAGAAAGATCAGAACCACAAATATTTGTACTTCAATATTTGTGTAGCTTAAAACTCAGCCAGATGTTTGTGTTGATTTTTTCTTTAATGGTGATTTTACTTGTTTTTGTACCGAAATCAGTCAAAGTTCGATGTTTGCGCATAAACTAAAGTTTTGACTAAAAAAAACCCTTGTCTGATTTAAAGTTGAAATCAGAGGTTCAGATGAGTACTGATTTATTGTAAAATTGAACTAACTGGAAGGAAAACTAACCAGTAAAGTCGGTTAATTTTCCAGTAAAATCTTCACACTATCAATATTGATTCAAAAAATAACTCATCCTCCTCTTTTCTGATAGAGAAAGAGTTGAATATTTAGTGACCATTTCATCCTTCTGTCTTTCTTTTCTAGCAGAAAACACAGAAAAAAGTGTGACAGTAGGGAAGCTAAAGATATTTACCCACCATCACTTCCTCTCAACTAACAAATCAGCAGAAACTAAAAAACACCTTCACTGACTTCTCTCTGCTTCCTGCTGCTGCAGCTTCGTTAACGTAAAGCTCCGTAGTGTCTTTATTTTATCTCCGGCTTATCTCATTAGATTTTTTAATTTGCTGACAGAAAAAAAAAGAAAATTAAGCTCACGAGGAAACAGGAATGTCGAAGGTTTTTGTTAAGGCAATGGTTAAATGAATTCTAAATTCTGATCACAAAAAATCTTGATAAAAACATGAAAAAGTTTCTTTATCTGTGAGCATGAAATTACTATTAAACTACTATTAAATAAAAGCTTCCGACTGATTTTTTGATCACAGAAAAGTCTTTCTCAGCACTTTGAGCTCTAGTTTTGTAAAGTCATACATGAATGTTGAGTATTTTTAATTCAAAATATGGACTTTTTACTTAGAAAGGCCATTAATCTTCACTGTATGTGTTTTAGAGGAGATATTTTTGCCTTTTTGTGCACACTTTTTAAATTCAGGATGAATATCTGTACTATAAAAACCACACAAGGCCCAAACATATTTTGACTAACTCATTAGAAGTCAAGCAAAATTAGCAGTTAGCACTTCCTGTTTCACTAAATTTCTTTTGAAACGTAAAAATCGAATGAATCTCAGGAAAGTTCTGCGATTTTTAGCAGCCTTTCTGTGAATTATGAGCATCTCAACCACTTATCTGGTGGTTTTAAACTTCTGTCACGATCTTAAAATACATTTGTTGTGATCAGAAGAAAACTGAAATTTTAAATTCCATCTTTCTACACAAACACATTAACACTGGACACCATAAGATTATTTTAGTCGATTGATTTGGGACCCTGTTGTGCAACAGAAAATGTTTTATTACCTCCAAGGTTTGTGTTTTTGCTCGGGGTTATTGCTGTTTAAGCTGGTTTAAACAATGGATACAGGCTTTAATATTGCTTCTTGATAAACTGCATCATCTGTAAGGTTATAAACTGACTTTGGACCAGTTTGAAGTGCCAGAGGACGCCTAAAAAAAAGTTAAAAAACAACCATCAAAACAAACCTGGACGTGTGGCGACGCCGGTCAAACTCAAGACATAAAATCCACCAAATAACGAAAAGATTACGCCATCATTAAGCCAGCAAGATTAAAAAAAGTGGCTTTTTCTCTCCCTTTCAGCCCTGAATGAGGAGGAAAAGCTGAGCTTTGTAGAATCACTTAAACCAGGAACAAACCTTTGCCAGATTTATACTTTTTTGGAGCTGAAATTGAAATATAGTTGCGCAAAAAGCAGTCTTGAAGCAGTCTTAAAATGCAGCCGGCTTAATGTTGACGTAGTCTTCAGAACAACGTGAAACACCAAAGAACCCCAAAGCCTTATGGGTAAAATAACAAAACTTCTGTCCAGTAAACAATACTATTATCAATAAAGTGTTGATTTATCTCCACGAGCTCGGATTTGCTCGTGACTGTTAGTGAGAATCTAAAGGAACCAAATATAAAAGTCGAACTTTTCCCTCCGGTTCAGAGCTTTTCCTCAGTCGGCGTAGTGCATGATGGACTCCACGTAGTTCCCTGGGAAGAGGCCGGTGGTGGCGTTCATCACTCCCTCGTACCAGCCGTCCTCGTTCTTCTTGATCACGTAGATGATGGCTCCCTCCTGGAACGACAGCTCGTCCTCCTTGTCGGCCGTGTAGTCGTAGATGGCCACCACTGGGGGGCGACAAATACCAGAATAATGTTACAAATAATGTGTTTAGTCATTTTACGGTCTGACCTGAAGCTGTGCGGCAGAATTCATCAAATGTTTTACATGTTAGGACAAGAAATGATGGAGAAATGAGCCATAAATTAACTGCTTGCTGTTTTAACTCTCCTGTTATGTTGTAGGTCCAATTGACCAATTTTTAAGTAAAAAAAATCTAAAAAAAAAAAGATGTTAAAAGTTTTATTTCGGTATGCAGCTTCTTCTGCTCACCTTAATAAGTGTAATTCACATATAAAATGAAAATGGTTCAAATGTTTCTGGTTCAAAAAGGTGCTTGAATAATGTGCACTTTTAATACGACTCATTTGAGACGTCTCGTGTTCATTTATCAACATCAGTCCACAGAAAGAAAAAAAATCTAAATATGAAATAGAATTTTTTTAAAAATGACGTCATGTAAAGCCATTGTATTTTATGTACTTTTAAAATGAACATCAAAAAAAAGTTTTACCATGCATTTTTTATGAAAAATGAGTTTCTTTCTTACCTTGGTCATTCCATGTAAAAGATATTAAGTTCTCTCTACTTTCAGCAGCGGTTGTGTTGTTTGCAGAGATCATGTTGTGTTGTTTAGAGATGCAGGTGTTTATGCTGCGTACCTTTCTCCAGGTAGTTTCTTGGGGCCCACGGCGGGTCTTCCTCAGCGTATGGATCATTATACTCCACCACTGCCGAGTCCTCCTCTTCGTGTCCGTCCTGTAAAGGCTCAGGTGTCGAAACAGGCTCCTCAGGTCCTGATTGGCTCTCGGTGGCTGGATGAGGAGGAGGAGGAGCGTCTGAAACTGGAGGTGGAGGTAGATTAGACAAACAGAAGTGGACCTTGCTATTCGCAAGAAAAAACACATAAGGAAATGTTTCTGTGATGCAGGACGGAAAACAAAAACTAGTGTAACTTACTGGATTCCTGAACTCGAGCGACGAAACCCATGAGAGGAAGCTGAGGAGTGAACTGGAGGAGGGACGGAGGTGGAGGGGAGGCTGACAAAACACACAAGATATTACTGGGTTATTAACTCACCAAATGTTTCACATCTGACCAGCTCAGGTGATGAATACTGATTGATTTGATCATGTGTATAACCTGGGATCAAAGGTAACTTTAGTTTTTGAGTTATAAAGTCCTAGAGGGGCGGGGCCATGTCAATGTTTGATTTTGTAGATTCTTTGTTTTCATACCTACTCAATATATGTTCAAATACTGGCCATAAAAGCAAAAATCATAATTAGGACAATGTTTTTCTTGTAAATTATGTCTCTGACTGGCATCATGCTGCACTTTGTAAAAGCTCCTATGGGTGCCAATCACAGGAAGAATAAATGTGCCTCTTAGAACGAAAAATAAAGGTTTTATGTTTGGTGGAACATAAAAAATAAATAAAAGTTTTGTTTGGTGGAACATGGGTTTAGAACACAAACATGGGCTTTTTATGGACAACATTTGCACCATCATATAACTGGTTTGTATTATTCTATTAAAGCAGAGTTTTACTATTGAAGACCAGATGTACATATAAATTTACCTTAATAATTTCAGGAAAGTAGCTACATTATTTCTCAAGTTATAGCTGTTCAAACATTAACCAACAGCATGATACCGCCACCACCATGCCCCGCAGAAATCAACGATTCCACCTTTTTTTTAAGAATATTTATCTCAAAAACGAATGCTACCTTTGACCTCAGACTTCACACGTCTCACAGGAAATACAGAATCTGCAAACATAAGATTGTCAGGTGTGAGCTTTTTAAAAAATATTTGGTGAATTGAGGTGGAATGACCAAAGATACCACTACTACTACTACACTAGTAATTGATTTTAATCCACTACGAGCCACATTCTGCACTCTGAGTGAGGACTTTGATGTGTTTTTGGTACCTACCTGGGCTCTGGTTGTAGTAGGGACCACCATTGACCTGATTCTGCGTTGCGATTGGCTGGCCGGTCACAGAGGGGGGGCGGCGGTACGGCAGAGACCCGCCCACCTGAGGAGTCTGCTGTCGAGGCTGAGGACGGTTCATGCTGTAGAACTGAGGGACGATGGGGCCTGAAGCAGCAGAGATGCTTTATTAACTTTTTTATGTTCAGGTTGACATCTTATCTTTCATACCTTTAAATTAATTGAAATTACTTCTGTTAATTCCACTTCAGGCTGCTACTTCTAACAATGACTGTGTTGTTTCTTTATATTGAAGCTAAAATGATCCCAAAACTGAAACTGTTTGGGGTTTAGAGGGTTAACGTCAGTCCTGATGATTCATTTTCTCATCTGCCTCTCAGTAAAAATGCTAATAAACAGGTTTTACAAAGTGTTGATTTATTCCAACCAGCTCTGCTCCCAGTAGACTGAAAAATTGTCAAACTTCTCAACACATTTGGTGAATTCTGAATATTTTGCACTTGTAAAAACTCTATGCAACACCTATTTTTCTACATATATGACAGAATATGTGCGATATCATTATTTATCTACCTACGAACAAATCTGTGCAATATTAATACTTCTCAGTGCAATACTGTTATCTCGAACTATGTATATATTGGTTTATTTTTGTGTTTTTGTACTATATTTCTTAAATATTTGCTGATGTAACACTAATTTCCCCACTGTGGGATTAATAAAGGCAAATTTTATTGCTTATCTTATTGTGTTTTATTTTTAGTCCAATGAGAAGCTTTTTCTCTTGTAGCAGTGACCATGAAATATGGAAATAAGCGCAAATTTTCTCTATTATCGGCAATAAAATGGTGGTTGAATGAAAGGAGACAACAGGACGAGACAGAAACGAAGTGAGCTGAGGAGGCTGGTGGGCGACGGAGGTGTTGAAGAAACTCACCTTCAGCAGGTGATGAGGAGGAGGAAGAGGAGGACAGTGGAGGAGGAGGGGCGGGAGGAAGGAGAGGAGACAGTTCTGACTGGACGTCGGCGGGGCTGGGGGAGGGGTTAGAGGGCGGGGAGGCGTTTGGTGCGTTCGATCGCGAGCTTTGCTGAGGAGACGAGTCGGCGTGTTGTGAGGGTGAGTTTGGCGGCAAAGGAGCATTGGGTTGTGTTAGGGTGGTGGTGGAGGAAGAGGAGGAGAAGGAGGAAGGAGTCGGTGAAGGCGAGGGGGAGGAGTTAGGAGCTGTGGAGGACGAGCTAGCTGGTCCAGTAGTCGGGGAAACTTCAGGAAAGAGTTAAGAAGAAAGGTTAAAGGAGGAAGAAGTAAAGAAGGAAGGTTAAAGGAGGGAGTGAGGGACAAAGTGCAAACAAGTGCAGTGGGTGCTGCAAAAAGATATTCAAACATCAAACCTAAAAATGTTTGATGTTGTTTAATATTTACTTTACTTTTCCTGCATTAGAAAAATAACATAAGTGTTACGTTTAGCCTGATGAAAATAGGCGAAGAATAACGTAAAAACTGGAAACCAAGCAACTGGTTAATACTTAATTTTAATTTAATATAATGTAAGTTAAACTTGATGAGACTGGATGGGGATTTGTTTAATGAATGCTTCTGGTACTGATTAGAATTCAATAAAATGCTATTAGGCCTTAAACACAATGGCTGTGAGCTTCATTAAAACAAAGACTATCTTTTATTGTGTTAAAACAAACAACATAAAGTCAAATTCCAACATAACATGGCACCAAATCACAAGCAGAATAGAATAGTAGAATTACTTATGTATTTATATATAATACCATTCAAAAGTTTGGGATCATGTAGCAAGGTCTTTATTTTTGAAAGAAAAGCAGTTTTTTTTCAATGAAAATAACAAATCAATCTGAAATCCAGTCTAGACATAGTTAATGTGCTAAATGACTATTCTAGCTGGAAACAGCTGATTTTTAATGGAATATCTCCATAGGGGTACAGAGGAACATTTGCTGTGTTCTAATGCTACATTGTGTTAGCTAATGGTGTTGAAATGCTCATTGATGATTAGAAAACCTTTGTGCAATCATGTTAGCACATGAATAAAAGTGTGAGTTTTCATGGAACACATGCATTTGCCTGTATGACCCCAAAGTTTTGAACGGCAGTGTAACTACATATGTGTGCTGCTCAGTCTCGTGATCAAAAGCTGTGAACTCTGATTTCATTGAGACTGATCAGCACAAGTAGATTTAATTAAATTTATCAATATTCAATGTGAACTAAAACAAATTATTTTCTGAATTCTATATTCAGTGGTGCCCATTACATGCGAGTGCATTTTTAACCATAAAGTGTCGTGTGGTGCCCCGTGTGAGGCTACAGTGCTTTACCTGGGAAGGTGGAGGGTGGGGAGGGCGTTGGCACAGCGATGGGGATGCCAACGCTGCCGCTGCCGCTGTTCTCTCTGCTGCTGCTGCGACTGCTGCTGCTGGGATGGCTGCCTCCACTGCTGCCACTGCGCAAACACAGACCATAATAATTAATGTCCTGTATATAGGAAAAGTCACAACTCTTTAGGCTCATTTGTAAGTAGTTTCATTTAATTTACTGTAATTTCACACCTTTTTATTACTTTTATTATAGACTTTGTATTCTATCATCTTATGCTTTATTTTTGCACACTGAGCTGCATTTGTTGTATAAACTGTAACAGACAAATCAAGAGATTATTGTTATTATTACCTTTACAACAGCACAGCAGAAAGTCCAGGCTGAGCTACAAAAATGAAACTGATGTCCTTAAATTATATATAAATTACCAGTTGTTTTGTGCATGTTTTAAGCTAAAATATCAGCCAGCTTTACTTTACGTGAGGACTTTCTGCCTTTCTCTGTTTTATGTAATTGCAAAGTGAGTATTTTGGGGTTTGGGACAGCTGTGTGCACACAAGAATACGCATTAGAATTTGTCATTATGCGCGTTTTCACTGTTTTGGACATTATTCAACCTACATACTACCTGATAAGTAATAAAAACATTGCAGACTGATAATTAAATTCATTTTTAGTTGAAATTTTACTTGGCTTACACAATCAAACATAAAAATATAAAATAAAAAAACACAAGCAATTAAGATCATTATTTTGACAAAAGGGCCTCAGATGACCTGTTTGGTATCACGTGTGTCCTTAACTTATTCTTCTTGCAAAACGTATAAATTAAACTTTCTATAATTACGAAGCAAATCCTAAACTAACCATCGACTCATTTTAACTTTTAATTTTAAATATTCATGTAAGGACAGAAAGAAGCAAATCGATATTAAAGGTAAAAACAGGAGGAAACAAGAAGCGACAATGAGAAAAAGACAGACAGTTGGCTGCCTGTAGAGAAAGAGCATCATTCAGTTCAGTTAATGTTGAAGCACAGAAAGTAGCAACACAAACTCTGATTGGCTAAAAGTTCTAGAGACGAAGGTGGTGATTGGATGGGAAGGATTCTCTGAAGCAGCAAAAAATCTAAACAGTCGAAATATTCAATTCAATTTACTGAATAAATGTACATAATTACAATGCAATAAAACAAAGCTCAACAGTAAATGATGAAGCTAGGGCTATTTAATTGAAAAAACCTTATTTATAACTTTGACTTTCCTTGTGTTTCCTTGAACAAAAGCAAATCGTGCGAACCGTATGAAATGTGATACAAACATTTGCTCTGTTTATATCGTTTCTTATCTTCGCTATCGTTGTCAAAACTCCAAAGCTCTAAATAATTACCACACGTGTTGCTTTAAGATTACCATTCAAACACTTCCAAGGAATCAAATATTCATGAGTAAATGCAAAATTACAAGGCAAAGCTTTCAGAGTGTTTGTCTCCCATCCAAGATACCAACACGCTCATAAAGTTACGTAAAGAGATGAAGAGAAAAGCTTCAAACTGAAAAAGTGAATCAATGAATGAGAAGAAAACCAGTTAGTGGATGCTGCGAGGATGGAAGCAGGAAGTTAGTACTGTGTGTCCTCTGTGTTCTCTTAACAGCGATACAGCAGAAGATATTTGGAAATTTAATAAAAGCAGCAGGATTCACAAACCAGAAGATGATGCTCAATAGGAGATTTTGGAGAGTAAGCAGCTTCTAAACTCACAAAAATGTCAATATATTCCTTTTAAATACCAATTATCTTTATTTTTTTAATGTAATTTGTGAATCCAGGTTGACCAGATCAATTATCCACAGCTGACTGCAGTAATTATGTGAAAAAATTTTAGCGACACACATTACTGGATCTAAAATCAGCCTCCTGAGTATCACTACTAAATAAAACCAGAGGAAACACTGACAGCAGCAGACTTTAGATAGACTGAGAAGCCAAAGCAGAACAAAGTGAGATGAAGCAAAGTCTAAAAATGACATCCAAAGAAAGATGAAAACCCACAAGCAAAGATTTTGGAGAAAATGCAACTGCAAATTACCCTGACAAGGATACAACTTAAAAATGTCTGTCTCATCCACATTCACAGTACCCAAATTTCTAATTTTTACGTCAATAATCCAAAGATTTACCTTGAAAAACCCATCATCTTTCTTGATGAGATGTTCAGATTTGCACCTCTCTCATGTTCAAATGCTAAATATGTAGCTACAACCAGCAGCTAGTTAGCTTAGCCTCAGATAGCAACTGGAAACAGAAAGACACAGCCAGCTTAGCTCTGTCTACAGGTGACAGAATCCACCTACTGGCACCTCTTTATCTTAATCTACACAAGAACCAAAGTGTGAAAACTACAAATTAAGCTGCTGTTTCACCTGTCTCTTGTCTCTATCTTTATGCTAAGCTAGGCTAACTGTTTTCTAGCTATACAGCATTAAACAGTCCTTTGTGGTCTGTTTTTTTTCTGTTTTATGTGGAACATCTGTGGCAATAAATGAGCTTCAAGGACATCCAAAACATTTGCTCGGGTTTAGTCACCTTGCTAATTAATTAATCAGCTGGAAACACCAAGAATGGAAGCAAAATAAGCTGAGAAAGAAGAATGTGCTGATAGAGTAAAGATGTGTTTATCTTTAACATATGTGTAAGTCTAGTTTGGGAACAAAACATCTGAACATCATGATCATTACAGGTTGTTATTAAGCTCACACTGTTTTTAACCGTCTGAACCCCAAACCCACCAGTGGGATAAAAAAAGCATAATTTTAAAATGAGGACACCATTTTTCAGAGCGACAAAACTTAAAAAAACAAAAAGAATTGCCAGATTGTTGTGGTCCTTGAGCTACTCATTTATGTTGTGCCAGATAACGTGAGCTTAAAAAACAAGATATTGAATCATAATTACATAATTATTCTACATGTTTAATTTTTTAAAAATGCACCAGATTCTGTAAAACAAATGTTAAGTTCTTGCTCCTTGGCACAATTATGTGTAGCATTACCATTTTCCCAGTATTGTGGGCACTTTAAAAGTTGTACATGGTGAATTTCATATTTTGTATTAAGCTATTTTCTGCAGGACTTTAAGTTGTGGTGAAAAATGAGCCTACAGTGACTAAAAATGCCCAGAAATTGTGTAGGGTTCAGCAGGTTAAACCTTTCTAAATCTGTAGTCCCAAACTAGACGTACTGACATGCTGAATATTAACCTTTTTCAATTTAAAAGCATAAAAGTAATTTCAAAAAGACGCGTTATGTCCATGAGAGTGCAGCTAGAAGCGCTGAAACCCCGTTCTGGCGGCCACGGTTACATGCCGACCCGACTACCTGTACGTTCGGGGTCGGTGGTTGAGGGTGGCGGTGCGGGCCGGACTCGGAAGCTGTCCGACGGCCATACTGTTTCTGGTGGGGCTGGAGACATAATCATTGGGCACCACAGGGGGGCGCACTGGCTCCAGAGTCCTGTAGGGGGAGTTTTTCCTGCACATGCAAGAGGTAAGGATGAAGACAGGGTTAATGGGGAGATGGAGGTTCTGGTCACAACAGGTCCATCCCAAAACACAAACACCATGTCCAACCTGTTAAATAGGAAGACATGAATGAGGTTACTTCAATTCATTTGCACTTTTAATTATATATTATTTTTAATTACCGTAGGTATTGTTTTAAATAAGGGATATCCTGATCTGAGTCACTTATTTAGTATTTGTTGATACCGAGTCCCGATCCGATGCCATTTTTGCTGGTAATACACACTTTAAGTACATTAAAGTTACTGTACGAGCTACCTCATGTGCAATTTTATCTTTCATTTTGTTCTTATGTGTTGCATTCTTATTCAAATTTAGATTTGATTTTGTCTTCAGTCTGTTTTGTGTAATGAGGTTTTTTCTAAGGATTTAGTGCTATATTGTTGTATCCCGCTAATCCAAAGGGCTGCTGAACTGCTGTTTGTTGCTGTTTATGAATGACAATAAAGATCTATTCTGTTCGATTAAAATCAATCCAATGCATATGCTTGACAACTCACTGACTCTGCAGTGCATTAAGAAAAAGAAAAGCTTTTCTGCATTCAAGCTGGTCATGGACATTGCTGTGGTAGTACGCTGTCTGAAATGTAGTGAGGGTATTTGTGGCTCCACAAGCTCCAAAAGAAAATCTACAAATGCCCCAAATGTACACCAGCGTTCAAAAGTTTGGGATTACTTAGAAATCTCCTTATTTTTGAAAGAAAAGCATGTTTTTTTTCAATGTAGACAGCATTCTATTCATCAGAAATCCAGTCTAGACATTGTTAATGTGCTAAATGACTATTCTAGCTGTAAAAGGGCTGATTTTTAAAGGAATATCTCCATAGGGGTACAGAGGAACATTTCCAGCAACCATCACTCCCGTGTTCTAATGCTACATTGTGTTAGCTGATGGTGTTGAAAGGCTAAATGATTAGAAAACCCTTGTGCAGTTATGATAGCACATGGATAAAAGTGTGAGGTTTCACGGAAAACATGAAATTGTCTGAGTAACCCAAACTTTTGAATGGTAGCGTCGGTCAGAAAATGTATCGTCGATCAGCTGTAGTACCTGCTTACGCCACCAGGTGGAACCTCTCACTGTTTAACACTGCAGCGACCAGATGTCGCATCACTCGGACTTTGAGTAGCATCATGATGGCAAGTAGAAGCATTATGGGAGTTTAGTTAACAATGAGCACCATGACAGAGACTTCTGTGATGTTTAATGGGCTCCAGTCAGAGCTCATATGTTTAAAACAACTTGGACAGCATTATTTAACTGGATTCTTTGGAACATCTGCAGAGGAACTTTTTAGTAATCTTGCATTTGTATCCCAACAACACAAATATGGAAGGAGCAGAAGTCTTCTCCTTTATAAACACCACTATAACATTACTGACAGATAAGATAAACTTTATTGATTGTCAAAGTTCCTCATGAGGACAATGAAGCACATACCTAAATTTTCTTCACACACAGCTGTTATATCGCTTTATGAAGCTATGTAGTAACTAGCAATTTAGATTTATAAACTGATTACTTTTTTTGAAACGTCTGTCGCTGTACTAACGTGCAATTTATCTGCAGGCAGTTCAGCGCTAACCCAGCTGCCTTTTACAATAAATGTTAATTTCCTTGTTGCTATTTCACTTTTAATAGTTAGTCACCCATCTGTTCCACCCATCTAAATCAGGTTTTTATATTTATTCTTTACACATTTAGATTTACAAAGCAAAACAAACTTTTGGGATATATTAAAAATCCTCTTTTTTTCATGTGAGCAGCTAGGAAAGCAAGACGTGACCAATTAACCAACCTAAAACAGGTAAGAAAAGTGATATTTATTAGCAGCAAAAGCTACTACACCCAAAAAATACAACATATGTTGCAGCCTGGAAAAAAAAGTCCTGCTGGTATGCTGCAGATACTGTGTGAGATAGAAAAAGATCACTGCTATTAGAACTACAGTGTCTGAGCTTTTTAGTGAGGCTTTATGAAATAATTAAGGTCAATGTCGTTAAGAAGCCACAGGAGGGCACTACAGAGCAGTCAGAGTATTCTATCAACAGTCTACTCTAAAAATAAAAATAATTAAAATTAAATTAAGTGTGACATTTAGTAATCACGCCCGATGTGCAATTAAACACGCTTCTGCATTAAAGATGAGCTGGTTTTCGCCTCCCCCCTGCTGCGGGAGAAATGAAGAAATCTGTTAAGGTTATGTTTAAAGGTCAGGGAGTATTTTTAGAGAATTACAACTCCTGCAGCGTTGCAAAACTGCAGAGAATAAGGACAAATAAGGGGAACCAGAGAACAAAAACAGCCCCAAAATCAGACTGGCGAGTTTGAGACCTCCAGGGGGAAGATTTCTCCCCAAATCAGAACAGAAAAATGTCAGTTAATGAAGCATAAACATAACGGTAGCGTCAATGCAAACGGAAAGAACGCAGTTACAGAATTCTTTAACAACATTTGAATGGCATAATGAGCATGCAGCCTAAGATAAATGATCATTTCTGTCATGTACAAAAAGGAAAGAACTACAAAAAACAACAACCAAGTCATTTTTTACCTCCTCCTCAGTAATAATCATATTACTATTATAATAATCTTCTGTTTCAGTAAAATCTGAATTTTAATTCCATCTGGAGTTACATCCTTTTAATTTAAAGTGAATTTCTTTCATCAGATCATTGTGACATTTGGCTTTTCTTTCAAAACTGAAGATAAAAGACAAAAAAAACTGAGCAAAACATGTTAACAACAACAGAATTTGACAACATAAAGAAATTATAAGCTGTTTTATTATATTTAATCCTATATTTTGTTCACATTTCGTCAAACTGGTCAGTAAAAGTACATGACAAATAGTATTCAGAATGTCTTCAAATATGGCCAAACCGAGTCAAAAGTAGCCAAAACTGACAAAAAATTACCAAAAAAAAACTACAAAATTTTACTAAATGACAATTTATTTTCACCAAAGCTACCTGGAACATGGCCAGAATTGCTCAAAATATTCCCAACATGACTCAAAAGATGTTTCTTTTTCTGGTTTTCATCATTTCTAATTAACTTTTATGCCATTTTTTGTATCTTTCTGTGTCATTCTGTGCCTCTTTGTGTTATTTTAGCATTCCTTGTGTCTTTTTACTAATTTTGTGTCCCTTTATTGTTATTTTTGTGTCTAATTTCAGCATATGTTGTCTGTTTATTCATTTTTTAAATCAGTTTAGCTTCTTGCTGTTCTATTTTTGTCTTTTTTGCATCTTTGTGTGTCATTTTCATCACATTTTAGCATCTTTTTCTGTCTGTTTTGTGTATTTTCTTTGTTATTTTGACATCTTTGTCATCTTACTGCAATTTTTTGTGCCTCTGTGCTATTTTTGTCTTTTTGTGCCATTTTAGCAACTTTCTGTGTCATTTTTGTACGACAAATGAGGTATTAGCAGCTCCTGTTAGTAATGCAACCAGGATGTAAAGGCGGCTTCTCTCCCTAAGAATCTTTTCTTTATGGTTTTTAAGCAGATTTACGTCTCGCTGAATGTCTATTTCGGATCCTGTAATTTCACCAAGTTTGAAATCCCGTCTGCAATGTTAATCCCATCGGAGTGGTGCTTTAGGGCCGAGGCAGAATGTGAAAATTGTTTCGTGAGCGTTGTGTGAATGTGCGAGCGTTGTCAGAAGGCTTGTTGACTTGCAGCGTGTCGCCAGCTGACTACTGTGTGTTTGTTCCTCGTCTCTGCGTGAACACTTGCACTGGTGTGTGTTGGCGAGGACAGACGCACTTGGCTGCTGACCACAGCTTAGTTCCAACCAACTGCTAAGCTGCTTCTGTTCGCTCTTTCTTATTAACACTTTCTCATCTTCTTCTGCACCACATCGGCCTGAATATAAGACTGCATTAGGTTTGAAAAGAGGGCGTCGTCTTATAGGCGAGGACTGATTTAAGTGTTCATAACATCAGTGCGGTTTCTGAATGAAGAGAGCTCCAGAATAACAACACGGCCTCCTGCACAGAGCATTGCATTAAGGGTTATTGGTAGCCTGAATGTTGTCCTGCTGGGCGGGGTCCAGCAGGGAAACAACAATCCTGCTATGATATATAAAGGTTCGGGGTACAACAGCCGGCTAATCAGCAGGATACGGGAAATAAGAAGGAACTCTGACGCAGCTAGCAGGAGGACGGATGATGCTAGTCCAGCTGGCTGCCCAAACATAAACATGCAAGGGCTGGAACAAGTGTTATGCCATGAGAAATCTTAAATAGTGTTGGTAAAAATGTGATGAGATAAGAAGACTGATAGCACAAATGTCAGTCTGTTAAGCTACATTCTGCAGCTGGTTAGCGTAGCCCAACAGCACCAGACTTTAAAAATGTACAGCTATAAATCTTGGAGGCTAAACTTCTTTTGTAAACAGACAACATGATGGACGAAGGATAGCAGCCAGTGGACCGGCATCCTGAAATTAGTGTTGTTGTGAATCCTTATCAGAAAATCTGCAGACTGTAAAAGCAGTTTGCATTTAAACTAAATTATAGACAACAGTCAGCAGCTGCCTGTGCAGAAATCAGAGATGATTCAAGTCTTCTCTGTTGTATCTAGGCTGGTTTTTCTCCCTCATAGTGTTATTGCTGTTTTAACTTCATCCTATGATAAGCTTAATAACTAATTTAGCTTGACAGGGCTCAAGACTGCACCCAAAGCGACCAAACCATGCTGGTGGAGCCAACCGAGAAAGTTGGTGTCACCAGTGCTGCCAGTGGAAAAGTTGAGGCCATCAGTGCTGCAGTGAGTGGGTTTAGTTGGGGCTGAGCCTTTTAAATGAGTAATTTATAAATGTCTTGGCAATAAGCTATCAGTTATGTTTATCCAGAAATGTAAAACATTAAGAGGAGGCAGCTCTCATGCTCCTTTTCTTGGAGTTTTAATGTCAGAAACTATCTGCATCTAAGCAGCAAACATTTGTCTAATGTCACCTTTCTCCTGAGAAAAGAAGTTCACTATCAATAGTGATTATTTAGCTCAGCTTTTAGGGTGGAAACTCAACAAACATCAAAGCAATTGATTAAAAATTTAAATTTTGAGCGAAAACTGAACGCAGAGATTTGTGAGTTGGGCCTTTAGTCTTGAGCTGAAGTGACTGGCTGGCTTTGGATCCATTTTGATTTTGAATTCAAGTAAATCTGTGGAGATAATTATAATTCAGATCCAGGATCGTTATTCTGCCTCAAAAGACTGTCATGTTGTCATCTATGGTTAGATCGCTCATCCTTAATAGAGACTATTTCTGCAGCAAGCAGTGACTGCCAGAAGTCAGTGGCTGTGTCCGAAATCGCATACTAACGTACTACTCATACTAAGTGTGACGTCAAAATAAGTATGTAGTGCGTTCACATTCGATAGTATGAAAAGACTGAGTACGCGAGAAATACCCGGATGTATACTATATCCGGAAAATTTTTAAGTATGCGCGGTGACCACACTAGTCATACTCAACCGCCCCATAATGCTTTGCGAGCTACCCACCGAAATGCAAGCCTCCGCGGGATATGTGGCCGGACCGGGGCGATTTTTATTTTATTTTATGTGGTTAAGTAGTCATCCTAATCACCCCACAGATTTGAGAAATAGGCGTTTTCTGACCAACGTTTTAAATTTGTCAGACGCCTCACAACGTGCTACTGAATGCTAGCAGCTAGTTGCAGCAGCTCGCTTTGCATACAGAACAAGTAGCAGCTACCTCGAGTAGCCTGCAGCTACAACTGAAACGATTCGCATAATCTGGCTAATAACTGCATGAGGAGTGCCGGCTTGAAATTGCCACATTAATTATGCGACTGTTTGTTAGCGTAAAATCGACCTGAAGCCGGCATTCAGCCGAGATATTTGATAGCCGTACTTCCGGTTTTTGTCGTCGGAGGTTTGAAATGCATTATGGGAAACGTAGTAGTATACTACAGTGTGAACGGTCGGCATTCTAATCATACTTATAGTACGTAGTATACAGTATATACTCATTGAGAATGTAGTATGTAGTACGTTAGTATGCGATTTCGGACACAGCCAGTGTTTCCAGCCTTTATGCTAAGTTAAGCTAAGCTAACAGTCTGCTGGCTTTAGCGATGGATCATATATTCTAGCGTGCAGCAGATGTTTTCAAACTATGAGGCAGAGGAGTGAATTAAGCAGAAAGATATAAAGAAATCAAAGAAACAGTTTGAGGTGAAAGTTACAGGTGCAGGAATTTAGTTGTAAATTCGCTGCTCATCAACAGTTGCAGCAGCTGTAGCACACTGCTAACGAGGATATCACTTTAAAACAATTAGCGCCTGATTACTGCAGTTTGCATTGCAAACCGCACTCCTCCACGACACATTAGACAAAGCTTTAGATTCCTTGTAACTCACACTTTGCAAGGATATGATTATCTCTGATTAGAAATCACAGAGAAAAAAAAAATGCTATTTAGAGCTGCAGAACTTTCTGTGAGAATCCTGATGTGTTTAAGTTTCTTCTATAATCAGAGAAATCCAGTCACAGTTGCTAAACGGTGCACTGAAAAGAAGACCTGTGAATAGTTCATTCAACACACATTTAACAGGGAGAATTTGACAAAATCTAAACATATGTAGGCTAGAAATAAGGTCAAGTTGGTGTCCATGGGTAACTAACTGACTGTAATATTTAGAGGGAAGGGGAGGTTGCATATAAGAGTATGCTGAAGGGGTAGACATGGAGTCCAAGGGCTGGCCAACAGTACCAAACTTTAAAAAACTATTCCTTTAGCTTAGCTTAGCATAAACACTCAAAACAGGGGGTAAAAGTTAGCTTGGTTCTGTCCAAAGGTATCCCTTAAAACTCATTAAAAAACAATTATATCTAGTTAAATTGGTACAAAAACCACAGTTAAAGATGGGCAATCTGGACGATGATATAACATAGATGATCCTCATAATAAACCAAATGAATTCTCCTAATACACTATGTTGTTGGAGGGGTGCACATGGGGACTCAGTTTTGTCTGAGGGCTGACCAACAGTACCAGACTTCAGAAATGTCTTTTACACACAAAATATCACACTGTTCTTTTAGCTTAGCTTAGCAAAAAGACTCAAAACAGGGGGAATTGGCTAGCTTGGTTCGGTCCAAAGCTACCTCTTAAACCTAATTATAACTAGTTTAATCTGTACAAAAACAAAAATGGAAGTTACAGGTGGGCAATGTGACGATAATAAATCATAGATGATCCTAACAATAAACGTAATGAATTCTCCTAATAAACTATGTTGTTGGAGGGGTACACATGGGTGCTCAGTTATGTCTAGCACCAGACTTTAAAAATGTCTTTTGCACACAAAATATGACACTAATCTTTTAGCTTAGCTTAGCATACAGGGATGGGATCAGCAAGTTCTGATTCTAGCGGAAAGTTGTTGACGGGGGGCGGGGGTGTGTGTGCGGCGCGGCGACTTCCAATCGCTGGTCCGTTTACAATCGTCGTTAACAAGCTATCGTTAACGTCGTTACCATTAACAAGCTATCGTTAACGTCGTTACCATCGCGCGAGAGTATCAGCGACAATAAAGTGTTCAAACTTGAAATGAAATCTGCGGAAATCCGCGGATCCACGGTAAATTCCCATCCCTGAAAAAAAGCGGAATTCCGCGAATTCGCGGAAAAATCACATCCCTGAGCATAACAACTCAAAACAAGGGGGGAACCGCTAGCTTGATTCAGTCCAAAGTTCCCTGTTAAAGCTTATTATCTGGTTTAATCTGTACAAAAACAAAAATGGAAGCTGGACAATCTGACAATATTCTAACAGAAGATTCTAATAATAAACCTCACAAATTCTCTTAATAAATGTACTGCCTTTGTTATCTAGGGTGTTAGATATAAGGGTATGCTGGTGGAGTCTCAGTTTCGGCCAACAGTACCAGACTTTGGCACACTACTACTACTCTTTTAACCAAACATGAAAAGTGGCTTTGGAGCTTTCACCAAGGAAAAGCTGACAGAGATGGAGGTTAGAGGTGAAGATCAGAAGAGATGCAGTGAGAGAGGGAGAGACGGATGGAAAGAAAGCGAGGTGGTGAAAGTAAGATGAAAGATAAGAGAAAGTGAAAAGGAGGTGAAGATGAGGAGAGGGAGAAGGAAGGAGGGCTACAGCTGGGTGACCTAGATGTTTGAGGGGAGAGAACACAACAAGCTTTCACAACGCATGACGTTATTCCTCTGAGCGCTGCGTTTCACTGTGTGTGTGTGTGTGTGTGTGTGTGTGTGTGTGTGTGTGTGTGTGTGTGTGTGTGTGTGTGTGTGTGTGTGTGTGTCTGTGTGTTATTCCCCTCTGCCGGGTCAAATCTGTAATAAGCTCGCCGCAGGATACTCCGTCCTTCCACAAGAGACACACAAAAAAACGCACACGACTCAGTTTAAATGCGGCGCAAAAATCAACACATCAGCCATCTGTGTGGGCGGATTTGTCTCTGAAGTTGAAGAAACCTGTAAGATGCCACTTCAAACAGGCATTCAGGACACAAAAAGACACAGCAGGGATTCACCGATGTGGGATTTTGAGGGCCGATGACGATTATTGGTAATCAAGAAAGACCGATAACCATTATTTGGACCCAAAATACATTCCATGTGATAGCAGAGAACCTGTCATTCATAACTAGACTTCTTCATTAATAACAGTGACTATAACTGAATATGTAAAATAAGAATAGGAGGGATTAGCCCTGTTAAACTCACTGGTGCAGAAATTGTATTTATTTATACATATTATTATTTATATATTTACATTTTTTGCTAATTTTTCGGTCATTTTCTCAATATTTGAGTTAATATAATTTTTTTTTCTATTTTGTTCGTATCTTTGGGTTTATATATATAAAATTATTGTTCATTTTCTATTCTATATTTGGGTCTTACAGGGTTAAATGATCTCCTCTGCTCAGTTTGTCTCCTGCAGTTACATCTGCTGTTCTCCATTTTATTTCTCTTTCACTGTTTTATCACTTTTATTGCCCACTAAGGTCCAGATCTTAAAGCTTTAATAATTATTGCTTTCCAGACTCTGTTTCAGGTTAATCTGTGACTGCCGCTGGCCGTTAGCATAGCATTAGCCTCTGTGAGAGATGCTAATTTCCTGCTTGAGAGACATTTCTGAGACCACAGAGTGACAACAGAGAGACAGTGCACCTGGTCAGACCTGAAGTAGAGCATTTAATTTATCAATAATCAGTCACTAAAAATACCAACGTCGACAATCAGGAGAATGCCAAATATCGGCCATGTTAATCAGCCAGGTCGATAATTGGTCCGTCCTTAAAACACAGGACAGAAAAAGGAAAATCCACAATGTACACTGAATAAATTCACTTACATGAAACCATTAAAACACAAAGGATCAGTTCAGGTAATAGACAGACAGACAGAGATGACATAACAAATCTATGAAAGAAATGTATGATTCTTTTTTGAGACAATGATTCCATCAATGAAAATTTTGAGTTACTGGAGTCACTGGAAACTCAAGACTGCCATAACATATATGTTCTTTACACGTGTGTGGAGGCTTTTGTTCATGTGCAGGGGTGCTACCTACCCTAAGATGCCCTTTCCTGCCCTCGGAGGGCTGGGCGGTTTCTGGGTGGGAGGGTTGGACCTGGACAGACCTCCTCCTAGCTTCATATTCTGCTGGCCGTTCACCTGTGGAAACACACAATGCTGAAGGTTAGCACTCGGCTCGACTTGTCTTACAAAAAGCCCAGAACCTCGTTATGTGATTTCATACTGATGACCCATGAAATCCGCTGCAAATCAGCTTCGACCCACAGAGTTCTGGACTCTACAAGGTGGTGTCCTTTGGTATCATTCATCAAGATGTTAGCAGCCAAAGTCCTGGAAGTTTTGAGTTGAGTTGCCTCACATTGGACTCATTCCAGTGCCTACCAACACCATCCATCCATTCTCTATACACCGCTTTATCCTCACTAGGGTTGCGGGGGGTGCTGGAGTCTATCCCAGCTGACTCGGGTGAAGGCAGGGGACACTCTGGACAGGTCACCAGTCTGTCACAGGGCTACATATACAGACAGACAATCACACTCACATTCATACCTACGGGCAGTTTAGAGCAATCAATTAACCTCAGCATATTTTTGGACTGTAGGAGGAAGCCGGAGTACCCGGAGAAAACCCACACATGCACAGGGAGAACATGCAAACTCCATGCAGAAAGATCCCAGGCCCAGGCCGGGATTTGAACCGGGGATCTTCTTGCTGCAAGGCGAAAGTGCTAACCACTAAATCACTGTGCAGCCCCCGACCAACACCTTATTTCTGAATTATGATTCTTCAAAACTCCACCAATGTCTTGTAATATATATAA
Organism: Acanthochromis polyacanthus; assembly: GCF_021347895.1. Lineage (NCBI taxonomy): Eukaryota > Metazoa > Chordata > Actinopteri > Pomacentridae > Acanthochromis > Acanthochromis polyacanthus. Next base: position 7,213,293 of record NC_067126.1, on the reverse strand, counting down.
AGAAAACATTAAACCTTTCTATTACTTTTAGTAGGTGCACTGTAAAATAAGAAATATTAAAGACACACACTTTTCTCATGAAGAAGTGTGTATTCACTGTCCTATATTTTTGTGGTGATAACTTACATAATTTTTTACATTTACAGCTCTGAAATCTTTCCATTCACTGTGGGTTAATTTTTTAATATTTTATTTACCTCTATGGAAACAGCACAAACACGAATTTAAGTAGAGAAAACTCATCAATGTGTTTCATCAACTGTGGCAAAACTATATTGCTATAAACCATAAAATCTGGAATGAATATGTACAATTTTTTTTAAGTGCCAAAAGGTGTTCCAGATAACGGGGAAAAATGGTGGCTTCAAAAGCTATAGATTTTAAACTATTTACATTTTTACAAGCTCTACAGACTCTGAGTTTCTTAAACTAACTGATGGTTGAGTCAATTATGGCTTCTCAGTTGCGTAGAGGAACTTGCATGTGATTTTTGTTGTTTTTTGCAGGATCTGGTGCAAATAGCTTATTTTTGTCCATTTTTTTTGATTGAGACATGCAGAATAAACCGGCTTTGATGAAATGTCACCATTTTAACTTTAGATTTGGTCGTTCTTCCTGAAGGAACTGTAGGAAAACCGTCCAGTTCAAGTATCGACGATTACACTTGTAGAGTTTCTGATAAATGGTGTAGTTTTGGGACTGAAAAAATGATAACATACCTTTAAAACAGACTGCTGGCTTTTACGGTTTAAATGGTTAATAGTACACGTCATGTGCAGTTAAAGCCACTAAACATCCTTCTGTGAGTTATTCATCATTCACTGGACATTGTAAAAACAGGGAGAAAGCTGGTGCAGAAAGAGGTTAACAATAGCAGTTTGTTTTTTATTTTCAGCTCACTGTCATGGGTTGCTCTGTGATCATGGCAACCAGAGAACCCACACTAAGAAAAACACTGCAGGAAGTGGGATGCTGGCATCACAGCATCCTGAATTATACACCTCTTCACCAGCAGTACATGCTAATTAAAAACAGCTTTGGAGTAGCGTTAGCTGAACTTGCTATATGACGTGTGTGATAGTGTTGATCATTTATCACACTTCAAACTGTAAACTGTTCTGTTGTTTCACACAGTAAATGCAGAGCAGGTTGTTGTTGATTAGAGATGTTTAATTCAATTTAATTACAGTTAATGATCCAATTGATTAAAAACACATTAACCGATTAGGAAGAAGATGAAGGACGTGACAAAGGCAATCATGACAAATTCTTCTGTGAAGGTTAATGGTTACCAGTCAGGAAATCAATTAACAATGCATCTAAGCCAATGTAGTGAATTATACAATCTGAGTCATGTTATAGATTGATTACTGATTGGTAATGGTTTTGATCATCAGTTAAGAAAATTGTTAAAAATTCACATCCCTAAAAAATGTCACTCGGCCATTTCTTTTGGTATTTATTGATGCTTTTGTGGGGATAGTTTACTGTTTAATACTGTAGTGACGACTGAAGCTCAGCTCATAAAATGCAACCATGACAAATTGATTGATTGATTGATTGTAATGATTAATGGTTACCGTGGTGTCATTTCTCATAGGAAGGGACAGTCTGTGTGAATAGTGTTATTCTTCATCAATCAACACCGCATCAAAGCCAATGTAGCAATTTATATCATGCAAGTCAGGATATTTATTAATCGATTATGACTGATAACGCCATTAATAATCAGGTGGGAAAGCTATTGCAAAATTTGCATCCTTAATAAAGCGTTACTGGGTCAGACTGGTCATTTCTTTCATTCCTTACTGATGAAACATGGGGCTGCACTTGCTTTGCATGTCATCATATATGCAGCGGGCCTGTTTGGTTTTTTTTTTTTGCTTGTTTGTTTTTACTTTGTCTATAAAACTGACCAACGCATTGACTTGAGACATTTTCATGTTGTAAGACTTATTCCTACTTAGCCCTTAACAGCATTTCCAGTTTTGAGTAACTTGACAGACAAATGTTGTCATTGCAGGTTTAAAGGAAAATGAATGTGACAGCCTAATGTTAAATCACATTTACAACACAGCTACCATGCATGGAACACTGAAGTACAGACGATCATTATGTGGCGATCAGCGTACGTTTGTCCATCTGTGTCTGTGAGCAACATTAGTCAAAAAAAGGGCTAACAGATTTGGATGAAATTTTCAGGGAAGGTTAGAAATGACACAAGGACCAAGTGTTTAGATTTTGGCGGTGATGCTGCTTATAGTCTGGATCCATGGATTTGTTAAAGATTTCTGTATCGTTGTAAGATAACGGCACGGCGTCACTTATCAGGACTTATCCATTGGCAATGATACAAGGAAAAATTTATTAAATTGTGGGAGTGTTTCTGAATCCCATCAATTCCCGCCGCCCGCTACAAATTTAGGTCATGTGATTTGGTATCCGTACATAAGGTAGACATGCATAACACACGCCTGTGCTCAGTACAAGGTAATTATTTATTACAGATTTCAGACGTCGTAAATGATACGACTGAGCATCCTTGGTGGAGGATTGCACTCTCTTAGTGCTTTTCTTGTTTTTGTTGCTTTAGTCAAGATATTTTACTGTTTAATAGTTTTTCAACCAGAGAAGGAGAAGGCAGTCACTCAAACTACAAGCAGTTCTGTGTTTGCAGGCAGAGAGCATTGTGGGAGTTGGCTAATAAAATGCAACCATGACAACCGTGACAGTTAACGGTTAACGGCCAGGAGATGAAAATCTGCTGGGATATCGTTCTTTTTAACCATTTAACAATGAATCTGAGCCAATGTAGTGAATCACATCATGAGTCATGTCATTGATTAATCAATTACTGATTAAAAACACTGTCAATCATCAGTTAAGAAAATGGTTCACAATTTGCATCTGTCAAGTCATTTCTTTTGTGTTGCATTTGTAACAATATTTTCTCCCTTCAGTTCCACACAACAGATGAATTTTCCTTGTATTGTGTGAAGGAGTGTTGCGAATCCTTACCTTGAACCTCAACAACCACTTAACGCGTCAATGACAGCAATGGGAGGAAGAAAAGAGGAGAAAAAAGTCGACTAGAGATTAGTGAAAGTACAACAGCATCATGCAAACATGATTAGAAACAGAGCTGGAATAACAAAACAGAAAGAGACTCAGATTAGACAAACAGCAGACAGGAAAAGATGAGCAATCTGCTGTGAAAGGATGTGAGGCAGCTCTAACAATGAGAAGTGCACTTCAATAAATAATTGCTAAAACACAGCAGCTAGATAATTAATGCTACTTGTCCCACACATGGGCTTTGTGTAGTTTTACAAGTGTGTAGTCTACATATATTTAGACACATGGTAGGTAGAAGTTCAACACACAAACATGCACATTTTGATCATGCTGTGCTTGTTGTTATTATTTGTACTATTGTTTACTATTTGTGTCACTGTATTCTGGTAGCATCTGTAAATATCTGCAAAACATCAACAAAAACGCAATTCAGAGACACTGATAACCTATAAAATGATGCAGTTTTCAAAAATACATAATTCAGAGACAGGATTACATAAGTCCAGGTCCGATGTCTTTCCACTGGATACGAGTTTTAAAGAGGATTTTTAAGATTTGCTGATCACTTTCAAAGCACTTCATGACTTGGTTCCCAGTTAAATCTTTGACTTTTTGTAGCACTACAAGCCAACATTGTTATTATTCGTATGATTGTTTTCTCCTTTGAGGACGATATTTCTGTTAAATTTGCTCAGGAAAATATCACTCCTCGTAGCGTTTTTTTAATGTTTGCACCAAGATTCTTGCTATGTGGAGTTGACAGCCTGCAACTCAATTCAAAACCTATAAAATGATGCTTTTTCAATAAATAATTCAGACACAGAATTACATAACTCCAGATCTGGTGTCTTTTCACTGGTTTTAAAGATGATTTCACTTTGAAAGCACTTCATGACTTGGTTCCTGGTTATACTTCTGCAGGCCGAAAAGCCAAAACTCTTTGCAGCTGGAGACAGAGTGAACTAGAAGCACATGCTTTTATATGTTGTATGTGTGTGAGTGCATGGCTGAGTATACATATGAGCAGATATAAATACTTCAAATGTGTAAGTGTATATACGGATGTGCATATTCTCTCTGGAGGTTTGGAATTTTGCCTGAAGGTTCACAACAGGTACGTGAGCGATTATCCCACTGAACGATTAAACTCTCTGAAATACAAGTCAGTTAAAGTATTTATTAATATTTCATCTGCTTAACTGTTGTCCTCTCATAGTGCTAAAGCCCACGTGTTGTAAACCAGCCAGGTAAGTGGGACGGATGGTGTGTTGTAAAACTAGCACAGTTTGATTTCACTTGTGAAAATAAAAATAAGGTTGTATGTAGGTTGTATCAGAATAAACTGGCATTTAACCACCTGACTAGAGCAATGTGCAATGACATTTAATACAAGCATGTGCTCCAAAAAACTCTAGTGAAAGCATTTTCTAACTTACAGACTATTGTGAATTTTAATTTCTATTTAATCAAACGGGAAATTAGGGAAATTTTGAACACTGGCACATACAAAAACTGGAAAAGGAAATATTACAAAGCATATTTCTTAGTTATAGTTTGCTTAATCCAATTCATTAGACATCCCGTTGTGCTTTCAACATACATTTAATTGTTTATTTTGTTGTCATTTTAATTCAAATTTTTCATTTGAATTGGAATATTTAGATTTTTTTGGGTGAGTATTTTATTCTTTTTTTTTACACATACTTTGACACATACTTTTTTCTAATAGTAATAACTGATAATTGGTTTTAACTTTGCTTTCCTTCAGAATATTGTCTTTTAAAGGTGCTACATTCATGATAATCTCAATCATTTTGATCAGTACTGAGATCACGATTGTTTATCACAATCATTCATAGATTTTTAGGGACAAAATGCTTTTATTGCACTAGTTTTGTTTGCATGTTGTGCAACATTCCTGCTGATATACAAGTATTTGCATCAAAATAAGACTTAAAATCATCTTAGTTGTAGGTATAATGTAAATAACACTGTAACCAAAACTCCTCAGTTGCTAAAAATCTGCTTAGCGATGGGAACTAAACTTTGCTGATGTTCCAGATTCTGGCTATGGCAGACACTAGTGATGCATCAGTGCACAGAGAAGCCTCCAGTCTCCAAAATAAGCTTGAAATTAGTCAAAAAAGGCGTTCTAATGTCCTATTTACCCAACTTGAAACCAACTGATTTTATCTAAGCAGACTGTTTTGTATGATCAATCAAGCAGTTGATTCTGTTCATTTATTGTGGGAAGCTAAAACCGTGATTATCAATAATATTTGATGCCTAGTTCTACGTAAATAGAGCTTACAGTTTTATTACTATTGTTAGAATTCACCCTGACGTTTTTATCTTTCTGCTCACCTTGACTCCGTGTCCAATATCGTCCAGCACGCTGTAGTCGATGGGCTTCCTGATGTAACGCACCGGCCTCTCGGGATTCGCCGGAGCAACGATTTTATGGGAGCGTGTTGTGTTTTTGTTGGTGGTCAGGATGCCGATCTCCCGTCGAGCCACCTTCTCCTTGTGAATGTCGACGGTCTGAAAGGAGAAAAATGGGAGTGAATATAGCGACCGAGTTAAACCACTGCAGGTTGAGTTAATAACGATCACAATAAAACATAAAATACAAAAGAACTAATGAAAAGAAGAGGCATTGGGTTGATAATGTTTGATCAATCCAATCTGAAATCCATTTATACTCAAACTCTTTACACGGAGAGTCTGCAGTCCTGCTCGTTAAAATGTAGGCATGCAAAGGCCATTGTTTGTAGTACTGCAGATTAGTCATTTATCCAAAATTCTGCCCAAATTTTGTGTCTGTGTGGTAATTACCCTACAAGGCATACTTGGTAGCAATGTTCATGTATGGAATATGCAGATACAACCTACTTAGCATGTCTGGAACAGAGTGTGGACGTCTGCGGACAAAGAAGTGGTACAAAAACAACAACTACAGCTGTCCGTGTTTGCATCCGAATAAGACTATAATCATAGCTTAAAGTGCTCAGAGTGAAAATGCTAACATACTGCCTTTGCCTACTGAAGCAGCTTCATAGTTACAATGCTCCAACGGAGGTTTCTGAAAGGTTGAGACTTCATACTCTATAACACAATATAGTAGCTATGATATAATGTGACTTCTGTGAAATATGTGATACAGAGTAGGTGACCATAGCACGAGACTTCTGGAGAATTCAGAACTTCCTAAACCGTTGATGGAAAGCATGTACAAATCAAAGCAACTTCAGAGGCAAATAGAGCCAATCTATAGCTTCTGATGAGGACTTTGAAAGCGGACAGTGGACGCATACGCAGTTTTATTCATACTATAACAGGTAGGCGATCGTTTTCTCTGTACCCCTCATACTGAAAACAGAAAAACACACAAGACTCAACAGGATCTTTCTGAAAGGATGTGATTTTGTGCTTTTTACAGAATATAGCAGTTACAGATTGGAGTGTAGCACTGTGTAAATTTTGTTGGGGTATGCTGAGCACAGTGGGCGCAGGATTTCTGGAGAATTTAGAACTTCCTGCTGTGTTTGGGAGCCATGGGTGGAAAGCATGTACAAAGCACCTACAGCAGTCAACTGCTTTACCATTACAACTCTTTAATTATGAATTCTAAAGTTTCTGTTGATGGAGAAGTTCCTCACAGAGTCACTCATCAAAACAAGCATTTGTTTACAGCAACGTTTGTTTTCCTCGGCTCATTGCAATGCTCGTGCAGGCCAATGCAGAGTTTTATAAATGACTGGATTTAAATCATACGTTCCCCCTGCAGGCAAGCATGAATTTGCCTTGAAGATGTTAACTCTGCTAATTAGCAGTAAACACAAAGACTAGCTGAGAAAGTTGTCAGTCATCGTTTGACTTAATGGATCCCCAAAGTAAAACACTTCATGTTTAGGTGAACATGAGCATCTGAACCACATTTCAAGATATTTTACTGCTATTCAATGAGCCAAAAATAATGTTTGACAGAAAAAAATTAACATTAATTTACAGAATGTTTCTCTGCTGAATGAACCTGTTGGTTTAACAAGCTGCTGATGTTTGTAAAATAACCAGAGTCACTCTTTAAATGCTTCCAAGCTGCACATTTCTCCTTTTAATACATCAAAACACCTGCACAATTCCTCAACCTTGAGCAGAAAGCCATAGACTCACTGATATTTTGATACGAAAGCTTTCTGGATGGCTTCTGTGTGTGTTTTAGCTCCACCACAGTGACAGACTTTAAATCCCTTTTGTTCTGGATGTGCCATTTCTGTCAACATTTGACTTTGCGGTTCTTCCTCATAGGAAAGTAGCTTTAATTAAAAACTTGGGGCTGCAGCTGACTATCATCTGAAACAATGATCATCTTCTGCTGCCGATTCATCTATCATATCGCTGATAGAAAGTCTGTAACTTCTGAAACTCTGCAGTGATGTCTTTCTTTTATTTTCTCACCGACGGCTCCAAAACTCCAAATTTATTCAGTGAGAGAAACACATTTCACATTGCTCTGTGCTCTCACACTCAAAGAAAGCATTTGAATATGGATGACAACCTGTTCTTCAAGCCTGCAGTCAGGACGACTATTACTCATATTTTCAGTGGTGCATTACAGGGGAATTTATATTTAGATACAGGTGGATTTACTGTTTATCTACTGTAAATTAGTTCTGTTTGGGTTTGAGACCGTCTCACAAACGAGATATACAAATAGGTCACTGGCTTTTATTTTCAGTCTTATTGGATATTTTCTAAGCTAAAACAGTGGTCAGCAAGCAGCAGACTCAAGATCTAGTCTGGACTCCAAGGTGTTTCATATTGAAATGTTAATAAATACCATTTTAACGACATTTTTTGACAGCCTGAGTGGTTCGATCATGGATGAACTATTTGCCCTGCCTGTAGCGAGAAAGAGAAACAAATGAAAGCTGTAGAAAGTGCTACAGTTAGCACACTTTGGAGAAAATTTCCTGCAATTTCTAGGGCAAAGATGGAATAAAATGTGTGCAAAGTCCAGCATGATTAATACTTAACAGCTCAACAACAGTACAACGAGCATTTTGTTGATTATGGGAAACAATAAAAAGCATTTCAAGAAGTTGCTGAATATAATCTTTACTGGGAACTAAACAATTAGATTAACTGTTCTACCGTTAATCTATGTAAATCCTTTGCGATACTTTTTCTTCTCTGCTCTTCTTAAGAACGGCTGAGGTGATTATTGCTGCTTATAGCTTTGCAATCAATCATTAAAAACTGCATCAGTGATCTAAATTGAAATGTGGTAAATAGCTGTTTTATTACAAAGCTAACGAGCATCACGATGACACCAGTGTGTGTGAACTTACAAAAACAAAAAAAAACCCAAGATGTACGGGTGTTTCAGCGTGGTGTAAAGTACATGAGCTTAAAAATTACGATATTATGATGTCAAGGTCTGGACATAATAGCCCCACGCCTGACAATGTTCAATTTGGCAGACTTTTATTTAAAGTGTTGATTATTGACTGAGTTAAGTAAAATCTGAGCTCATGGGTAACATTAGTTTTTGAGTAAAAATTCTTAAAGACGGTGAAGTCATGTTGATTTTTGCAGGGCATGGTGGTGGCAGTATCATGCTGTGCATCAATGTTTAAAGAGCCATAACGTGAGAAATAATGTAGCTGGAGTCCTGAAATTTTGCAAGTTCATCTATATGCACATCTAGTCTCCAACAGTGAAACCCTGCTTTGATAGAATAATAGAAACCAGTTACATGATGGTGCAAAATCGGTTGAAAATATCCATGTTTCTGTCTATTCTGATATTCTACCAACCATAAAATCTTCATTTTTCATCCTAAGAGGCAGAATTCTTTCCCTGTGACTGGCACCAACAGGGGCTTTAAAAATGTAGAGTATGGTGCCAGCTATGATTACAAAAAATGAAATAATTTTTCCATTTACGGCCAATATTAGGACAATAACTGAGCCGGTGGGATGCTGAAACCACTCTGTCTGAATTGGAAAAGTTTTATTATATTTATGCTGGGCTAAAAGAAAAAATCATGGTTTTCCAATTCATAGTGCTTCAAATAATTTCATGTAAAGTGGTAATTTATTTATTTTTCCTCTTAAAGTATGCCTCTGACTGGCACCATACTCTAGCTACTTTATTTCTCAAGTTATGCCAAAGTCAACATGACCACACCCATCAATATAATTTTTTATTCAGAAAGTTACAACACCTGTGACCAAAAATTTAGCAAGTTTTACTTAATAACATACGTATCCAGAGGATTAAAAAAAAAAGGTGAAATGAGGTGGAATGACCCAGTGGGTAATAAAGTCTAATTTAGAATCCAGCCTGATGTGCATATTCCTAGAATTTAAAGTACACATTGCTGCGGCACAGACATAAACAACTGCGATAGATCAACATGGTCATAATATACCATGTTTAAAAAGCATATTAACTTGTGCAATCATACTGGGCAATGCAATAGGCCATAACTGTGTCTGGATTTCTGGAATTATTCTGCTAATCTAGCTATATGTTGTTATCTCCTTTTCATAGATCTACCAATCCCTGTATAGACTCAAAAGCTTCCAACGTCATCTTTCTCTTCTGAGTTGCTGTATTTTCGGTAAAAGTAACCGTTGTTCCACATTTATTAGCCTCAGCTCCAAAATAATCAGCTTCGTTTTACCTGCTATTGCTTGAAGAACACAGAGAAACTCAACACATTGGCACAGAAATCCCAACGCTAATTAGTATTTTGGATTTTGAACCAGCATTTTTAGAACTTTATCACTCGTGTAGGTTCTTCATAGATTCAACAAAGGAGTGTAAATCAAGGTTAAGTGAACAGACTATATCAAGGTCAACTTTGAAAGTGGTCTGAGTCTGGATAAACTCTGATCTGACCTGGAGTTGGTGAATTTGCTGCAAAAGTCTGATCCCGGACTCATAACTTACAAGAATTAAAGGATCTGCTGGTAACAACAAGAATTACTTTTACTCAAAGACTGCCTCTAGTAAAAATCCAGCTTTCTACCTAGTTAATGAGTCTGTGTATTTTATAAGCTGGAAGACACATCATGAGCACAAAAAGCAGTCAAAACCTTGGCTGAACATGTCCAACTTGAAATTGAAGTATTTCTTACACAGCACAGACGTATACAGATTCAGATATTAGGAGTTTCATACGTAACAAACCTAACCTGCACCTTCGTTCTTCTTCAGAATTGGTGGATTTTCTCTATTAAGTGACTCAGTTCTCTGACACATGCTGTATCTATTTACCTACTTATGTCTATTTTATTTTTTATTTGCTTAACTTAGTCCCTATTGGGAATGACAAGTTGAGTACTTCCTCTTATAAATGATCCAAAACAAATTCTTTACATAGACTTAACAATACAGGCCTCAAAGTTGAAATTAAGTGCTCAACTCCTCCAATATTTCTTGCTATTGTGCAACCAAGAGTAGTTTTATAATATCTGAGCAGTAAAATGTTTGGAGAATGAGGTAAGAACTTCACAGATCCACACAAATCCAAAGCAAGCAACAGTGTAGAGTTACATCTGAGCCATTTCCAGGCATGAAGGGATTATTTTTCACTAAAAAAAATCCAAACATGTAACTCTGATACACAGAAATGAGTTTCTAGGGGTTTAATCAATGACTCTTGGTTCCAGATGCACCTGTAGAGTCCAGAGTAGTCAAACGTCCAACAACATATTAAGCAGGTGGTCAGAAAATAAATACAAGTGAACTTTGCACTGCTTTAGTAAATCACTGCTCACTTTCAACCACAGTACTCCATCAGAAACAGAGATACTTCAAATAAGAGCAAATGAAAACAGTACACTCATGTGGTCAAATGTCAACACAGATAATTATGAGAGACATGTAATGGATTTATAAGAGCAGCTGGATGGTATGTGGTTTAAGAGAGTTTGGGGCCACTAACTGTACATTTATAGTACAAACCTTTTTACTTTTTACAGCCTAAATCGTCTGTTTTAAATGAGACGGAGCATCTGGTCGGTGCTACAAGTGCGCTTCATGTTACACGACTGCTGCAGCTGGACATGCAAACTGCATTACAGAACATCATGTCAGTGCGATTCCTTATGCGAGGAGCCTTTGCTGCATGTAGCGCTCCGCCTAAATAACAGATGCGACTGTGTCTCGGTGAACAGAAAGCGGTAATTATGACGTGCAACCACAGCCTGACCTGACATAACAGAGACAGAAGCATCTCATTATTTCTGTATGCAGAGTATTCTGATTATACTGATTATTCAGAGGTCTGAGGAGGAGAATGGACCCTCTGTAGCCCTGAAAACTACCATTTCATTCCTTTTGCGCACACAGATTCTGCATAAAGGGACTGTTTAGGATTTCGGTGAATGAAAACGCGTCCTTTCCTACAGAAGTGTCGTCTGAACAGAGAGCACTGAGCGACTGTCAGCGCTCCCTTTTGAGCCATCCCGAGTTAGTCGAGGAATATGAATGTGTTGGACCCAGCTGCAGAGCGAGATGTGTGGGTGCAGAGTGTTGTGTAAGTCCGATCGCATCACCGCTGATGCCTCGCGATTACTACGCTCCTGGGCACGATCGCACCTTCAGGTGGTTTTATGTGACTGACCAGCTGACAAACACAAAGAAGAGATGTTTGCTTTGTCTCCTCACATCTCACACTGAAAAGAAAGTGGTGAAATTTTAGATACAATCAAACAAATAATGTAATTTCTTGAATGGGGTAATAAAGGATTCAGACAAATCCTGCAGGAGAAAGCTGGCTTTCTTGTGGCTGTCAGAATCCCCTCTCAGTTAATCTACAAAATCTGAATGTGCCGGCTTCATCTCCCTGCTCAGTTCTCCGTAAAAATCGTGACAGCAGTCTTACTAGGTGGCACAAATCTGAACTGAATGCAGATAGACACGCACAAGCAACATATTTGGAGGTGTGTGAAGCAATGTGGGCAAAGATGTTTCCACATTTCAGCATCAATATTTGTCCAAAACATCAGGCACAGTTTGCAGCTAAAACACCGACAAGGTCACGTCTATTTCCAAACTGAATGACTGAGATGAAGACAGAGCCTGCAACAGGTGACGTTAATGAGACTCAATAATGAATGTAATCCAGGAGATAAAATAAGATAGAACTTCACTAATCCCAGAGGAAGGTGTGTGGTTCACTTATTTATTATTATTAGCATTTACTTCTTCTTTTTTTTTTTTTTTTTACAGCTTTTACATGGTATTTTAAAGCTCTTTTGCACTGATGAGGACTGAGGGCTTCAATTTCATTCATATATACAGTGACAATAAAGATATGTTGACAATGAAATGATTGAATTTAGGAAATAAAGTGACAAATACACTCAGAGAAACTCTAAAACTCTGCCACATGCAGTCAGCTTTTCCAAAACGTTAACAGGAGCTGAAGTTTAGTTTGTTGCTTCCAGCTGTTTAGGACTATTTCCTCTGAGTTTATTAAACATCAGCGGCAGCAGACAGCAGCAGGATCCATCTTAAAAGTTCATGAGAGTTGCACATATTTTCATACAAGGAACAAAAGTAGTAACTTCATTGACTACTTATGATCATAAATGATCCCCAGCATGGAGACAGGACTGATCAGGATCTAACAGCAGGTCAAACTGTGGGCTTTTCATCACACTTTATCATCTGTTAGTAAACCATTAGTTACATCATAGTTGTCCCCAGGTTCAGTCCTGAATTCTATCACAGCTGTCAGAATATTTTTCTTTTACTAACTTTTAAGATGCTCATATGGATTTAGCTTCTGTTTAATGCTGCAGGTATTTAATAAAGTCAGAGGAAACACTCTTGAACAGCTGGAAGCAACAAACTAAACACTGTCTGATATGGAGAAAGTGTGACCTGCTGTTAGATCCTGATCAACCCTGTCTCCATGTCAGGGATAAATAATAATTACAAATTATTGTTGAAGTTACTGCTGTTGTTCTACATGTGTAAAAGTGCACAATGTTCTCTTTATGTAAACACTCATATGGATTTTCCTGCTGTTTAGTGCTGCAGGTATTTAATAAACTCAGAGGAAAGACTCCTAAACGGCTGGAAGCAACAAACTAAACAATGTTCTTGTCTGATCAATTCTGTCTCCATGTCAGGGAGAATTTATAATCAAAAGTAATTGTTGAAGTTACTGCTGTCGTTCTACATGCATAAATGCACACAACTTTCTCTTTATGTAAACACTCATGTAGATATTGCAGCTGATTAATGCCTCAAGTATTTAATAAACTCAGAGGAAAGACTCCTAAACAGCTGGAAGCAACAAACTAAACTTCAGCTCCTGTTAACGTTCTGGAAAATCTGACTCCAGGCCGAGCCATAAGAGTATTTCTGTCACTTTATTTCCTAAATTTAATAATTTCAGTATCAATATATCTTCATTGTCATGGTATATATGCAACAAAATTGAAAATGCAGTCCCAATCTGTGCAAAAGAGCTTTAAAATACCATGTAAAAGCTAATTGGATTAGATTTTATCATCACACATGGACGGAACTTCCAGTATTTTGGAAATTATAAATAAATGAGGCTATTAGCTATGTGGGCAGTTTAAACTTTGCTATTTGTTTAGCGTTTTTGCTTATTAATTCTTCCTGTCTCACTGTGTCACTTTGGTGGATTTGTCTGAATAAAATCGTCCGAAAAGGGTTTAAATGTACTTATTAGGTATGTTTACTCACATATTAGTGTCCTGATTTTGAGTCTTATAATGGTTTTTATCACAATGTTTTCATGGAACATTAACCTGGTTAGTGAACTTTCTACTTGATTTTAACATCATCCACGTTTTTATTTTTACTCCTGTTGAGCAGGTGGCGTACGCTGGCTTTTGAAGGCTTGTTCTGTGAAAACAGCTGCTGATAATGACGCTATGAAAGCAGAGAGTGAAACAAAAAATAGTTTGAAGTTGCAGCCAGACAGCCGAACAATGAGCCCAAACTCATTACAGCCCTCCGTTAAGCCGAGAGCTGCCGATAATTCTCCGTCTCCAGAGGCACCTTTCACATCACACGCCGTTTTCACGTAGTCATTTCAGACGTCATTACAAAAATATTGATTTCTTGCTGCTTTAAAGATCTCTGGATAGAATTCTGTCTGCTTCTACACTGAACCCCTAAGAAAATATTACCTTTAAACTGCCCGTTTATCAGACTTTTACGAGCATGGAGGTAAAAGAATTCATGTTTCTGGACTCCAGCTGCTGTAGTTTCATACTGTTGGTCTGTATTTCTGCTGAGATCTTTTCTGGGCTGCTGCACTCCATATTATATAGCGAGCAGAGCAGCGTCCAGAGAGCGCTGAACATAATTGAGCCCGCATGCATACATGATTACATATTTTGTGCTTTTACCCACGAGCCCTTCACTATGCAGAATACAGCCATGGATGACTTCATGCACCGTGCACACACATGCCGGCAGATTTTAAAGTCAACGTTTATCGATTTCAAAGCATTTTTCAGTATCAGCGTGGCTGCAGACACCTGGCTCGGATAATTAAAGCAGCGTAGGAGTGTAATGATGTTAAGTTTTGTCTGATTTTCACCAATCTGCATCATGTTACTGGTGGGAGATATTATTTACAGTTTTGGACATTTGTTTTGTTTTGTTTTTTTAATACAGTGACTTCACTAGTTATTATCTGTAATCTAACAAAACAAATCTGTACAATAAAAGTAAAAACCT